>NW_026898080.1:0-434822 GCF_033153095.1 Gastrolobium bilobum
CCAGGTGGTGGCAGCAAGTCCAAAACAACTGATCCTAGTTCGCCATTTTACTTGGCTGGATCCGACAGTCCAGGTCTCTTGTTAACGACTATCATGCTGCGTGGTGAGGCCAACTATGACAACTGGGCCAAGCTAATGAAAAACGCATTGAAGGCGAAAAACAAATTGGATTTTGTGACCGGTTCAGTCAAGAAACCAGGAGAGGATGATGCCGAAGAGTGGCGCGCCTGGGAGATGTGCAATTCGATGCTCAATGGTTGGATTCACAACACCATTGATGCAAAACTTCAACCATTCATCAAGTGCTTTGATGACGTCAAGGACTTATGGAATGACCTAGAGGAAAGGTATGTAGTGCAAAACTTTCCAAGGCAGTATCAACTGAAATCCAGTTTAGCCAATATCAAGCAACATGGAGATAGCGTTGGTGATTATTACACCAAACTCAGGGCTGTATGGGACAATCTGGAAGGAAGCAAAACTCGCAAGTCTTGCGATTGTGGTGATAAGTGTGCCATTGCCAAAGCAATCGAGGAGGAGCAAGAGCATGATCGCGTTTATCAATTTTTGATGGGGCTGGATGAATCTACATTTGGCAATCTAGATCCCATATCCTCAACACTTCTCCTTTTCCTAGTGTCAACAAAGTGTACGCAATTGTCACTCAAGAGGAGACCCATCGTAGTATTTCTCGCGTTCAAGATGAGAGGAGTCAGGTAGTGGGATACTCAGCCCAAACCGATTCCATGAAGCAGTCAGACACGTCCATGCAGCAGCGGATGGTTCCTAACAAACCACAAGACAGAATACCTTGCCCTCATTGTGGCAGGACCAATCACGACCCTTCCAAATGCTGGAACGTTCATGGTTTTCCACCAAACAGGAGTGGTCGCAGACGAGGAAGGGGAGGACGTTCGGCAGGACGTTATACGCATGCTCATGCGACGTTTGCAATGGATGCCTCACACCCAGTTGCTGCTAACTCTCTTCCTCCAGACGTCTCCCATTCTGCCTCTCTCTTAAGTTGCTGGACGAAAATTATTTGGTAAGCGTATTCATTCTCAATGGCTCATTGATAGTGGGGCCTCACGTCATATGACAGGCACTTTGGCTTTATTAGCTGACATTACACCTATTCCCCCTCTATCTGTGACTCTACCAAATGGTTCTATTACTTATGCTGCAAAACAAGGCTCGATGGTGTTTAATACAAACTTCAGCTTGTCAAATGTTTTATATGTGCCTAACTTACGCTACAATCTCATCTCTGTTTCCCAATTGCTTCACTCCAAGAGCAGTAGCGTTACATTTACTGATAAAAAGTGCATTTTGCAGGACCAAGTGCTGAAGAGGGAGATTGGTTTGGGTGAACTTCATGAAGGAGTCTATGTGTTTCAGCCTTCATGTGCTTCAGCTTCGGCAGTTCAACCAGGAGAGTCAATTGACTTGTGGCACAACAGGCTAGGCCATGCATCCTATGATATCTTATCTCTGGTTCCAGAATTTAAAGCTTTGCAAAATAAAGTAGTATGTAAGGCATGTGAAGTTTGTCATTGTGCCAAGCAAACTAGATCAATGGTTCCTATAAGTTTTTCTCGCAGCAAAGAATGTTTTGATTTAATCCATTGTGACACTTGGGGTCCTTATCAAAATTCTTCTTCTTCTGGTGCACGTTATTTCTTAACTGTGGTGGATGACTATAGTAGGCATGTATGGGTTTTTATGTTGCCGATAAAAGTGAAACTTATGATCGGATGTGCAAATTTCTTGCTATGGTTCTGAACCAATTTGGTAAAATCGTAAAAATAATAAGGTCTGATAATGGTACTGAGTTCAAATCTAATAACATGGTGAAACTCTTGAATGAAAAAGGTATTTTGCAACAAACAACTTGTGTTTATACGCCTGAACAGAATGGGAGAGTCGAAAGGAGGCATAGACATATCCTTAATGTATCACGTGCCTTACTGTTTCATGCAAATCTCCCTGTTGATTTTTGGGAGGAGAGTATTCTTGCTGCTGTTCATATAATTAATAAAACACCTACAAGAGTTCTCCAAGGCAGGTCACCACATGAAGAATTGCATGGAGTTCAACCAGATTATACATACTTGCGCACGTTCGGTTGCCTGTCATTTGCTAATACAAGACCGAAACCAACTGACAAGTTTGCTCCACGTTTGCGACGATGTGTTTTCATCGGATATGCAATAGGGCAGAAAGGTTGGAGATTGTTTGATATAGAAGCGCAACAAAGCTTTGTGTCCAGGGATGTAAAATTTTTTGAAAATATTTTACCTTTTCGCGAAGCTCCAGTACAATCTGTTTCTGCACCAAATTCTCGTGTGCCTACAGAACCAAATTACTTTGACGAAGGCCAAATTGTCCATGACGGTTCTGATGCATCAAATGACAGCCCAACGCCTAGTGGATCATGTGTTCCTCTGGACGATAAGGGGAGTGTTTCGCTGGAAGCAACACCAACTAACGAAGTTGCCGCTAGGGAGTCCTCCTTACTAGAAAGAAGTTCGAGTTCTAGTGATGCATCAACCCTACAGCAGTTGCTGGAAGCAAATCTGCGTCAAACAGTCACACGCCAGCACCGTACCAGGAAGCAGCCATCTTATTTGCAGGACTATGCATGTCAAGTAGCTGAAACACACACTCCTTCATCTCTCCCTACTCAAACCAATGTGACCTCAGGTACTCGGTATCCTATGTGCAATTATCTTAGCCTCACTAACTTTTCTAAGCAACATCAAGATTTTGTTGCAGCTATTGACACAGGTCATGAACCACGTACATTTCAAGATGCTATAAGAGACTCCCGATGGGTGGAAGCAATGAGGGCTGAAATCACAGCCTTAGAAGACAACCATACATGGTGCCTCACGGATTTACCTCCAGGGAAGCGTGCTCTTCCAAGCAAGTGGGTGTTTAAAATAAAATATCGTTCTGATGGAACGGTGGAACGGTATAAGGCAAGATTGGTGATTGCAGGTAATTATCAGATTGCCGGAGAAGATTACAGTGAGACTTATGCACCAGTGGCAAAGATGGTGAGTGTACGTACATTGCTTGCAGTGGCTGCAACAAGAAACTGGGAGTTGCACCAGCTTGATGTTCATAACGCATTCTTGAATGGAGAAATAAGTGAGGAAGTTTACATGAGATTTCCCCCTGGATTCAGTACTGGGTCTAAGCATAAAGTATGTCATCTTACAAAGTCATTGTATGGTTTGCGCCAATCACCCCGAAACTGGTTTTCCAAACTCAGCAGTTCGTTGACGGCATATGGATTTGTTCAGTCAAAAGCTGATTACACGCTCTTTACTATGCAAAAAGGGGAGGTGTCTCTTGCACTTTTAGTTTATGTCGACGACATCATCTTAGCAGGTAATAATTCACATGCTTGTCTTGCAATCAAGGAGTATCTAAATCAGTGTTTTAAAATAAAAAACCTGGGTAGTCTGAAATATTTTTTGGGTATTGAAATTGCCCGCAGCAAGAAAGGAATATTTTTATGTCAGCGTAAGTATGCCCTGGATATTCTTTCTGATTCCGGGCTCAGTGGATGTAAACCGGCGATTTCCCCCATAGAACAAAATCATCGTCTTGCCTTGGATGACAGACCAGTATATGAGAACCCTGAACGGTATAGAAGACTCATTGATAAGTTGATTTACCTCACTATCACAAGACCCGACCTGAGCTATGTTGTTCATATCCTTTCTCAATTCATGCATTCACCACGCCTAGCTCATTATGAGGCTGTTCTCCGGGTTCTTCGATATGTAAAGAGAGATCCTGGTCAAGGACTTCTCCTCAAATCGGATTGTGACCTAAAAATTCATGCCTATTGTGATTCGGATTGGGCTTCATGTCCTCTTACCAGACGATCTATCACTGGTTTCTTTATTATGTTGGGTTCTTCACCCGTATCCTGGAAGACCAAGAAACAAGTAACGGTGTCTCGCTCTTCTGCAGAAGTAGAGTATAGATCAATGGCTGCAGCTACAGCAGAGATTGTGTGGCTCAAGTCGTTTCTCACCTCTCTTGGGGTCACTCACTCAAGTCCTATGGAATTGTTTTGTGATAACCAAGCTGCTTTACACATTGTAGCGAATCCGGTGTTTCACGAGCGTACCAAGCATATTGAGTTAGATTGCCACTTTGTACGTGAACATATTCTAGCCAAGCATAGTACAACAGCTCATGTGCCTTCTCGTTCCCAACTTGCTGATTTGTTTACTAAAGCCTTGGGACAACGCAAGCTTCTTAGTTTTCTTCCCAAGTTAGGCATTTCATCCTTACATACTCCAACTTGAGGGGGAGTGTTGGAGATTATATGTAACAGTAACGTATATTGTTTGAATTCTTTGTAACCGTAAGTTTGAATTCTTTGTAACGTATATAGTTTGAATTCTTTGTAACCGTAGGACTGTTTAGATAGAGTATTTATTTGTTTTAGTCTGTTACGTTGTTAGCTGTTAGCAAATCGCTGATCTTGTGCTAACCATTTATTGTATGTTCGCCTATTTGAAGGCTACTAATGAATGAGATAAACACACAGTTGAAATATCAAGTTTATCTTTTTTTTAATAATGTAAGAAAATGATTCGATTTTTTTATTGAACTTATTATTTTTTTGAACGGGTTAAATTCTGAAATTTAACCAATATTTCACTAGAATAAGAACTCTTTATTTGCTATTGTTTGGTGAGGTTAAGATGTCACTTGTGAATTATCTAATTTGTAGGTGTAACACATGTGGGTGGTGACATGTTCAAATATATTCCCCAAGGTGATGCTATCTTCATGAAGGTGCGTCACTCCATTCCCCCAAAATACTCTTTTCGTACTCATCTGTGTATTTGATTTTTATTTTATTTTTTGCCTTTGGGTTGATAATAAAACTTGGGGCATTCACGGTTTGGAAAAAAACAAAATTGTATCTTTTTTTAGTAAAAAGCGAAAGAATAGGTCGCTCTGTGTTCACCACACGGCTCCGTAACAAAATTGTATCTAATCGCTAACTTAATGTAGAATATGCTACAGCTGGTTTAGGCTGTAGCTTTGTCCTCTTGTTTTTATGAACGGTTATCTCGTGAAAGCAAATTTCTCTCAAAGACGACATTGAGAAAGATCTATCATCCTCGTATGTTTAGTTTCATGAGGACAATTGAGCTATAATCGCGGAATGTTATTTTTTTTAAGGAAAATATTACTCTCATGTTATATGAGAGTAGTTCTCCTATGCTATAGAGAGAATTCAAGTGGAGCCACCAATAAAAAAAAGGGTACGATTTTTAAAGTGAGAAAATATGAGATAATTATCTCATGTAAAATAAGAGTAGTATTTTCTTTTTTTTAATATTACTTTAGTGCTGTTACTTTTATATTTTTAATATTAAAAATTAAAAACACACGTTTTAAGAAAAATAAAATTAACAAAATTGTGAAGAGTGTATACATACTATTGTTGTTTTAAGATATTGTAGATTTGTAAGTCATAAGAAACTTGACGCAGTCAACTATCTATTCACCACACATAGTTGATAACTATCTTTTCGCTATTCACTATCACAAGTTGTCTGAGTTGAGTTCTTTTCCGGGAGGAAAAAACAAGAAGATAGAGAACTTAATTAAGATAGTAATTTTTTTATAGAGGAAAGTTATATTTACAAATTTTTTGTTTACAAATTACACGAAGTATGGCCATTCATACTTTAATCAAGAATGTAAGATCGGTCATATTTAGTGTAATTTACAAAAAAAAAATTGTAAACGAATCTTTCTCCTTTTTATATGCGTAGTCATTGGCGGACCCAGGTTGGGTCACATGTCCGCAAGTGCGGACATGAGATTTTGGATTTTAATTTTTTTTTTGTAGTCACGTAGGTTATTATTTGTCTCTTGGTTCAATATTTATAGTAGAAGTAAATATTATTTTAAGTCCCTAACAAAAAATATGGTCCCTATTTTAGTCCCTTACCAAAAATTAGTCTCGAGGAGGTCCCTAAAAAATTCAAAGTGGATCAATTTAATTAAAATTGTGATTCCTCACAAATTCAAAAAAGACCTACATTAGTCTCAAAAAGACTAAAATAGGTCCACTTTAAATTTCCTAGGGACCCGGTGACTCTTTTTTTTTTGTTTTTATAATGGACTAAAGTGGGACCGAATTTTTTGTTAGGAACCAAAAATGATATTTATTCTTATATTAGTTAGCAAAGTAGCAACGTACAGAGATGATTAAAACAACGTAGCAACGCAAATTGATTAGAGAGAAAACTTTTCTTCCTCCTCTATCACATACCCATTCTCATGATTTCCCATTGCCATGATTTCTTCATCATTTGTTATAGAAGCAACTAGATTATGAGCGGGTTCAAGTGTTAATTTAAAATTTTTTTACAAAAAAAAATTCAGGGGCACCGCCACTAAATGTGCAAATATAGAAAAATTTTCTAAGGATCCGCCACTGTGCGTAGTTATAATAAAAATAAATAGTCTCTTCAATGATTACAGTGTAATAATTATATTAATTCATTATTATAATGAGAAAAACTATACATAATATTTCTCATAGGGGTCATCTCAGGAAGTAGGAGTATAGTCATATTATTCTTGATTCAATTGGATTAATTTATGACCACTAGGATTTTTCAATAATCTAATCTCCTAAAATTATCAGCCCCACCATAACTTTTTGATTGCCAATAAAATTGCAATGACTTTGGTTAAATATCTTCTGCCTATTGTTTGGCAGTGGGTGCTAACAACATGGACAGATGAGGAATGCAAGCAAATAATGCAGAACTGTTACAAGGCACTACCTCAGGGAGGCAAACTAATTGCTTGTGAGCCAGTGTTGCCAGAGCATTCTGATGACAGTCACAGAACAAGGGCATTGCTTGAAGGTGACATATTTGTGATGACAATCTACAGAGCCAAGGGAAAGCACAGAACTGAAGAACAGTTCAAGAAACTAGGCATTTCTTCAGGTTTCCCTCGTTTCAGAGCCTTTCATGTCGACCATTTCTACACTGTGCTTGAGTTTCAGAAATGAAGACAATTGCTCTGCTCTGTTTCCAGAGTTTTATACACTTTTAATTATGTTGTTGTTGATGGTAATGTGATAATATTTTTAAAGTCTACATAAACCATGATATTTGAACATCATTATTTATATATAGATGGTGGGTGTATGTGTGTGGCCTTGTGCAAGTTCAAAAACAGCTTCCAATTGAACATCATTATTACGTGCAGTCGAACAAACTTTTGAGATATTCTTGTAACAATAGAATGCTCAACTCAGAGCAGTTACAACCGCGAAGGAAACATGTAATTCCTATTTTATGAGTCTCAAGTAATTAAGAATTGTATTCTATGTCACAAAAAAATCAATAATTCTACCCTATACCTTAGATTTAATTCTACCATTTTATTTAAATTATTAATTTGCAAAATATTAAGTGAAGTTAGTCATGGCAAATTCACTTGAGCACCAAACCTATACGGTGGGGTGGCCATGTTGTTTTGGAAAAAAATATTAGTATGCTTATTAGACTTTAAATGATTATAAATATGTCTGAATTTATCTATTTATGTTTGAAAAATCAATTTTAAAATGTACTTAAAATATTTTGAATGTAAATAATTTTAGAAGCACAAATAAATTAAATCAAACTCGTATCTTATATTTATATATAAAGCTGAGGAAATATTTGACTTTAAAGGTTAAAAATAAAGAAAAAGATATTTGCATAATAATATAAATTCAAATACTACACAAATTCAAATTCTAAAAGCCATCGAGGAGTTGAGAAAAAGGGTTAATTCAACCCCAAAAAAAAAGGGTTAAAAACTGAGAAAAATTATTGAAAAATAAATAGCTAGTACAGAAATTAGCAGAACCTGTCAAGGGACTTTTGTAAAAATATTTCCTATATAAAGAAGGGAAATGGTTATGTCATGTTGTAAGAAAATATTTGGATCATATAATAGATATAATTAATATGGATCCCATCACTTTTAAAATAAAAAGAAAAGAAAAGAAAATGATAGAATTCACATTAATTATGTCTATAACATAACTAAATATTTTCCTACAAGATAAGTATTTCCTTATAAAGAATGCAACTTTTGGAGGCAAACATATAAAACAAACTTTACTGCTAGCATGTTGATACCCTTACTTTGTGGATCAAAATCAAAATGACAATTTACAGCTAATTATTTGTAGGAGTAAGAGAATTGATATCCCTTGCGATAGAATCAAGAGAAAAAAAAAAAAAAAAACACGTGCATATGCACATTGTAGACTCTATCACTTTTTCCCATAATTGTTTGAATTTTTATAACGGATAATTGTCATTATTGTTATTTTTCTCGTGGATTGAAATATATATATAGGGACATGACCCTATTTCATATATATATATATATATATATATATATAAATAAGAAATAGTATCTTTAAAAATGATCAGTTGTCATAAATTTTGAGATCTTATAGTGTATTGTGACATATTGATTTATTTAAACTGAGAAATTTTATATCATTTGAAAATTGCGTTAAATCAATTTCATTTTGTTGAGAAATTGGATTAAAAGTAACAATTTCATATTGCTTAGAAATTGCATCAAGGAGTATAACTTCACGTGGCTTGAAAATTGCACTAATGTAATTTCATGTTGTTGAAAAATTGTATTTAGGATCGATAAAATTTAATGTGTTACATTACTGATTACATTTTGACAGTAAATATTACTACACTACTAGGCTCGTGATTCATAAAGATGTAACACTTAATATGCATGAGTATGGAATGTCACATATTATGATATTTTCAATATATTGATAGGCATGTGCCTATGATAGTTATATGTTGGATTGAATTGTATTAAAATGCTAGAATTAGAATTGGAATAATATTTTTCAAAATCATGGCCACAAAAATTATTTTTTAGTTATTAATCCGACAAAGTCATTTTTAAAATAAAACTATTTTTCAAATAATATAAAATTAATAAATATAACCTAAACGGGAGAATGTTAGAAATTTCATATATGTGGACAATATTAATTAACTAATTTTATGTTTTAAAATTAATTGGATAAATGAATATTTCAATTTAAATTATTTTGATTAGCCCATTGTAATCTTGATAAGTTGGACTTTCAGCATCTATTTACATTGGTCTTTATTGAGTAACAATTTAGACTTTAATGTGATCATAATTTCTATGATGGGTGGACCGAAAAAACACTAACTATTTTCAAAGTATCTTGTTAGATCTCATCTCTAGCTTAATTATATTGGGGTTAAGCCTTATGAATCACCATGCTCCATCGCAAGAAAAGCTGTCATTTTCAGAATCGGTCATAGAAAGGAAAATTCTAACTGTTAAAGGAAAATTTGGAAAGACCTCTCCCAATCAAAGTTTACAAAAATCATGGATAAATATTACTATCCTTAATTTTAAATTTTATAAACGTGGAAATCATGAATTTCTAATATTCTAATTGCGTTCTTGTATGGATTTTCCCAATTAAATTTTACAAATTTATGTTTGGCAAAAAATTTAAATATTGTTATTTAAATAAAAAATTATAAAAACATAGCATTTTAGAACCAATTTACGAATCTATAGCAGACAATCGCACCTAACTGCTCGTACCCAAATAAGGCGTAATAGGGTGCTTAGTTGCGCCCAATCTAATGTAACCGGTCGCCCCAATTCAGGTGCTACCCAACAAAAACAAGCTTATGTCCGAAATTAATTCCAACTACCAGAAATATCAACTCCCAAATCGCAACAGTCTGATTAAAGAACAACAAGAAAGGAACACACCGACCAATTTAGAGGACAATCCAATGGTTAAGCAAAGAAAGACCCCTCTTTGAACCTCATTGCCCAAAACAGTGCATGAATTATGACGCCCTTTGTTTGCATCTGAACAAATCCCTCTTGAAAGTTCCGATCGACAAAACTGATCGTTAGATATGAAGTCCAATGAGTGTAGAACTTGCTGACAAAATTTCAATACGATCCAATGGTGAACTTAAGAGAAAGCCTTCTCTCAAGGTCGTTGCCTATAGTAGAAACCTGCACACAACTACTTCAGTTTGTAATTTTATGGTGGTTCTACAGACCTCCAACCAGAAAAGCCACCCTTGAATACGAAGGGTGATGAGTTGGGAATGTGCAGATAAAATCCCAACTCGATCCAACGATAGACGAAGGAGAGATCGAAGAATAAAGGAGACTGTTGTTGAAATTTCTTCTCCGACGATTTCCAAAAAAATGCTCTATCCCTCTTTTCCCTATGGTTGCTATATCTTTCTCTATGGTTTTTCTCACACTCTCTTCTCTATGGCTGCTGAAGACTTCTTCAAGTAGGAACCCTAATTTTCCTTATTGGGCTGGACTTGAATTTTAAAATAATAAAAGCTCAACAAATGTCCTCCTCTAGTCCAATGAGGGAGATTACAAACATCAATCATCAAGCGGAATCCATGTCGGCAACAAGCCGACAAAATTCAAACTTCTTTCTAGGAAGTGCCTTTGCCATCATATCTGAACCATTGTCATCGGTGTGCACTTTCTCAAACTCCACTTCTTTGGCTTCCGGCACATCTCTTATCAAATGATACCTTACATCAATATGTTTGGATCTTTGATGAAAGGTAGGGTTCTTGGCTAGGTTTATGGTGCTTTAGTTGTCACAAAGTAAGACATATATCTTTTGAGCGAAACCAAGCTCTCTCAAAAACTTCTTCACTATAGCAACTCTTTAAAAGCTTCGGTTGCTACGATGAACTCTTTGAAACCCAACGTGGGAAGAAAAATCACAGGACCTTTGTCGCAGTCCACCCAAATCTCTACTATCAACAATCAATAATAATTGGTACACATACACAATGTTATCTCTTTATATAACAATAGAGAAATCCAACAACATTATCAAATAGATGAAAATCAAAAGATAAAGCAAGGAGAAAAAATCACCAAAGACACTTCAAAGGGAAAAACCAAATATGTGGCTCTAAAGACCTCCAAATCGGAAAATGACCAGTGGATGCGAAGTGCTAGACACCACAAACACTCCCATGAATTTGACTTCCTTCTGACGAAGTCTCACCGTTGGATTCGCAGAAGAAAATCATCCTCCTTTCTTTTTCTCTCTTTCGTGCTCACTGCTTTCTCTCGATCTTTCTTCTCTCTTTTTTTCTTATTCTCATGGATATTGTTGCTCTCCTTTTCTTTCTTTCTTTCTTTTTTCAAATGTCATGGGCCCCACCATTATTTGAAAATAGGTCACAGATCCAACAAATCTCACGAAACTTGACTCTATTGGGTAGCCCGACATAAGTATCTCTCCTGCGTTATTATTCAGTACCCCATGATCTCCTTATCATTACTACACTATCCATTAGAGGTGGCAAAGCGGGCCGCCCGCCCCGCCCCGCCATAAGCCCGCCAAAAAATGAGTTAGCCCGCCCCGCCCCGCTTTTGATAGTGGGCTAAGAAAGCCAGCCCGCCCCGCCCCGCCAGCCCGCCTATGTATTGAGATTTTACAATATTAATTACTTGTTTGAGTACTCTAAATAATCTTTTTTTAATGGAAATCACCAATCAGCCTGCTCAGAGACTCAAAGCAAAAACTACATGTAAAGACAAATTCGATTGAAAATGAAATTAGAGAAACTAGATGTTGCTGCTGCACTATACTTAATAATATATACACAAGATTGATTCACACATGCGTACAACGTACATACAAATACAACAAAGCCTTATGCAACATCACTTTAAGAGGCTAAATAACATGGAGGACTATTCATGTATGAAAATCAAAAAAACTAAAATAAAAATCACGTATCACTCCAGTTATCATCATCTTAGCCATCATCATTTGCTGGTCGCTGCAACAACCTGAAAGTTTCTCCATTATGGATGCTAAGTTAGATATAAATTGCAAACACCAAAAACAATAAAGGAAAAGAGTATTAGATAACAATACTTGGCGGATTGCATTTGCTTTCTCCAAAAAGTCGTAACTTTGACGTTGACGGTGGGACTAGGACTATGGTTTCATGAACAACATTTGACAATTCTATTAGCAAAATACTAATTTCAGTTAGAAGTGAGAAGCAAAATACATCCAAAATATATCCAAAATACTAATCTCACTAAAAACATAAACAAAAAAACCACTCAAACTTCCAACACAATCACGATTCACCATGATGTTTGTTATTTGATGCCACAATTAAAATTTCATCTTCAACATCTTTATCTACAAATCACAATTCAAAAAAGAAAATAATCATATTAACAAAAAATTATGGTTGAAAATAATATAGCAAATACATTCAATTTAAATAAATTACCATTGGCATCAAAATCATTTAACCAATTACGGATGCAAATCAAAGCTTCAACACATTTGGGCAACAGACTATTTCTATATTTATTAAGGACACGTGCCCCAATGCTAAATGCAGACTCAGATGCCACAGTGGTGATAGGAATGCTCAATAAGTCACGAGCCATTAACGATAGATCTGGAAAGCGTTTACTATTTTCCCTCCACCATTGCAATACATCCAAATGTTCATAATATTCAAAACACAATGATGACTCTTCCAAATAAATGCCAAGTTGAGACCTTCCAGTTTTTATTGCAAGGTGATGATTGCGCATCTTCAAATTCTGTAACATGAAAAATGAAACTATAAGTAAGATTATGCTTACAAAAGGATAGAATTTAAAGTAAATAAACTATATAAACTTACACCAAACATTGGCAATTCCCAATCTTTCTTATCCCTTGACCTTGACCCACTTGATGACAGAGATGTAATATCACTTTGATCAGTGGAAGTGGAAGTAGAAGAATTATTACTTGCATATTTCTCATAGAGCATGTACAACTTTCTCCTTGTTTGCTCTACCTTTTGATCAGCTGTAGATTCATTAACTTGTGAGTAACAAAATTTCAATGAATCTAACTTCATCCGGGGATCAAGAACAAATCCAAATGCAAGTTGAACGCTATATTCATCCCAATATTTCTCAAACTTCAACAACATATTTTCAGCCATAGTCTTTAAAACCTCATCTTCATCATTCAAATGATGAATTAGAATGCATTGAATTTTCCAAACCTGCTCAAAATACATGTTGGAAGTAGGATAAGATGTGCCAGAAATCAAGGTGGTAATATCATAAAATGGCTTCAAGAAAATACAAAGTTTTTCTCCTCTTTTCCATTCTTCAACTGATGGACAAAATTTATAATGGTTGTCCTTCAATTGAAGGCATGCAAACACACGTTGGTAACTAAGAGCACTTTGGAACATCAAATAAGTAGAGTTCCATCTAGTAGGAACATCCAGGCGCAGGCCAATTGAATTGTCAACATCTCCAACATATTCAATGCATTCCTTAAATTTTATTGCTCTACCTTCTGAGCCCTTAACATATTTGACACTCTCTCTAATCTTCATCAAAGAAACACTAGCTACTTTCAACCCTTCTTGCACAATTAGATTCAAAATGTGTGCAGAACAACGCACATGAAAAAATTCTCCATCACATAACAACATATTCTGCATAACAAGTTGACTTTTTAAAATATGACCAATCATATTATCATTGGAAGATGCATTATCCAAAGTAAGGCTAAAAACCTTCTTCTCTATTTCTCATTCCTTCAAGAAACCAAGTATTTTTTTAGACAATTCAAATCCAGTGTGAGGAGGAGACATATGTTGGAAGTTGAGAATTTTGCTATTTAACCTCCATTTTTTATCTACAAAGTGTGTTGTCAAACATATGTAACCTTCAGTTGTACAAGATGTCCATAAATCAGAAGTTAAGCAAATTCTACCAGGAATGCTAGCTATTGTTAGCTTCAGCTTCTCCTTCTCTCTCTTGTAAATATTTAGGATATCATTCTTGGCAATATTTCTTGAAATAGGAACAAAGTCAGGATTCAAGTATTTTACCCTTTCTCTAATCTTCTCATATTCAACAAAGTTAAATGGCAAATCATGTTCAATAATTGCAACTGCCAACATCTCACGTGCCACCATTTGATCTATCTTTCCCGGCTTCAATCTACCGTGCATATCTATCACCATCTGACCTATATCTTCAAATTTGATTTCTTTACACTTTTCAATATGTCGATTTAAAGATGTTGTTCCATGTGTTTTTCCACCAGCCTTATACTCTTGACCACAAGCATTACATTTTGCCTTTTCAACACCATCCTTATCGGGTCCTAATTTTGTGAAAAATTTCCAACAATCTGCTGTTGATATCTTGACCCTTTTGTTGCTTTGAGATTCTTCTTGACTTTTTTCCACATTATTAGATTCAATATCAATAGGGATATCAATTGTAATAGTTTCCATTTCAATGCAGATATTAGATAAAATAATCAACTGTAATTTTGCAAATATCAAAATATACAAAACTAATTTAGTGACCTCATTTCAAACATAATATAGCATTTAGATTTTTTTTAACCCTTAAAGAAAGAGAAAAATTCAAAATCAATTTCCTCATCTGCATTATTGAATACCAAGGATGCAGAGTACTATCATCCATGTGCACTTTTTTTTCGCTGAAGGAAGAGCATATTATAAATGCAAATTGGGTACTAGTGTTATGATGTGAAATCAATTAAACATCACTCTCACTAAGTATTACGTGACAACACAGGTATCAATTAAACATCAAAAAAAGTTTAGGGTTCCATTTAGTGTTATAAATAGACTATAAACATAATCTCAAGCATTCAAATTAAAAAGATAAGTCACAAAAAAAAATCCAAAATCCAAAAATCTCTTAGTTTCCTCAACCAAGACACACAGAAGAAGAAAAAACAAATCAAAACAAAACCGAACAAAATAGCAATAGCCATTTCAATATTACATTCACATATCACAGCTTCCAAAACACACAATAGATGAAAATGTGCAATCAAAATAGTATGATAGAAAACCATAATCATACAAAACATACCTTAGCAGACACTTCCAACGATTTGCAGCAAAGTTCATTAGAAGGATCCTACATAAAACAAAAATTACTTCATTACGCATTATTTTGACAAGTAAAAAAGAATGAAGATGTGACTGAAGAAGAAAACAGAATGAAGATGACTTAATGGTTGCAGATAATCGATAGTGAAAAAGAACAAAAATAATAATAAAAAAATGGGTTACAATAGTTTATCAAATATACCATGCGGTTTGATAAACCAAATGACTTAATCGATAGTTTATCAAAAGAATGAAGATGACTTAATGCGTGTGTAGCTTTCGCTTAAACCAAATATACCATGCGGTTTCCTTGCAGGAGCTGGCGTCGAGAAAGAGTTACAAGGAAAGGATGCTGACTGACGGTGATGCTCAAAGATTTCTAGCAGCAAAGAAATTTTTTTTCATGATCAGCGCTGTCATGTCACGTGGGTCAGGATTCAAGATTGTTTGCGTGTCTGAATGAAGAAAATATTTTGATCTTATCTAATTTGAGTAACTTAAAATAAATAAATAAAAAAAAAAAAAAGGGTTTGGCAGGCTAGCCCGTCCTGTGGCGGGGCGATCTTGGTGGGCTGGCGGGCTTGGCGGAGCGTGCTTGGCGGGCTGGCAAGTTGAAAAACTCAGCCCGCCCCGCCCCGTTTGGCGGGCGGGGCGGGCCAGCCCGGCGGGCTCGGCCCATTTTGCCAGCTCTACCATCCATGACCACCACCTCTAGATTTCATGCTTTGAACCATCCCATATATTCCCAAATGCCACAAGGTCTCTATAAAAGGCTGATATAATGTCAAGGAAGCACACTCACACCCTTGATACCCCTCATCAGACTATTGGTTGGATATATTAAGCTTCCTTTGCTAGTTGTCTCTCCTTTATATCTATAAGCAAAAACACTAGCTTATACTCACTAGACATTTCTTGTTCTACATTGTTGAACATTTGACACCATCTGTGAGAATTATAAATTTCTAATCCCGCGCTCAAGCCCACAACCAAAGTCAACATTGTGCAGAGTGAGACAAATCTTTGAAGATATTTTGATATTCATGAATTATGGCTTTAGGAATTAGGCATCCTTAATATTCATGTTGCTGGAAAAAGTTTCTTCTGATACCATGTTAGATGGTAAAAGAAAGAGAAAATTGACTTTTAATTGATTAAATAAAATAGATAGAATAGAGAATATAAAGAAGTGAGGGTTGTAACAACTTTACAACTCACCCTAAAGTAAAATAACAAACATAATAAACTAAAACAAAAGAATATATTATTTGTGAAAAATGTTATACTTACTACCATTTTAACCTTACTACTTTTACTACCTGATTTATTACCGTTAGATCAATTTGAAATCAAAGATTACAAAGTGGAAAAAATTAACTACCAAATTGATCTAACATTAATTAATCGAGTAATAAGAGTAATAAAACTAAAATGATACTAAGTATAACATTCCCTGTTATTTATATCTCTAATATTTTTTGATTTTGAGTTCTTATTTTTAGGAGATATCATACTTTTGTACTGGGAATATAGAGTAAATACCCAAATTGGTCCCTGACAAAAAACTCGGTACCCAAATTAGTCCCTAACAAAAAATAAATTCGTTGGATAGTCCCCAACAAAGACAAACAGCACCCACATTAGTCCTTCTGTTAGTCCAAAATTGATGGTGTCACTGGCGGTGCTGAGGTGTAACGTTATGGGAGATGCTGAGGGCCACGTTGGACCATGAACGATGTCGTCTGGTGAGAGGGGATCCATGTTGCTCAGAATCAATTTGGGTATCATCCAAGGAACGTCGTCGTATGCTTTAGGGTTCTTCTTAACCCAGAAAGAAAGGGATTGAATCGAAGAATGAACGTTTGAATTTGGGGATAAATGATTGGGATTTATCCTGTATGCTGTAGGGTTCTTCATAGTCTGTAGGCGATGAATATTTCTTCTGGAAGGGGGAGCTCAAGCCCTTGTAGTTCATTTGGGTCCAGAAGTGAAAGAAGGAGAGCTGCTCCATTGTGTAAATGTGGGAGGCATAGTGTTGTTTACACCTCCAAGACCATTAGAAACCCAAATAGAGCATTTTTAAGGTGCCCCAATTTCAAGGTGAGGTATTTTTTCCATGAGTTCTTTGTCTAATATGAATGTTATTAACAGTGTAGTTTAATTTGGTATTAGGAAAAGAAGCCACACTGCAACTTTTTTACATGGGTGGATGATGCTACATCTGATACCATGGAGCTGGAAGATTGGAGAATTAACAAACTGGAGCTGAATGTAGCTGAAATGGAATTCAAGTTGAATTTTTTGGACATGAAGCTCAATGATGAAATGCAGTTGGAGGTGAACGAGCATAAAAAGAAGATTAATGACCACTATGTAAAGATTGAAGACCTATCAATGAAGATGCATGCATAGTTTGAAAGGGTTGAGAAGAAAATTATGCATGTGTGTAGGTGTGCTAGGGTGTTTGCTGGATCTATTGTTGTAATATGTATTTATCTTGTTTGTAATATGTATTTATGTTGCTAGTTGGCTGGAGTGAATTAAAAAATGTGGTTCTGCTAAGAATTGCCTAATGGAAGGAAATATCCATTTTTTGTGGACTGTAAAGATTTGTAATGGAAGGACCACTGTTGTAACGTAATGAGATGTTGTTCTTGCAATGTAAATAATCTGGTTTATGTACTTGAACTTTTGTTTTTTGGCACAATGTGTAGGACTTTTTGCAGAAGGGGAATGTGGTGGAGGGAATTATGCAGAAGGGGAAATATTGTCAACTGGTCTGCTATCACTTTTTGTGGCATTGGTGTAACCTTATGGTTAACAGGGACCAAAAAGGACCCCGATAAATTTGTGAAGGACTAATATGGCTCAATGTTGAAGTAATCAAGGACTATAAGGGCCCTCGATAAAAAATATTGATGACCTATGAGGGATATTATGTACTGATGGAGCCTAAGTTCAGTTATGCAACAAATGACCCCAAAATGACACAGCAAAGAAAATTATGGTAACCAGTATTGACAGAAACAATAAAGTAACAAGAAATTTTCCAATTTAAAAAATCCACATCCAGGTATTGACAGAAACAAGAAAGTAACAAGAAAGTGTATCAGTACAAGGACTAATGACAGATGGTTTGTTTCCCAATTAAAAAAATCCACATCCAAAAATGAGCAATGACAGCAAACAGATAGTAACAAGACATTTTTCATTAATTTCATCACATCGTAGTTACAATTCCAAAAAATCCAACTGACATAATTCCATTAAGAGTAACACAATATACTTCCCTAAAAAAACAAAGTGTTCCTACTTAATATGGCCATAACCAGAGGCATACAAAAAAAAAATCCAACTGACACATTTCAACAGGGCCATAACCAAACTATTTCCAAAAAAGTGGCCTAATTACAATTCCAATCAATTCCTATATCAGAGCCATCCCAAAAAAAGGCCTAGCTAATGTCAGTGATTAAAGACTATTCCAATCATTCATGAGGGGCTGGTCTTGGTGGCCTGAACCCTGGTGTAGACATGAAGGTCATGAATCTTGCCCTGGTGCCAGTACTTGCTGCAATTGTTGTCTCATTGGTCACAACCTCAGCAATATTGCATGGAGGTGGGCTGCTGCCTCTTGATGCTCTTGAACTTGGTTCAGCTTCAAATGTTGTGTGTTGGCTGCTTGTCTCTGGGTTGGGACATCCTTGAGTCATTACTATTTCTTCAACTGTCCTGGATTGAACTTCAACATTAACCGATTTAGTCTTTGACTTTGAACGACCAGCAGGTCCCTTACATGTCTTGGGGTAATGACCAGTTTCACCACACTTGGAGCATTGAATTGTGTAAGTCTTTCTAAGCTTCTTGTTGGTCTTCATAAGCTCTTCAGTGGGATCCTTCTTGCGATGCTTTTTTGGACGTCCAATAGGCCTTTTCAAGCGTGGAGGAAGTGGTTTTGGACCCATTACCACCATCCTCTGCATTTTCTTCTTCATGGTCCGAATTGACCCTTGCATCATGTGAAATCTGATGATCTGAATTGACCCCATTATCATGTGAATTCAAGCCATCATCACCCTTTGCATGATCCTCATGTGAATTCACCCCATCATCACCCTGTACGTGGTCCTCATTATATGTGGAATTAACCACATCCTCCTCTGCATTGTCTGGTTGAGGTGAACCAAACTCAGGAATTGAAATGCAGTCTTCAAAGTAGACATGTATCTCATTGCCATTACCTAAAGCAACCTCACACATGGCACACACATCAAAATCGGTACTAATTGGCCTGAGGCCTTATTCCAAATTGGGTTCACTGGGCTTTAGCCACATCATCTTTTTGCATTTTTCATACCCAAACTGCTTAAACAGAGTGTCAAGGTCGCGAATATTGTAGTAATCAATATCCATCTCAGGCAATGAGTCCACTCTCCCATTTGTGTAGGTCAACACTCCATCTTCATCTCTTATTAAAATACCACCATGATGATAAACAATCACTATATATTCAGACATCTGCACAAACCAAAAAAAAAACGTATTCCTCATTAATCAACCAAAGGCAAGACACGTGGACCACTTAAACAGTACAAAGCAATAAACAAATACCAAAGGTATTTATGAGTTTTTTTAAACGAATTCCATGGGGTTTTTAATTGTTAATGGGTCAACCATAGACCACTTTGTCATACAGGGACCACACCACCCAGTATCTATTTCTTTAATCCAAACCCTAAAAGGGAACATGGACCACATTGTCCACTAAGCATGCACAAAAAAACACACATTAAACATTCTCATATCCAGGCCATTGGAATTGGATGGAAACAAGATAATAACATATTATTTTGGGGAAATGAACATGAGCTTAAACGAGAAAATGCATTAGGAAGGAGGAACCATCATCCAGCGTCAGAGAGGAACCTTCTCTGAAATTGTGAACATGATCAACAAGCCAGACCTTCTCAAGTAAAAGAAAATATTGATCGCTATTATAGTGAAATTGTTTAATATAGATTTGCTAGGTTGTAGGTTCCTACAAAAGTCATTCAATCGGAAATATATACTCCTACGTGACATTAAGAATCTTCTATAACATTTATGAGAGCGAGGGTTACTCCCTTAATTTAAACTTTCACTTGTAAAAAAATATATATATACAAATTTTTTATTTAATAAAAAATCACTTACGGTAATAAACAAAACTACATATAGTTAAATATAAATAAATAAATAAAATGTACTCACGTACGTATCAAAATTTTGAATATAAAATCTCTATTAGACTTTCTTTTTCTCCCTAATTCTACAAAGAAGAAAGAACGTAAAAAATCACTAAATATACAAAAAAATATACATTTATATATATATATATATATATATATATATATATATATATATATAAAAAGTTATATCCTTTAAAATGATAAACATTATTTCTATAATATAAATACAAAAAACTATAAAAATTCTATCGGCTATTGACGGGTTGGGAAAAGGTAAATAAAACAGAGAAAAATTGTGGAAAAACTAAGTGGTAGCATAGAAATCTGCGGAACCTGTCAAGGGACTTCGCGTATGTATAATAAAGAATGCAACTTTTGGATGTACACATACAAAATGGTTTTAGCTGCTAGATTATTGATACCCATACTTCCAAACAAAAATTAAAAAAACATTTATAGTTAATTACTTGCACAAAAAAGATACCTGATATCCCATATTAGAGAGAAGAAAAACACAAAACATACACACCCAAACATTGTAGTCCCTTACAAAATACATACCCACACATTGTACTCCCTTACCACTCCATTCTGTAATCTAATAGTCAGAATCATAATAATAATCACATGGAGATTCAACAATAATTAAAGAGAAAGCTTTCCTAAAAGAGAAAGCTTTCTCTTTAAATTCTTCTATAATTTTGGATTTGCTCCGCTGATAAGAAATTGAAAGACTCATTCTCTCCAACACGAGACCATTTTCCATCAGAAATTTAGCTAAACACAGCTCATGCTCATGTCCATGAGCTCTTTCAAATTTCACAACCTGAAGAGTAGATGCCAAACAATAGGGTACAACAGCAGAATTCAAGAGCTCTTTGTCGAATTTAGATATTCCCTAACCATTAATCATCAAAGTAAGTTCCAATTAGACCCGCAAAGGTGAAAATGTAAGAAAAATAGAAAAAACAACGTAAGTAGTCACAATAAATCCATGTTTAGTCTCTATAGATCACAATCACGGGACTATGTATGACATGAAACTTATATGGATATAATGCAGGTGCTACCAACCTTGAAAACCAGAGTCTTCAGAGCTGATGACTTGACAAGGAAGCCCAACAAAATTTCAATCGTAACAACGCCAAGTTCCAAATGGCTCAACATTCCAAAATCATGCAGAATAGCCATTTTTGTTTGTGCTAGAACCTGGATAAACAAATAAAGAAACAAATTTGCATTGAGACAACAAAATGGAATACAACTTTGAATTTCGTGGAGAACAAACTCAATGTAAAAACATAGATCTCTCCTAATTCTAGCTATGCGAATATACATATACTGTTTTTTTGTTTTTTTGTTTTTTAAAGTATACATATACTACTTTATAAGTGAAGGAAACTATTAATTGATAAATAGTACTCAATTGATGCAGATTAGCAGTCTGATCTTGAACCCCTTATAGAGTATTCAGGGTACGTCATCTTCATATTCAGTGTCAGAAACGGTTTAAGGATTGAAGTTACCTCGGACCCCTCAAATTTGAGACATATTCGAGTAGAGGCACATCCAAAGTAACACCCTTTCCAAAAGTGCAATTTTTTGTCTCAAATATTTTGAGGACAGGTAAAATCAGTTTCAGATCTTCTGTGTTACTGGGGGAGTCAAGGGTAAATATGATTCCAGACAGAATAGTTTTCATAGATAGCCAAAGAGATATCAAAACTTTTAGTAAGAAGAAGAGTCCTATTCACAAAGTTTATAAACTTCTGTTTTTCATTTTCCTTTGTCTTCTTGTTCCTCTTGACAGAATAGAGCTCATAATCATCGAAGTCCAGCTCGGTGATGGATGTCCAACGGTATATCCATTTCTTAGATAACACACTTGTTCGAACTGCATCTTTAGTTGAGAGGAAAGAGAGTATGCAACTTATAATTGATTCAGGTAGGTTGCTAATTATGTCTTCACCTTCGTTTGCTTTTTGACTCTTCAAACGCTTTTTCTGACCAGACCTTGAGCCAGTAACAGTTGAACCAGATTCCATGTTTACAACAATTGCCTACAAATAATTTGCTGCATTGTCAAGCACTATATCTACTTATCAAAGTTTAAAGTGATAATAGAAAGTTATGAATTAAATACTCACTCACCCAGTGCCTGCAATAGCAACACGAAATCATAAAACTATGAGACAAAGCTCTATTTGATTCAGCATATGTGCATGATCATTGAGGGATGCTTGAGTGAAAACAGTAATTTAAGAGATTTATAAACCGTAATCTTACAGGCTTAATGACTGTAATCTAAATTAGATAGGGTTTTATCAGCCGTAAATGACTATGGTGACTTAAATACAAGAGAATCTGGTTTTCATGGCTTGCATTTTCAAGTTAAGTATTCATCGGTGCAGAGGGTATGAGTGTTTGATGCATGGTACTTGACTTGTTATGTCAGTGAGCTTGAATTTTGGGAAAGATTGAGTGATGAAAATACACCATACTCAACCAAAGCTCAAACAGAACAAGACACATTCTTATCATACATGCATGCAGTGGTATTGGCCTATTAAGAAGCAGGAGAAGTGCAATAACTGATGTAGAACTCACCTTTGTGTAGATAGCAGGTAGATGATATGGAGATATTTCTTTCAACTTTCTACTAATCTTCTCATTTACCTCCTCTCCTTGTTTTTCTTTTTCTTTTTTCTCATCGGTTCTTGGCTCAATACAAACCTCATTGGTGGCATTTACAGAGAGAGATGAGTCGATGTGACGGTTGATAGGGTAGAATAGAAATTGGCCTATGAGATAGGCTGCAGCCATAAATGAAAGTGGTGACTTGCGGCAGTGAATATAAAAGGCTGTAGAATATAGATAGGCCAATGATGCCTAATGAGTTTTAGCTGTAATTGTTTTTTAAAAAATTTCATTTTCTATTTATATATTTATTAATTTTTTTGTACGATAAAGAAACAGATAAACATAAAACAAGAGTCAACCTTGTTTGTTAATCAATGTTTCGTAAAAATAATTCTAAAATCAATTTATAATTTTTAGTTTTTAAAACCACATTTATAGAACAGGATTTAGATTGTGTTTTCAACTTTTTATTCCCAAAACAAATAGAGACACAGAAAACAGCCGATTCATTAAGTGTCTCTTTTCTCTTTAGAGCCTGTTTGGATCCTCTTATTTTTAAGCTAGAAGCTACTTATAAATTAAAGCTAAAAATAAGAGCTTAAAAAAAGAAGCTAAAAGCTGTTTGGTAATTACATAAAAAATTTAGATTAAAAATTACTTAAAAGAACATGTTTCAAGAAAATTATTTCTCTCTCTATTTTTATAACTCTTTATTTAAAAGAAAATCACACAATTCAAGAAAAACAGATAAGAGCTTAAAAAAAAGCTCCTCCTAGGAGCTTTTAGTTTTCAGTTTTTTTCTTCTTTATAAAAAAAGAGCTTTTCATAATAAGAGCTTTTTCCAAAACCTGTTTGGTCTAGCTTATGCTTATAAGTAGCTTCTAGCTAAAAAAAAAAGAGAATCCAAACATACACTTAGTATGTTTTGCTTTTAGTTTTTTTTTTCTTCCTTAAAATCTAAGTTTAATCAAATATAATTTTATAAAAATTTTAGAGTAAACACCATTTTTGGTCCCTGACAATATCTACGAAATCCTTTTTAACCCCTGACAATAAAAAAGGACCAAATTGGTCCCTAAAATTATAAAAAAAGGGTCACATTAGTCCTTATGTCAACTCTTCCATCACTAACGTAGCCCTTTTTACATACTGTTAGGGACCAATTTAATCCTTTTTTATTGTCAGGGACTAAAAAGAATTTCGTAGATATTGTCAGAGACCAAAAAGGGTGTTTACTCAAAATTTTATTATAAATTTTTTATAATAAAAAATTAAAAGCTTTTTACAGGATTTTTTTAATATATATATATCAGCCTTTTGTAATTCTCAATTTATATAATTTTATTCTTATTCAAAATTTATATTTATAAATTTCGTCCTTTATTGTAACATAATTTATCTCAATAATAAATTACTTTATATTTTCTCTTTCAAAACCATCCCAATAGCTTTCTATAATCACCAATAGTTTTTAATTTTATTTTTTCAACATATTTTAACTTTAATTTAAAAGTAATTTTTGAGTTAAAAAAATGTGTCAACTAGGCTCTAAAGACAATGTTGATAATTATATGAAAACATGAAAATAGAAAAATAAAAAGAAGAGTAAATATCTTTTTTAGTCCCTAACAAAAAAATACGGTCTCCACTTTAGTCCCTTACAAAAATAAATTAGTCAGTTAGTCTCTAACAAATTCAAAGTGGACCCATTTAGTTGAAATCGTGGTCCTTCACAAATTCAAAAAAGACTCATATTAGTCCTTCAAAAGGACTAAAATGAGTCCACCTTGAATTTGTTAGGGACTAACTGACTAATTTATTTTTGTAAGAAACTAAAGTAGGGACCATGTTTTTTGTTAGGATAAAAAAAAAAATATTTAAACTAAAAAAATACCATGTGTCATCCTCAAGGCTTTTTGACCTTAGTAGTGTCATTTTCATAAGGTTTCACCGGAATAATTTATTGGTCAAATATATACCTATATAATGCATAACAACGCGGTACTGTGAGAATCACTTTAGGACGTGACACTTTAGCAACCGCGTCCTTTCCATTTGTTCCTGACCATAGGAACGTGATACCCTGGCAATCACGACTGGAACGTGATACCCTAGCAAATCACGTCCTATTCCCAAGATGCGGTACACTCTCAGCCACTTGTCAGTGGGTCCCATCCCGAAAAGAATTCAACAAGAAGCGGTAGTGTATAAGCCGTGTTCCAGGTTACAAGTCAAGTCGGAGTCAAGCATATATATATATATTTCCCCTAAAATTTAGACATATTGATATATTCACGTTAAAAGAGTTCAAAAAATTCAATAAAAGCAACAAGTTATTTTCGTACAAAATGGTTTTTATAGTTGCTAGCAATTTATTCTTTACTGGTTAGAAGACTAACTCTTAAACTAGAGAATAATTAATTTAGAAATTTACTAACAATAAAATTATAATTTATTATAATTTTAAGATGTTGGATGAAGGTCTTTATAATAGTTTATATTATTCACTTACACACTCACTCATACGAAAGCCCTTATGGCTTGAAGTATGAATTTTGCATAGATTCTATTTTTTTTGTTTACCTTAATATAAATCATTAAAAAAACTCTCACTCATCACGTTAAAATTTTGGATTAAATTGTTTCTTTCACATATTGGAAATCGGAAAAGCAGACCAAACACGAAACAGGGATATAAGATTAGGTACTATTGGATTTATTGGATGTTATGTATTCTTTTACAATGAAGATATCAATATGCCTAAATTTTAGGTGAAACATATATATCTGCTTGGCTCCGATTTGACTTGTAACCTGGAACGCGGCTTATACACTACCGCTTCCTGTTGAATTCTTTTTAGGATGGGACCCACTGACTTGTGGCTGAGAATGTACCGCGTCTTGGGAATAGGACGTGATTGCCAGGGTATCACGTTCCAGTCGTGATTGCCAGGGTATCACGTTTATGTGGTCAGGAACAAATACAAAAGACGCGGTTGCTAAAGTGTCACGTCCTAAAGTGATTCTCACAGTACCGCGTTGTTATGCATTATATAGGTAATATGTTTGACCAAGAAATTATTCCGGTGAAACCTTATCAAAATGACACTACTAAGGTCAAAAAGCCCATCCTCAAACTATAAGGGGGCGTTTGGTACTCGGATAATTTTTGCATCCCTGGGAAAGCGCTATCTGGATTTTGGAATAGCCATGTTTGGCAACACAAAAAAGGTAAATATCTCTGGCAACAAGTTGTCCCGTTATTTGCATTTCATGTGTGATTTGTATTGAAAGAATGGAAACATGTTGTCCAACTCAAGAACGACTTTCGTGTTTGCCCGGGGAAGTGAAATGTGAACCGCAAATGCAAATACGAAAATAACCTTCACTTTTGTACGATCTGTGCACTGATGGTGAATCTGATTTGACTGGTTGGTGGTGGACTGAAAGCCGTGTGCAAAATTGGCGCGAAAGAGTCTTATATCTGCCATTTCTCCCTCCATTTCCAGAAAGCGCAAGTGAGGAGGAAGAAGCTGATTCCTTGCATGTGAGTGACGAAATCGGTATGACTCTTGCCTTCTATGACATTTGCATGTGCAATTTCCATATTGTCGAAGGTGGTTTTCCGTTTTCTGATTTGTTTAAGAAAATGTTATGAGGTTTCTGGGCTGATTTGTGCGAGGCAGCTGAGCATTGGATGGGTAGCTTCTTCTTTTATTTAGTCTTCTATCTAATTTGTTCTTTCATATCTGCAGTACGGGTGGTGGAACGTGTTGAAGGAAATCGTTTTTTTGTTCAACCACAATCGACTCTCAAGTGAGATAAGGAAGCATCAGGTAACCAAAGTCACTTCCTTTTTTGCTGAGGTCAGTCATAATCTGTTTTGGACTTGATTTGTAGATAATTGGGTTGTGAGGGAAAACTATTTTTTTTTGGATCTTTTCTTTTTTGTATACTCGTGTTCATGTGTAGCTTATGTGTTGTGGTCATGTTAGACCCAGCACAACTTCGAGTCATATGGGATCAGTGATGCTATATTGTGCTTGTTTGTAATTAATATTAATTTACCCAAAAAATGTGTAGATATTTGATGTGGTCCGATCCTGCATGCATGTTACAGGGAAAAATATATATGTCAGTTTGACTATGATTTAGGTTTGCCTTAGGTGTGAAAGCATTTGTTGCATTCCTCTAACCTGCCCATGGTTGCAATGAGTCCAGTAATGTGTGTTGTTTTAAATGAAGCTGTCTTGGTGGAGCATTTGAGGTATGTTGTATGCAGTCATCCATATGGATTGCTCATTACATGTAATTGCAAATAATTTTTTAGCATTAAGCAGTAGCATGTGAGTTGTGTTGTATACTGTTATGTTATGGATTTAACATAACATGTAATTGCAAAATAATTTTTGACTAAATGTGAATATAGAAATTGAGAAGGGATAGGATAACTGAATTTATAAAAATTGTGGCAGCATGCATTTACAAAGTAGTACATGAGTTGAACATGTGTTAACATATAACTACCTCATTGTTTGCACTGTATCAGATTACAATCCTTGTCCTATATTTGAGCAATATGACTGATTGTGTTGTGATACTTTGAATCCCGTTCATCATCGTTGGATTAATGTTAATTACTCTTGGCTGTGTTGTGTTAGATTGAGGAGATGAACACAGCAATGGCGTTGAGTATCGTTATTATTATCATTTGTCATTTGCAAAATTTGAATCACCGAACTATGTTATTAGTGAGAATTTATGGTGTAATATTAGCTCATATTGAAAGAAGGAAAAGGAAAATGAGGAGATTGAAGTGGGATTTTTGCAGTAGGGTGCCTACGAGGGAAATGAATCTGCATAGAATAGTATATATTACTGACACCGCTTGTATTGAGAATACAAGGATGGATAGGAGAAGCTTTCATACTTTGTGTCATTTGTTGAAAACTATTGGGATGCTTCAACCGACGAGGCACATGGGGGTAGAAGAGCAGGTTGCAGTCTTCCTTCACATTTTGGCTCATGATGTGAAGAATCGAGTTATTAAAAGACAGTTTATGAGATCAGGTGAGACAATAAGTAGACAATTCAACAAGGTGTTGCAGTCTGTTTTAAGGTGTCACACCGTACTCCTTAAACGGCCTGATCCCATCCTACAAAACCCAACTGATGATAGATGGAAGTGGTTCAAGGTACTTGTAAATTTTACTCCATGTTTTCCGCGTAATTTACAAAGGTCATTCTCTCTTTTATATTGACTTGTTTTATTTGTTTGTTTTTTGGGGTTGATAGAATTGCCTTGGAGCTCTGGACGGGACACACATCAAGGTTAATCCCTTACAAGCTGATAAGGCAAGATACCGCACTAGGAAGGGTGAAATTGCGACAAACGTGTTGGGCGTCTGCTCGCAGGATTGCCAATTTATTTATGTGTTGCCTGGATGGGAGGGATCAGCTGCGGATTCAAAGGTGCTCAGAGACGCTATCTCTCGTGGAAATGGGTTAAGGGTCCCGAAAGGTAACTACGGACCATCACACACATTCTTGGCAGAGAGACATCATTTATACTACAATCCCACAGTGTTCCTCACACCTTTTCTTCTGTTGTCGTAGGTTTCTATTATTTGGCCGATGCCGGTTATATGAATGGGGAAGGATTCCTAACACCTTATAGAGGGCAAAGATACCATCTGAGTGAGTGGAGACATGGGGCACAGCCAACGACACCGCAAGAATTTTTTAACATGAAACACTCCCAGGCTAGGAATGTGATTGAAAGATGCTTTGGGTTGTTGAAGGGTCGTTGGGCCATTGTCAGGTCAAAGTCTTTTATCCGGTGAAAACGCAGTGCCGTATAATCACTGCTTGCTGCCTGCTTCATAATCATATTAGAAATGAGATGCCTATTGACCCTTTAGAGGATAATACTGTGGACATGGCTGAAGCTGCAGACAACTTTGAAGGACAGGACATGATAACTCATGTTGAGTCATCAAATGCTTGGACAAGGTGGAGGGATGATTTGGCCCAACAGATGTTTGATACATGGAAGAATGGTGTTTGATTTGGTTTAGGACTTTGTGTGATTTTTAATGTTGTTGTGTTTTGGTTACATCGACTTAGTTTCATTTCAACACATTTGTGTGATTGTACCGAACTCTTTCTTTTTCTATGTGAGGCTATGTAATAGATACTATATATGTCAGTTTGCTACTGTTCATTAATGTAATCTGTTTTTAACTGATTGTCTATTGATTATAGTATACAAACAACAATTTTTTTCTTAACCCCTTATGCAGATGGCTGAAAAGGATTCCCAATCCAGCAAGCGGATTAATCACACCTGGACATCAGAAGAGGACAGGGTGCTTGTTGATTGTCTTGTTGATTCTGGTTTAGCATGGAAGGGTGAGAATGGTTTCAGGCCCGGATTTCCTAATCACTTAGAGAAGTTGATGCATGCTAAAATTCCTGGATGTACACTTAAGGGCACTCCACACATTACGTCTAGAATCAAGCTCCTAAAGAAGCACTACAATGCCATTGCCGAGATGATGGGGCCGAATGGGGGAAGTGGTTTCGGGTGGAATGATAGGGACAAAATGATTGACGTGGAGAAGCAAATTTACATGGACTGGATTAAGGTACAACTCATTATTGTGAACACAAAAATTATCATATTGTATTGCATTTTCTTTGTTATAATTTACTGTTCTAATTTTTCATGTTACACTGAATTGTATTATCCTTGCAGACTCACCCTAATGCCAAGGGTCTCTACAAAAAACCATTTCCATACTACAACGCATTGGGACCGATTTTTGGAGAGGACATGGCAAATGGAGAGCATGCCGAGGATCCAGAGGATGCAGTCCACAATATGGACAATGAAGCAATTGGTATGGCTGAAAGTGGGACTGCCGTGGAAGTAATTTATGATCTATTTGAAGACAACACAATCTCACCGAATTGGGAACCTCCACTCCCTGACACTGCAACTGAAGAACCCACACAAACTTCTCCTGTGTCAATTTCTGTTGCAAAAAAGGGTAAGAAGAGAGGAAGGAATGAGGAAGCTTTGGCTAGTGAGGTATCTGTTGCAATAAAGGATCTTGGTAATGATTATAAAACAACAAATGACAAAATTGATAGGTTGATTACATGCTTTGAACACCAAGGTGAGGGTTCAAGCAAAAAAACTTCTGTTGTCCAAGAATTGAAGAAATTTGAAATCTTGACAGTTGAACAGAGGGTTAACCTTGCCATGATAATGCATAAGGATCCCACTATATTGGAAATTTTTTTGGAAGGAGGTGATGAAGAAAAACAGTTTGTGGTGGCATCCTTATTGAGTAAGGGGTGAGACTGTCAGTACTTCACTTTTTTGATAACCCCTGGTTATATGGGTAGTGTTCACTAGTTTTGATGTCATATAGTATCTATGTCTGTGTCATGAGACATCTAGGCTGCTGTCATATGTTTTATAAGTCAGCTACAGTATAACCATTTTGAAGACTGATGTTTAGAAGACAGATGCTTTCATGAAATGGGTTTTTTGAGATTAACCTTGCAATGTTAACGAAACAGCTGTATGATTCAATGGTGTTTATATATGGTTTAGCAGGTATGAGATTTTTTATTAACTGGTGGGGCATGTGTGATGTCTATTTGACAGTCATTTATAAATGTTGATAACAATTTCATGGTTTGTGATTTGTGTAAAGCAGAAAGGGTGTTAACTATGCTGGCAGCTCAAGCTTACGTACCTAGGGAGGTGCTGCAAGATTCAAGTTTGTGAAGGATAAGCAAAGGTTCATCATGTGAAAGATTGCTGAGGACATGATGATTTGGTTTTATATTGTATACATTGTTTTGTACAGATGTATATGTCCTACAGTACTTATTTCACTGAGGCATTTAGGCAGGGTACATGGTTTCTGGAATTGGGTTATTTTGTCCCATTTCATGTATAGCAACTAAAGCTTCTGTAAATCAGGTTGTCAGGTTATATATATGAAGTAAGAACAATGTTATTTATGTGATATATTTTATTCTGTTGAGTGTGATGATTTCAATTGCTTTCTATTCTATGTCATATCTATTTGGTGAGTTATAATTAACACTGATGTTTCTTGGTTTTGGTATCGGTCCATGAGGTGAACCAGATTTAAATGCAGAGGCATAAAACCCTAAACCAAATACACACACACTGTCACACACTGTCACGAAGAAAGAAAGCATTCAGCATTGTCTCTATTATATTTTTGACATAATTTTTTATTTTATTTGTGTTCCATTTACATTTGTTCTTTAAATTATTCTTTCATTTTGTCAAATCAAAACAGTACCATTTTCAACTCAAAACAGATGACTGTAACATGGACAAGTGGATATGGGATAAGTAATGCTGAACCTTTTGTTCAATGGGGTCCAAAAGAAGAGGATCATCTATATTCACCTGCTGGCACACTAACTTTCAGTTTTCCATTATAACCAACTACTGGTGCTAACGAGATCATACACAGATTGAATTATTGTATAACAACTGATGATAATTACAATTTAGGAAACTATATGAGGGCAATATCATAACAAGTTACATCCCAAAAGTAGGAGCATAAAAATCTTTTACAGAAGTGCACAACATCAGTACGTGATGTAAGCCTAAAACTCAGCAAAATCACCAATGCCATATATTTGTTGTTCGAAAAAAAAGTGGTGACTGATTACAGCATAAAAAACCACAAAATTAAAAATAGCCTGTTGCACAATAAGGACCTATTTATTCCTCACTGAATCAAATTGCTCCAGTCTTGGAATTCCAGCTGATTTGCCAAAGCTGAATATCTCTTCCCAACCCAAATATCAGAAAGTTGGTTACACCAGAAAGACAGAGATGGTACCATCTCCACATCCCAATTTCTTCAACAACCTGAAATGCCTCATTTCCAACATTCCATCAGGAGCTCGGATCGCTTCAATTGCTTCCCATCTGATATCATTTGCCTTATGGGGTTTATACATAGCTATGCTCAAACTACTGGTGTTGCTCTCATCACTAACATCACTTCCGGTACAATCTGTTACAGATGGTGGTCTTCCCCCACTCATTAAAATCACAGGAATTTCTAACTTCTCCACTTTCACATGACTTATCAACAGTAGCACACTTATATTGACTTCAGTATTATTGAAACTTTCTTTGGCTTCTGACTAGACAGTGGCTGAATAGAAACTATTCTGAGGACTTGGACAAAAAGTAATCCTTCGAATCATGAAATGGTTGCTTGCTGCACAATTTTGTTGGCAATACTCCATGCTCCAGGTAAGCACAATTTTGTTGCTTGCTGGTTGAAGTTCATTCTGAACCTCAGGTAAGGACTCAACTCCATTGACAGGTGATTCCATGAAGGATATCTGAACACGCTTAAAAATCAAACTCAACACAGTTAATTATCAATATGTACTCATTCAAAAAGGCTCCTAATCACAAAATTCCCTACACTATAAAAATATCTACAATATTTTAATTTTAGCAAACACAATAAACAGGAAACCATTTAGTCAGCCCCAAATGGAAGACTCCAAATTCAGACACCTTAATAAAAGACAAACATATCAAGGATTCCAGAAAAACCTCAAGCAAATTCACAAGGTTTTCAGAGAGCACAGGGCTCACTGAATTGTATTTTTTTTCAAATTTCCCAAAAAGAGCATGTTCCTTTTTCTGGTCACTACTAAACAAACAAGACCATAACTTGACGAAGTAAGGAGCCTCATCATTCAGAACCCTCGAAGAATAACCAAAGCCACCTACAGTTTTTGATGCCATACGCATAAAACTAAAACACCCCAAACGAATGACAACCTCCAGTCTTCGATCCTTCCATTAATAACAATACCAAGTATGTTACATCGCAAAGACATACATAATACATCATAAACAAACACAAAATCCATGCAACCGTCCTCACTAAGTACATGGCTTCTACATAAGTACAACTTGGTGCATTAAGCAAAAAACATAGCATAGCTTATATTTACAACTCAACAAGCATTTTTGTTGGCATACACTACAATACCAATCACCATTACAGAAACCATATGCAAAAGCATAGAAAATTTCAACAAATAGTCCTTCTGTTTGCAGTTACGACATGTCGGTTGATCGACCCACTCAAAAAAATTACAGGTCCCTCGACGTGTGTTGAAATTAGGACATCCGAAGAACTGCCTTCCTGGGTTCCTTGCTGTCCAGCTCTTGCGAACCACAGTCGTCAGTCCATAATTGCACATCTTCAAGTTCGATGAGGATACACATGAGGATTGCCCAGAAAATACACTATGACAGCCATCTCCACCCATTCAGACTTTCAAACGATTTCTGCATGTGACACAAAGTGAACCACAACACTATAACCAAGGTAGATTGGCTTATTGTTACTACAAAATCTCACAACACACGGTCAAATATACATTCAGACTCACTGTAATGTACATTCAAATTTTGGTACATAATTGCAAGTAGACAAACAAATTGCAGCACAACAATGCTTCATAACCAAATAAGGCTTAAACAGTACAAAAATAAACCACAATCTCACAATTTCACGCAAAATTTAGGGGAAAGCAAGGGAGAAAAGGTGGACTGACATAGAAATGCAAACAAGTTAAGACTCAATCGTACCCCGTATGTAGTTATAATGCACAACTACATACGGGTATCACTACTCATAAAAAAAATTTACATACCCAGTCTACCTTTTCATACCGTAACGTGAACCGAAAACGTTCAAGGATTATAATCACCTATGGAATATATTAAAACACGATAAATACCAACTTGTAAAGTATGGATCTTTACGGATATATGGGATTGCGGAGTAGTTCACAATGTTTGCTGCAAAACAGTAAAAAGAAAGGGTTTACTGTAGTTGCCGTTCGTCAGCAACCACCATGCACTGCGTATACCTCACAGTGTGGACGACCAAGGGACACGAGTGGCCTGCGCGTTTGGCAAAGTGTGATAGATCTCCGGCGAGCCCAGTTCAACAAAGAAGAAGGCAGACCACAGCAAATGTTTGCAAAGAACGAAGAAAATGTGGACCGAGTAGGACAACAGTGACTACCAAATCTGAAACGGTCAAAATGTGTTGTCTCAGATATTATGATTTCAAACTAACAAAGGTAAAGGGTAATTTTGACATTTTCTTTAACATTCTCATCAATATTTAACAATTAACCAAACATAGCATTTATAAAATTAACTACATTTTCCTGGCAAAATTTGTCCCAACCAAACACCTTTTCGTAATTTACCAGACAAAATATCCTTCCCACTATATTTCAGTAATACTTATTTCCTGGATAAAAAAAAATTTATCCCGTACCAAACGCCCCCTAATAGCCTTTTGATGCACGATTTGTCTTCTTCGTTTTTTGTCTTGGATGTGATTACGAACATAAAGTCGGTTGTTGCAGTATTGAATGAGAATGAATAACCTTGGTCTCGTTGTGTACTTGCATATTCACTCTCATGATTCATGATAATACATGATTTGTTAAAATATAAACCCAAATGGCTTGTTATTATTTATATGAATTTTTACTCGAAACCCCCCCTTTACCCCTTCTTTTGTTTGGTTTAACTATTCTGTTTTTTTTCCTGTTTTCCAATAAACATTTTTGTTTTACTAGAAAGTGTTTGGTAGAATTTTTTTTAATCAGGTAAACACAATTAATAAAAAAATGGTGAAAAAGTAAATTTATTGGTAAAGTTAAAAAAAAGTTATTTGATAGAATGAAATATCATCAAAAAAATTAATTAAGTTTTTAAAATAAATTTTTTCTTTCCCTGTCCAGGTCTCGTCCCCCGAAAGTCTCTCACGCTCCCTCACACGCATGTCAAAGTTTCATGTGTTATCTTTCGTTTGCCTGCATGTGGCCACTCTTTTTTGGCCGGCGATCAGTTGAGTTTTTCTCCCTTCTTTGAGACAGTTCTAGATCTGATCCTGTTTTGGTATTTCAACATCACTTTTTTGGTGACGTATGGAAATTTCACTCCTTTCGGTTAGTTTTATGATTGATGTCTTTGATTTTTACCACCTACGATGTGGTCATCTACCACAATGTCTTGGTTGCAATTTTTCACACAAATTACGTTGTCTCGGTAATCAATTTTTCTAACATATTTTTTTTGAGTCTTCTACCAAATGTTGTCAGCTTCAATTCCCTATCTAATTTGTCTAGGTATTTAGAACACAGAAAAAGTATTTATTCTTTTAAATGACACAACTTGTGTTATTTTACTCTCAAAAAGAGGTGAGACTCTCACTCTTTTTTGTCCACTCTCTCCTTCCATGATTTATCTTTTTCTCTCACTCAAAACGACATAATTTTATATTTTTTAAAATAATACACACTTTTTTTCCTTAGGACAAAGATTCATACCAAACAACCTCTAAAGATGTCTTAAGACATGTATAGAACTCCATGCTGAGATAACTCTTCAAACTTCCCTAGCATTGGAGTCAGCAAGAAGTTCCCATGCGAACCCCCCTTTTACCCCTTCAAGACAGGTCCTCCTCTTCCTTCTTGTGCATGCAAAGTGACCATTAAAATTCCCTTACTTAAATGGGAATTAGTAATCTGACAATTATGGAGAGGTATGCGTTAAAAGAAATATAAAATAAAATTATTAAGAATCTTATCTCAATAATTTAAATTTCTAAATTAAATTGATATATGGTATTAGAACTTTTGTGACGGCACTACTTTTTGGTAGGAGTTAAGTGAGCACATATGCTTCACAGTTTGGTCAGTTTAGGGCAATTTCACAAGTTAAAGAATTACTTAAAAAGACTACTTGTATGTAAGGCTATAACAGCATATAGAAGAATCACATGTAATTTGTGTGATTTCTAATTTTTAATAATGGATTATTATATTGAACGAGCAAAAGAAAGATGACATGAACTATAACTCATTTGGTCAGAGCAATTTCATATGTTCTTCGGTTACTCTTTTGCCAAGCTATCATCTCCAAAATATGGAGGCTTTAATTTTAAAGGTAGGAAAAGGCTCTAAACTAATCTACAACAGATTAAACACAAATGAATTATACTATTGTTAACTAAAATCTTAATTAAATGAGCTATTTAAATACTGATTCGGCCTGAGCCTGACATATATTTGATAGTGCAGTGGGGGGTTGGTTAATTTAATGAATTTCTAAGGGGGAATTTGGTATGGAACGATGAAAAAGTGGGGTGGAAAATATTTATTTACCATGTTTGGTACGAGTATTGTGAACAAAATGCCAACAAAATTTTTTCCCCAATATTTTCCTTTTCAACTACACAAAGGCAAAATATTCTCTCACTTAATCTTTGGTATTTTTTTTTGCTATGGTCTTGGATTTTGAATGTAATATATTGAATTAAAAATATCCTTGTAATATATGAATCATGTGTAAAGAGATTGTCCATGGTTTTTGATATTTTGGTAATTTCAATTCACATTCCTATCAATATTTTACCATCAACCGCATCAGTAAAATAACTCAACTTTTCCGGTAAAATTTTGGTCAACCAAACACTTTTTCATAACTTACCCGAAATAAAAAATTTCCTACCAAATTCCCAACAATCCTTTTTTTCTCGGTAAAAAAAATTATCTCTCATACCAAACACTGCCTAAAGATCTCCTGCAAGTGAAGTTGAAAATTTACAATCAAACAATTTTTTATTTTTTTTTCTTTCAAAACATATTTTCAGAACAAATTTATCAAACAAATTTTTTATTTTTTATTTTTACCTTTTAAAACTATTTTCAAAACAATGTAATCAAATGGATTTTTTTTTTTCATTTTTTATTCTACAAAATAGGTTTTATAAGTTACTTTACAAAACAATTTTAAGAAAAAAAAAAATCTACGACACATAAAAATAGCCCCAAATAACTTAGATATGTGCTATCCACAGCACAACCATTGGTGGCCAACTGCCAATATTCAAGGGGAAATTATTCCGCATTTTCAGTTCCTAGTTATGAGTTGAGGTATGTAGGCGTGGAAAAACTCAGTCAATCCGTCACGTTGGATCGTGACCCACATAAAATAAGGCGAATTCGGTTGACAAAAATGTATGATATAAAAGAGTTGTAAAATTAATAAGTACATGAATTATATATTATGAAATAATAATAAGTGCCCATTTGTTATCTCTTTCTTATTTTAAAAGTGCTTTTTATAAAAGTTAAACTATTTATATTTTTATTAAAATATTTAGTTTTTGAAAAAAATATTTGACTTTTGATTTCTGTTTTTTTTTTTAAAGTTAAAACTTTATCTTCTAAAAAAGTAAATTTTTGACTTTTTTGTGACTTTTGATTTTTTTAAGAGCAGACGTCCAAATAAACTTAAAGTGAGAAGTGTTTTTTTTTCTTGAAAAAAGTAGCTTTTGGAGAGAAAAAAGCTCATTCAAACAAACCCTTAAGTCGTTTTGAAATAAGTCATTTTGAAAATTCTAATCACTAGAAATAATAATAAAATTGCTGTATGGCTGTAAATACTTATATATTATAAGACATTCTGAAAATTTTAATCGATACTCCATCAAACAGTTGTTGTGCACAGAAATTCCATCAAGAGATCATGTGTAAGTAATATGAAAAACTCAAAACAACAATTTTCAATAGTGATGAACCCAGAATAATCAACAATGAAGGAGGAAAGAGAATGAATCGTGTATGAAGCAGAAACAAGGCTTCCAAACGGCACGAAATAGGATGCACGAGCAGAAGGATATGGTTTCGAATACACACACAAACAGGTGAACAGTTACAAATACAAAGAAAGACGCGGGGAAGTGCAACATCACACAAGAGCTAACGACAATCTATCATTGAACAATAATTAACGATGATAAAACTGAATGCCACTTATTTAAGAAATATCTGTAATCAAAATATTCCAATCTACATCTCAGCTTGTACTCCTCTGCCTTTTAGTTCAGCATCAAAGTACTTGAAAAGCTAAAAGTTATGAATATGGATACGTATTGGCAATAATCCAATACCTGAGTAAGTTATACAGAAGTAACAAACAAGAAAGACTATAACTAGTTCTTAAAGAACTAGATTTTTAAATTCATTGTTCTATTGTCTTGAAATGAGACATAGTAAGCATAAATCAACACATGATGTAACCTAATAAGCAAATGTAAATTCCATAATAGCAAACCTGGAACCTCTATTAAATGAGGATAGCTTCTCCATAACTGCTCGCATTGCGCTCCTTGAATAGAGCCTCCTCGTATGCCTCTTTCGAGCAACAACGTGAAACTTTATTGTTTCAATGACTTTAGCATTTTCCATTATAAACTTAGCAAAACGAAGTTCATGCTCGAAACCATAGAAGTTTCCAAATTTCATCACTTTGAGGGTAGATAGCAAACAATCCGGCACAATTGTTGAATTCAAAATCTCTTTGTCAAATACAGATATACCCTGATGATCAGTCACCAATAATTAACAGTATTAGTTAATTTAGTTAACATGATCCATAAAGCTCTAAATAAAATAGATCAGTAATCACAAAAAAGTAGAATTTGCATGATCTGGAGAGTTTTTTTTGACTATTGAGGGGCTTCACCATAATTACAAACTAATACTTTACTAACCTCTAAAGCTAAAGTCTTGAGAAAAGGTGCCTTGAGGAGTAGGCCTAAAATAGTTTGACCATTATTAGTACCTAGCTCCAGATGAGTCAACATTCCAAATGCAGGTAGATCAGCTAAATTTGCTCCTGCGAGAACCTGAAAAACAATGAAAGAAACTTTGTTGTAATATGACAATTGATATAATCTAGAATACATCAATGTTTTAATTTCAACATTGGCGCAACTAATCCAATTCGAGTCGGACAGTGAAACTACTAGGACTCGCACTTGATACCATTGATTAAGCTAGAATAATCCTTTACCAATTGATCAACATGCTTGGTGATAAAACAAAATGATTTTCATCTCATTATTATAAAGATTTCAAGGTTTGACTTCAATCTTCATATTCATGGCTAACAAAGGGCAAGAATACATACCTTAGTACCCTGAATTTTGAGAGATTTCATTTGGTTGAATTGTTTGACAAGCAAACAAGAGCGAAAGCTTGATTCTTGCAATCTCTCCAACTGTGGGTATACAGTGATTTCAACAGCAGCAGTATTATGAGTTGATGATGGATCTAACAGAATGGTGTCTTGCAATATAAAGCCACGATAAATGAATTCCTTAAGACGCGAAACACCAAACTTAGTTACAGAGTTAAGTGACTTAAAGGTAGAACGTAATATTGAAATGCTTTCAAGTTGAGGCGCGGTTAAGGTGATACTTGACCAAGTACAATTTTGTGTCTCAAACTTCACAAGCACTGGGAAGTTAAGGTTCCACTCTTGTGTATTACTAGTAAAGTCACTCGCAAATGCAATATCAGACAACTTTAGGAATTTTAGGTATGGAAGGCATACAAATGAGGGAACTTTAATAACACAGTGATACATGGTCAACGTCAATTCTTCCAAGGGCTTGCATTTTGGAAGAGAATGAAAGGAGAGGGAGAGATTTTGATGTGAATCAACACAAAGCTTTTTGACTCCCTGGCTTAATACAGCACAGATCCATGCATTAACGGTGGAAGAGTCATACTTTTTATGAATAACGAGAGAGAAACCTTGGAGGCTTGAAACATTAAGATGAAGAAGTACTTTATACACCAAGTCTATAAAGTCTTGTCTATATGATTTCTTTTTGGAAGAGTAGGAAGTTTCTTTATCATCAAAGCGTAGTTCAGTGATGAATGTCCACATGTATATCCATCTCTTGGATAACACACTTGTTTGAACTGCTTCTTTAGTTGGGAGAAAAGATAGTATGTGACCAATAATAAAATCAGGCATGTTGCTAATTATGTCTTCACATCCATGTTGCCTCTTAGAAAATTCATTTGAATCCATTTGTTCCTACAAAAAAGTCATCTCAATCAATATGTATATCATTATAACTATGGATGAAGTGTAAATTATCTATAAAATTCAAGGGAAAAAAAAACAAGGGTTTTGGGAGTTTATAAAAGTTAAAAATAAATGTGGATAGAAAATTAAGAATTAAGGGATAAGCTATTGTGCTTATTTTCTTTTTTTATGCCTATTTTACTTATTCATCTGAACACCATTATGTCAGAATCTCATAATGAGAGAGAAAGAGTGAAAATTTGTTGAGAATATGATGTAACTATGTTGGAGAGGAGCGCATAGAATAGACATAAATAAAAGATAGGCATAATATTCTATCTTAAGATTTATTCAGGATCAATAAATCTCAATTGAATTTTATAGATAAAAAAAAAAAATCTCAATTGAAAAGGTTTTGTTTGGGAGTTTAGAGGGGAAGGAAAGTAAATGAATTCAAGAGAAATGGAGGAAAAGAAAGAGAAGGGATATGATGGGTATTCTATTCCTTTGTTTGGGAGTTAAATCCCTCGAATTAATGGAACTTTAATTTAAAAAAAATAGAGTTTTGTGAAAATCCCTAAATCCTTCTCCTCACTTTTTTAAACTCACAAATAAGGGAATGGATCAATAAAACCCTTCCTTTTCTTTTTCTCCTAAAACTAACTTCCAAACAAGCCATTAGGGGCTCACCTCAAACAACAAGATTTCAGATTCAATTAAGATTTATTTATGTTATTTTATTTTATATAAACATGGATCTTCAACTATAACAGAAAAAAGAGTCAAATATATAGTTGGAATTAAAAAACAATCCTTTGGGTTGTTGCTATATTAATTTTTGGCAAAAATATTATGATGAAAAAAATTAAATCCAATCAGATTTCCTATGAAATCAAATTAACAGATTAATCTTAATATTCTAAAAAAGAAATTTGATCTTAATTGATGGAAGAACCAATTTATGACTCCATTAACTTTGAAATAGTTATATGCTTTTTTTTTTGGGCAAGAAATCAATATTTATTTGAAATCATCGGACACCATTCTATATTACATATTTTTCACGGATGTTTTGTTTATTATTGATGCTGCAAAACAAGCAATAAATATGGACTAAAATAAATGCAATTAAAGTACTTATATATTTGAGTCATAAATTATCAAAAGTATGTAAGTTTGTTAGATCATTATTATTATTTTTTTCTTAGCATGAGAAATCTTTTTATTTTTTTGAAAGCTTTCTCCCAAAAAATTTCTTAACATTTTTATTAAAAATTTGAGGCCTAAGACCTTAGCCAAAAATCAAAATGCGCGTGGAAGCATAAAAGATACACGAACATAAAGGCAAACACATAGTACCATTTTACTTGATTCGGAACTTGTTATTGCTGTCAAGGTTCCAACACCCAAGACTTAAAGGGGAGAAACTCTCCCGTTCTTTTAGATTTTATTAATACCAATTAAAATAGATGTAATCAGAAAGTACAAGCCTAGAAACAAAATTATTGTACAATAAGAGTAAAAGAACCTAAAACATACACATCAAACATTATACATCCATAGTTAGATACAAACATGAACAACATGCATCAAGAATGGAAAAACTAACCGATACAATCCAAGCGGAGAACTAACAACCAAAGATCCACAATCTTCTAGTGATTCCAATGGATCTTGAACCAACGTCACCAACTTTCCACATTCAGTTACGAGCCACTCCACCAAATCTGCATCGAGCCTTATCTGAAACACAAATGTTAGAAAACCAGGGCAAAACCACACTATAGGCTATAAACTCACTCTCTCAAAACTACACTCAAAGAATCTTGAGAAGAAACCCTAAGATTGAAAACCCTAGCCGCACTACTCATAGAACAGAAGAGACAAAATGAAAGAATAAAAGAATCTTTTTGAGAAGCTTCGAGAACACAACTAACTGGATAAGTATAAAACACATGTGAAATTACTTTTCTACACATACTATATACATACAAGCAAAGGTATTAATGGGAATAAAAATAAAAACAACACTTAAATCATGAGCAAATCAAATGGGCCAAAGAAACATGGACAGCCCAATAGGTCCAATTTTTCAAATACCCAATGTACAAACCCAACAACCATAACATACTCCTCCTTATTTGAGAAATTTAGATAGCAAGAACGGGGGCAATGAAGATTTAACCCCAGACCTCAATGCAATGCATGATTAGGATTTTTTTGAAGTTAGTGTAAAGCACAAAACAAGCTTAGTTAAAAATTAGTTGAGTTATGAGTTGTATGTATTATATCCACAATTATTTGACCATTGGCAATTACATCTCTTATGAAGTGTATTCTTACATCTATATGCTTTGTCCTTTCATGATATGCACTATTTTTGGACAAGTGTAATGCACTTTGGGAATCACACAATACCCGTGGTTTACCTTTTCCTAATCCAAGCATTGTAATAATACCATTTAGCCACAGAGCATCCTTTATAACTTTAGTTAGTGCCATATACTCTGCTTTTGTAATGGATAAAGCAACTAATGCTGGAGGTTAGCCTTCTAGCTTACCACATCTCCTCTAACAATGAATACCATCCCTATCATAGACCTTCTCTTGTCTAGGTCAACAACATAGTCTACATCGCAATACCCCTCCACAAACAAATTGTCAGAATTTTCACCATTATAGGTTAAACAGAGGCCAGTGGGACCATTTGGGTACCTAAATAGTGAATTTAAGCATTCCAATGGTCTTTGTTAGGTCTACTCATGAATCTAGAAAGAAAAAATGGTTGGACAATCACACAAGAGGAGAGTGAATTGTGTGTAACTTCTTTTACAAGAAATAATAAAAAATAATATCCTTTTCCAAAGAACTTCAACCAAAACGAAGTTTAAAGAATATCAATGTAAGAACCCGCACCGTTAAATTAAGAAATTAATTAAATAATTATGGTAAGTGATTAGTAATGTTGAAAGTCACTTTTCTGACGAAAAGTCCAGATACCAGTTCTGCCTCACGGTATAAATGCGTACCGATGAAGTATCCCGAAATATTATGAAAAGTATGTATATGTCACTAGAATAATATATAGGACTAGCATAACAAGTTTCAAGTTAAGATGATGAGAAATGATGTCAGAACTGATACTGAATACATAAAAGCGCATACCGAAAAATTGTTGCAAAAAATAAAATAAAAATATGATAAATCCTAGAAAAATGGCTAGGTTCAAAATCCTAAGTATGAGATTAAAATGCTAAGCGTAGCTATTAGCTCTAATACAGTGCGATTAAACTTAAGTGGCCTATATAAGGCCTTGGCACATGATCCTTGTAACACTCTGTGTTAATCCGGTTTGTTAACATGTCATCGTATTATGCCACGCTTAATTAAAATATGAGGAATATCTTTTTCTGTTCAATTATGACGTCATTATCATTACCAAGTTGAATTACCTAATTCATTTTCAAAACATTGCTTGTATGTAAATTTCAAATAGACAGCTAACAGAAATACCTCATAAATAAATAAGTGAGTATCTAAGTCACGGATCTACAACACGTAGTCCGGACATAATCTTGATACAATTATACAACTTGAAACAACTAAAAACATAAAGACAAGTCAATGTGGCATGGACAACCCCCATGCTCACCAAATAAGGCAACAACGCCCAACAACAGTCTCAAATCAAATAACATGACAGTAAAGATAAAACAATGTCAACATCCAGAAAAATCATCATAATAGCATGCAATCAGCTAAGCTCCGGCCTCCTGCCGCTAGAGGTCTCAACCCCCGCATTACTTGAACCTGAAATATGTGCCCAAAACGTGGGGTGAGATCTCTAAAAAGAAATCTCAATAAACAAGGGGTCCTCAAGGATCTCCCACCCCAAGCTCACTTACATGTGCAATATAAGTTCCAAAAGCAGTAATTCAATATCAGTTCTAAAATCAGTGCAATGCAGCAGATATTCATGTCATGTGTGTTATAGCTATTCTACTGATCAGAGAAATGCAGGAATACGTCTATTACCCACATAAGTACACGCCCATGCTGTACCCGCCCACAGGACCACCCCATGGCTTCCTGTCTAGGCGGAACACCACATACATATCATATAGCATTTGCACTTAACAGTTCAATAGCATTTCAGTAAAATAATACATGAAAACACATCATGCATATAACCATCCCCCCATGGGACATGGTGGAACAAACAATGGCTAAACCGAGGACACAAAAGCTTACCTTGCAAGCTAACTATCCAATGCCAAAAGTCCACACTAGCTCAAAGTCCACACACAACACAATCACAATCTGTTTGGACCAACAATAATATCAATATTCATACTCAACAAGCATACGGTATAAAGACAACGCTTTTCTTTTCTGTTTCAAGTCTTAAGGCTTCTCACAAAGCCACAAGCCCTTAATCCCTTGATTCTGATTTAACTTAACCATTACAGAAGTTCAACTTCCACAATCTAGGGTCCACAAACCCATAACTCAGTTCTGTATGAACAGTACCGTTACTGTTCACGCAAACCCAAAATATCCGGATATATGTCGGGGACATATCCGGATATTCAATATCCGGATATCATATTCGGATATGCATATCCGGATATCCATATTCGGATATCACGAGACCCCATATCCGGATTCCAATATCCGGATATCATATCCAGATATCAATATCTGGATATCCTATCCGGATATCAATATCCGGATATTTCGCGACAGAATGCAGATTCTGCATTTTGTGAAGATATCCATTAAAGGATGTGTTTTTAACATTTCTGAATGTCCAAGAACCCATTTTTAAGCATCTAAAGGTTCATATACATGTTGGTTACTTGTTTAACTCATTAAACATGGAAAGAATCCACTTTTACGCATTAAAACTCATGATCAAAGTTGATGAACTTACCCAAGGCTCTCAAAACAGAACAAGGAAGGCTCTTGGAGCTCACTATGCAGCGCCAAAAGGGCTGACTACCGAGTGCACGAAAATGAGCTTCAAGATGGCTCCTTTCTTCACAGAGGTTGCTTCTTGGAGCATCAACAAGGCAAGACAAAGGCTCTCTCAACCAAGTTTATGAACTCAGCCCCAAAGCTCATCAAAACAGAGATCCAAACTCAGCAAAGAAGCCACCCACAACCTCACAAGGCCAACTCACACAAGGCAATGGTGTTTTGGTAGAGAAACCAAGAGTAAAAATGGCACATTTGGCTCAAGGGAGTGAGGGAAGGTGAAGGTGACAAGAAGAGAGACACTCAGCTGCTGGAGAAGTCAGAAACTCACGCATAAGGCACAAGGGATTGCCCCAGGATCATGTGCCAAGGCCTTATATAGGCCACTTAAGTTTTAAACGCACTGTATTAGCACTAATAGCTACGCTTAGCATTTTAATACCAAACTTAGCATTCTGAACCTACTCATTTTTCTAAGATTTATCATATTTTTATTTTATTTTTCGCAACACCTTTTCGGTACACGCTTTTCTATAGCCAGTATCAGTTCTGGCACCAGTTCTCATTATTTTAACTTGAAACTTGTTTTACAAGTCCTGTATACTACTCTAGTGTCATATACACACTTTTCATAATTTTTCGGGATACTTCATCGGTACGCATTTATACCGAGTAGCAGAACCGGTATCTGCGCTTTTCGTCAGAAAAGCGACTTTCAACATTATTACTCACTTACCATAATCATTTAAGCCTCAAATTAATTATTAGGGTCAATTATGGAATTATTTCCTAATTTCACACAATTAATTAATTAACTTCCTTAATTAACGGTGCAGGTTCTTACATTCCTAGGTCGGAATTTTTGTGCTCTACGTGAATGTTGCTGAACCTTAGCTGCTGCCACCTTCTCCCTTGGTCATATGTGCTTGAAAACTTCCCAAGTCTTCACCTTTCCTCTTATTTTCTTCATCTAAACACTTGGTTGGGTGTGAGTTAGCATTATGAAGGAGAGGAGTGTCCCATTTTTTATTCCAGCCACTGTCTTGGTGGTATCTTGGACAAAGTCCAAATCAAACAACTCCTTATCTCCAACCTCAGACCAGTAGGTAGGAGTCCAACACCTCCTACCATACAACGCCTCATAGAGTGCCATGCCCAGGCTAGCATGGAAACTGATGTTGTACAAAAATTCAACCAATGGCAGGTACCTATCCCATGCTGAACCCTGCTCCAAAGTGCAAGCCCTCAATATGTCCTCCAAGGTCTGGATGGTCCGCTCAGTCTGTCCGTCAGTCTGAGGGTGATAGGTTGTACTCAGTCTCAACTACGTACCAAAAGCCTCCTGCAGCGCCTCCCAGAACCGAGATGTGAACTTCGGGTCCCTATCACTGATGATACTCTCGGGCACCCCATGAAGTCTCACAATCTCGCGAACATATAGCCTGACCAACTACTCAGTAGTGAAGCTCACCTTCACGGAAGAAAGTGGGCAGACTTGGTCAATCTGTCCACAATGACCCAGATAGAGTCGCAACCAGCCTGAGTCTTCGGCAATCCCACCACGAAGTCCATGGAAATGCTATCCCATTTCCATTTCGGAATCTCAAGAGGTTGAAGTTTACCAGACGGCTTCTGGTGTTCTATCTCCACCTTCTGGCAAACCAAGCACTTGGACACAAAAACAACAATGTCTTCTTCATATACGTGGCGAACATCAGCTTCTACGGATCAGCTTCTACTTTTCATAATTTTTCGGGATATTTCATCGGTACGCATTTATACCGAGTAGCAGAACCGGTATCTGCACTTTTCATCAGAAAAGCGACTTTTAGCATTATTACTCACTTACCATAATTATGTAAGCCTCAAATTGATTATTAGGGTCATTTATGGAATTATTTGCTAATGTCATACAATTAATTAATTAACTTCCTTAATTAACGGTGCGAGTTCTTACATTCTTAGGTCAGAATCTTTGTCCTCTACGTGAGTGTTGCTGAACCTTAGCTGCTGCCACCTTCTCCCTTGGTCATTTGTACTTGAAAACTTCTCAAGTCTTCACCTTTCCTCTTATTTTCTTCATCTAAACACTTGGTTGGGTGTGGGTTAGCATTGTGAAGGAGAGGAGTGTCCCATTTCTGATTTCAGCCACTGTCTTGGTGAGGTCTTGGGGCTGACTTCATGGTGAGAGTTGAGGGAACCATTGTGGTGGTATTTTGAGCTTCAAGAAGCCATCTTTGGTGAGAAAGGACCTTGCTTGCTTGTCATTTTCGTTTCCTTTGGAGGTCAGAACCTTGTGGCTGTATTGAGAGCTCCAAGAGCATCTCCCTTTTCTATTTTGAGCTCTGGGTAAGTTTCATCACTTTGATCATGAGTTTTATTAGTTAAAATTTGAGTCTTGGCATGTTTAATGGGTTGTTTAAGTAACTAACATGATCACTGAACCTAAAGGGGTATAAAAATGCATGCTTGGAAGTATTAATGAGTTAAAAATGCAACCTTGAAGTGATATCTTCGCGAAATGCAGAAACTGCATTCTGTCACGAAATATCCAGATATTGATATCCGGATATGATATCCGGATACGGGGTTGAAAATATCCGAATATTAATATCTAGATATAGGGCTTGTGAGATTTCTGTTTAGAGATCTCACCCCACGTTTGGGGCACATATTTCAGGTTCAGGTAATGTGGGGATTGAGACCTCTAGCGGCAGGAGGCCGGAGCTTAGCTGATATTTCTTCTTATGCTGTTTATGTTTGGATGCTGGATGATATTTGTTGCTGTCATGTTATTAGTTTCATGTTATGGATCTTTGAGCTGAGACTCTGTTGATTATGTTGTTATTTGGTGAGCATGGGGATTGTCCATGCCACATTGACTTGACTTTATGTTTTTAGTTCGGAGTTGTATTAATGTATCAGGATATTGTCCGGACTACGTGTTGTAGATCCGTGACTTAGATACTCACACTTATCTATCTATTAAGGTATTTCAGTTAGCCGTCTCTTGCAATTTACATACAGGCGATGTTTTTATGAAAATGATTAAGTAATCAACTTGGCTAAGTACAATGACGTCATAATTGAAAGTAAAAAGTTATTCCGCATTATTTTATTAAGCGTGGCTTAATACGATGACATGTTAACAAACCGGGCATGCCCGGGGTGTTACATTTTATGGTATCAGAGCACTTTCTAGGGAAAAGCTTGTATGTATTGCAATAACTTAGGATGTTTTGTTGTGAGTCGTGTCTGTGTGTTCTCTCTATTGGGTTTTCCTATGATGATGCATATGTGACCACATTGCATGGGCCTGATCAACTCATTCCTTGTGTAACTTATGCAGAGTCATGGTACTACCTCGGAGGAACCGAGACACTAGCGGGGATCAACCTGATCATGTCCTGGCTGCATTAGCTGAGATGTAGTGGCTCGACAAGCCGACCAGGAGGCCATAAGAATAGCAAACCAGGCTATGCTGGACGCCATCAGAGAGGCGAACATGAAAGCCACCGAGGATGTACTGGAGGCGAACCGCCTGGCGAACATGACTATGATGAGGGTCATGTTGGAGGAGATGAGGGCTGGTCTTGCTGTTGGTCAGTTCCCTCCGCCACCACCTCCACCGCCACCACCACCACCACCTCCACCTCCACCTAGTCTGCAGGACGAGAGCCAGAGCCATGTTGAGGGCACTGGTCGACTCACTGGGGTGATGGAACCCTATGTGGAGCCTATTGAAGATCGTGATGTAATTGATCGCCGACTTAATGCTTTCCGCGAGCATAAGCCACCTTCATTTTAGGGGTCTTATGATCCTATTGTTGCGGCGAGATGGCTTCAGGCGCTTGACAAGATCTTTCGGGTCATGCAGTGTACTAATCCGCAGAAGCTGATGTTCGCCATGTATATACTGGAAGGCGATGCCCATCAGTGGTGGATGAACACCTCTCATGCTTTTGAGATGCAGGGTCATGTTATGACATTGCCATTTTTCGAGGATTGCTTTTTGGGTCGGAACTTTCCTTATGATGCGCAGGAGAGGAAGCAGGGGGAGTTCGACAGGTTGGTGCAGGGCTCGTTGTCTGTTGACGAGAACCTGGCAAAGTTTAATGATCTGGTGAAATTTGCACACTTTTGGATGTCTATGCCTACTCCGACCTTTTTGGCTGCTATGTTCCGTAAGGGACTTAGCGAGGAGATAGCTGTTCCTCTTGCTAGAGCGGCTTCGAGAGATTTTGGGACACTGGTGCAGTAGTGTCGGGACATCGAGGATGTGTGTATTACGAGTAAGGCCAAGAGGGCCAAGATTGATGAGACGAAGGGAAAAAGTAGTTCCACTTCCTGGAAAGACAGGAAGTTTGCTGGAAAGGGCAAAGGGAAGCAGTTGGCTACTAGGCATGTGCCTAGTCAGTTTAAGGGGACGTCGACGCAGGGGAGTTCAGCTAGACCTCCTACTCCTAGATGTACCGGTTGTGGGAGATTCCACGTGGAGCCGTGTGCCATTGGCCAGTTGATCTATTTTTAGTGTGGCAAGGAGGGCCACTACTCCCGAGATTGTCTGTCGTCGACGGCGAGGGCTGCAGCGGTTCAGGCAGTTCCGTTACAGATGATTCATTTGGTGTCTTCAGCGACACCCGTCTACTGGACGTGGGCAGCAGTCAGACCGAGCTTCGAACCTTGTCAGAGGTACTATTTCCTTTGGTGGAATTGCTATTGATGTTTTGTTTGATTCCGAGGATATGCATTCTTTTATTGCAACCCCGATTGTTGTGGGGCTTGAGTTGCCCATGTATGTGCTTTCTCCACCGTTGCGGGTGATTACCGCCACCGGAGAAAAGTGTGATACCTTCACTGTACATCGAGATGTCGTGTTTCAGTGGGATGGCCGTGACTACGTGGTAGATCTGATTGGATTGCCGATGGCTAATTTGGAAATCACTCTTGGCATGGATTGGTTGTCCAAAGATTGTGTGATGATTGACTGTTGTGTCTAGCGAGCGATGTTGTCTCTGTGTGATTCCACAGTCAGTCCCTCACCTTTTATTTCAGTGCTGCAGGCTAGAAGAGCCTTGTGAGCAGGGACATTGGTGATGTCTTATGGGGAGGTTTGGTGAGTGGGACACAAGAGGATATCATTGGCATTCCTGTGATGGGGGAACTTCTTGAGCTGTTCCTAAGGAGATTCCGAGTTTCCGCCACAGCGGGAGATAGAGTTCTCCATAGATTTGTTGTCTGGTGTGGGGTCTATCTCATTAGCTCCATATCGGATGTCGCCACCTGAGTTGGCGGAGCTGAAGAAGCTCATTGAAGATCTTTCAGCGAAAGACTTCCTTCGACCGAGCGTGTCTCCCTGGGGACCACCAGTCATTTTTGTTAAAAGGAAAGATGCCTTACGCCATTACTTAATCGTGATGGTGCCTTGTTTGAGAATGTGAATTTCTCTTCAGGGAATTTAAGTGAGTAACACTTGAACTTTGTGGCAAGGCCACGCGCGATCTTGTATATGCGAGTTTTGTGCATGTACAAGTAGTTTGTGGGTTGAGTGGTCTCCATGACTCTAGGTTCTTATGTTGATTATTAATATGCTTTGTAAGTAGTTGATATGTTAACACCTGGAGTAGTGTAAAACATGAAATAAGTACGATAAATGATGGTAATGTATCAAGGTTATTTCACCTTTAATTGACTTTCGATTTTGCAGATGCCATGGAGGTTGATGTATATTGTTGCATAGAGTTTTGATTCATTATGTTATTGAAATTGAAAATTTTGCAGGTGTACGTGAACTGAGGTACGTTACTATGTGAATGAATATGTTAAATAACATGTATTGGTTGAAATGAACATGATTATGATTTCGTGCTGTGAAAGGTATATGAATTTATTTTGAGAAAAATGATTTATAAAAATAGTAAGTCTAGTCGATGTAGAGTCATGGAATAGGACCAAACTCACTCAAGCCTTGTGTGGATAAGATTTTGTGGGGTCAGGTTACCTCTATGGATAGAGTGATTGGCGATCCTAGTGAAACAAATGACGATTTCGATGTGATTGCGAAGTTTCAAGATTTGATAGTGACTTCCTTGTTGGGGTTGCACTTCTCGATGTGTAGACTATGAGAATTGAAAATTGAGCTCATGGAAAAGATTAAGAGGCGCAAGTGCAGAGAGAGTGCCTTGGTTATGTGAAGTACCAGGACGGTGTGTCTTGGAATGAAGAAGGACATTGTTGTTGCGTGCCCAAGTTTTTGAATTGCCAGAAGGGGAAGTTAGAACACCAGAAGCCGTCTGGTAAGCTTCAACCTCTTGAGATTCCGGAATAGAAATGGGAGAGCATTTCCATGGACCTCGTTGTGGGTTTGCTGAAGACTCAGGTTGGCTGTGACTCTATCTGGGTCATTATGGACAGACTGACAAAGTCTGCCCATTTTCTTCCAGTGAAGGTTAGCTTCACTACCGAACAGTTGGCCAAGTTGTATGTTCGCGATATTGTGAGGCTTCACGGGGTGCCCGAGAGTATCATCAGTGATAGGGACCTAAAGTTCACATCTCGGTTCTGGGAGGCGCTGCAAGAAGCTTTCGGTACGCAGTTGAGATTGAGTACCGCCTATCACCCTCAGAATGACAGACAGACTGAGTGGACCATCCAGACCTTGGAGGACATGTTGAGGGCTTGCACTTTGGAGCAGGGTTCAGCATGGGATAGGTACCTGCCATTGGTGGAGTTTTCGTACAACAACAGTTTCCATGCTAGCCTGAGCATGGCACCCTACGAGGTGTTGTATGGTAGGAGGTGTCGGACTCCTACCTGCTGGTCTGAGGTTGGAGACAAGGAGCTGTTTGGCTTATACTTTGTCCAAGATACTACCCTGCAGATCCAGTTGATCAGGGGAAAGTTGAAGCACACGCAGAATCGCCAGAAGAGTTACTACGATGTCAAGCATCGTCCACTGGAGTACAGTGAGGGTGAGAACGTGTTTGTGAGACTTTCACCTGTCACCGGTGTTGGTCGGGCACTCGAAGTAAGGAAGCTTAGCCCGAGATTCACTGGGCCATACCAGATCCTTGGTAGAGTAGGACCTATTGCCTACCGGCTTGCCTTGCCTCCGAACTTGGCCAACATCCACGACGTGTTTCAGCTTCGGAAGTACGTAGCAGTGGACAGAAGAAGAAGTTGAGGAGCAAGATCATTCCGATGGTCAAAGTGCAGTGGAAAGGAAGAACTCTTGAGGAGTGTACTGTTGCGACTCGACAAGTGCACCGATCGTGAAAGTAATAAAGTGTACCGGAGTACGAGATCGTTCCCACGAGGATCAGAATCTTCAAGCACTAGTTCGCTAATCACGTCTTAGTTGGACAATCAAAAGTTTGGTTTGAGAGAATGGTTTGTTCAAAGAACTTAAAATTAAAAACAAGTAAGAGCATGCAATCAAGAAAATTCAGAATTTAAAGAATGAATGATGATGATGTTTGATTAAGAATTTAGAAAGCATAGTTAAGGTTTCGACTTCCCCTAATATCCTCAATATGTTGTGAATTAAATAATCAAGAATCTGTTTCTTAATATATTGCCAATCAATTCTATCCAAGTTAATTACGGCTCAATTCCTTGTTACCATAAATCTATGTAATCTTGAAAGAACTCTAGTTCCCCGATTATTCCCCAAGAAAACAGGCATTAAGATCAAGAATTTCAAGATTGCATAATTACCCTATTTCTATCCCTAGATCACAAGGATTATGATAAATTATCAAGTCAGGGTTCATGCACCAACATCCCTATTGTCATACAATTCTCCAAAATTATTCTATAAGGAACAAACTCATAGAAAGCATTAAAAACAGATAATTTATTCAATTATAAAAAGAACAGGATTCAGAGACAATTTAATGCATAAACATAAAGATTCAATTGGGTTCCATCTACCCTTAACTACATAAAAGACTACTCTAGCATACTGAATTGAAAAACAATAATAAAGAAAAGAGAACCCCAAGCATCCATTGGTGTGATGTTAACTTGGTTCCTCAGTGTTCCAGCGCTCCGCAACAGGATTCCTCCTTCAGTCTTGGTGTCTGGATGAGTACGTGAATTGGTTTCTGAATTCGTGTTTTGGTCTGATCCCAAGGTCCTTATTTATAACTATTGGAGTTGTATCCGTCATTAAATCTCCCAATGAATCCGTATCAGATTTGTGATTGAATTTCATCTTTGTTTCCTTTTTGCATTTGATATCTTGGAGATTGGTTGACGATTTTGAACTTTGAATCCTCGTTGTGATCTTCCATCACATCTTCCTATTGGAGTTATATCTTATCTCAATCAAAGTTGATGTGTTTCCTCTTTGTATCTTTATAGAATCCGCTGCATATCTTGATCAAATCTTCCCTGGAGTTAGCTTTGGCCGTGCATGGACGTTTTGGCGTTCATCAATACGCCAAAACGTCCTCCTAGTGTATTTTTCTCTGCCTCTGGGCGTTTTGGCGTGCTGATGAACGCCAAAACATCCTCTTCGAAGGATGTTTTCATGTTGTGTGAGCGTTTTGGCGTGCTGATGAACGCCAAAACATCCTCTTCGAAGGATGTTTTCATGTTGTGTGAGCGTTTTGGCGTGCAGTTTTTCCGCCAAAACGTCCTGGTCCAGGGAGTTTTTGCTATTTTCTTCATCTTGAGCATTTAAACTTGCTTCATGGACGCCAAAACGTCCTCTTACAGCTAATTAAGAGGTCTTCAACTCAACTTGATGTCTTCTTTTGGTTCCAAAATGCCATAATAGGTGTCAAAAACCCTTGAAATCAGAATTATGACATGTTAGCAAGATATTCACTTATTGTGACTTTTCGATATAAAACCCTAATTAACAGGCAATTCATGATATATATATATATATATCAATCATAATTAAGCCTAAAAATATGGTAAACCAAGGGTTTATCATGTACTTGGGAGCGAGAGGACGAGCTTCTCCGGCAGTATCCCGACTTCCGAGACAAGTATATTTTGATTTTGAGGGCAAAATCCTAAAAAGGTGGGGTGAATGTAAGAACCTGCACCGTTAATTAAGGAAGTTAATTAATTAATTATGAGAAATTAGGAAATAATTCTGTAATTGACCCTAATAATTATGATAAGGCTTGATTAATTATGGTAAGTAATTAATAATGCTGAAAGTCGCTTTTCGAACGAAAAGTGCAGATACCGGTTCTGCTGCTCGGTATAAATGCGTACCGATGCAGTATCCCAAAAAATTATGAAAAGTGTGTATATGTCACTAGAATAATATATAGGACTTGTAAAACAAGTTTCAAGTTGAAATAATGAGAACTGGTGTCAGAACTGATACTGGCTATGGAAAAACGCATACCGAAAAGGTACCGCGAAAAATAAAATGAAAATATGATAAATCTTAGAAAAATGAGTAGGTTCAGAATCCTAAGTGTGGAATTAAAATGCTAAGCGTAGCTATTATGGTTAATACAGTGTGATTACACTTAATTGGGCCTATAAATAGACTTGGCACTAAGCCCTAGGCTGATCCTCAGCATTCTCCAGCCTCTTCTACGTGAGTTCTTGTGTGTGAGCTGCTGCCACCCTTCTCCTTGGTCACCTTTGCATGAGAAAACCTCCAAGCCACCTCCTTTCTTTGATTTCTTCACCTCTAAACAAGTAAACACTTGGGTGTGAGCATTGGTGAGGGTGAAAGGTGTCATCTTTTGAGTTGAGGGTGCTGTCTTGTGTGAAGGTGTGGGGCTGAGTTCTTGGGTTGTGTTGTTGGAGCCTTGTCTTGGTTGTGGGAGCTTCAAGTGGTGACCTTTGTGAAGAAAGGACCCACCTTGAAGTGCTTTTTCGTGGCCCTTTGGTTGCTGCTATGTGGAGTAGCATTAGAATCTCCAAATCACTGCCTTTTTCTATTTTGAGAGCTTGGTAAACATACTCAACCTTTGATCATGAGTTTTGATGGTTAAAAATGGAACCTTGATGCATGTAATGAACTAAAGTTAATAACTTGTGGTTGGGTAAGGTTAAACACACCTTAAAATGCATGTTTAAGCTTATGTAATCGGTAAAAGTCGAACCTTTTGATTGATATCTCGCGAAATACAGAATCTGAGTTCTGCCGCAAAGTATCCGGATATTGGGTTAGAAATATCCGGATATGGATATCCGGATATGGATATCCGGATATGGGGTTCTGAATATCTAAATATTGATACCCGGATATTGCCAGACAGATATCTGGATATTGATATCCGGATATGCCCCCGACAAATATCCGGATATTCTGGATTTGCGTGAACAGTAATGGTACTGTTCATACAGATTGGTATTTGGGGTTTGTGAACCCTAGATTGATGAAATGAGACTTCTGTAATAACTTATCTAAGTCAGGTTCAAGGGAGTAAGGGCTTGTGGCTTTGTGAGAAGCCTTAAGACATGAAACGTAAAAGAGAAGCGTTGTCTTTATGTATATGCTTATGAGCTATGGTTGTTGATATTATTGCTGGTCCAAAACAGATTGTGATTCTACTGTGTGTGGACTTTGAGCTTCTGTGGACTCTTGGTTTGGATAGTTAGCTTGCAAGGTAAGCTTTCGTGTCCTCGGTTTAGCCATTGTTTGTTCTACCATATCCCATGGGGGGATGGTTTATATGTATGATGTGTTTTCATGTACTGTTTTATTGAAATGATATTGAACTGTTAAGTGCAAAATGCTTATGATATGTATGTGGTGTTTCGCCTAGACATGAAGCCATGGGGTGGTCCTGTGGGCGGTACAGCATGGGCGTGTACTGTGTGGGTAATAGACGTATTCCTGCACTTCTCTGATCAGTAGAATAGTTATAACACACATGACATGATTATCTGCTGCATTGCACTAATTTTGGAACTGATATTGAATTACTGCTTTTAGAACTTATATTGCACATGTAAGTGAGCTTGAGGTGGAAGATCCTTGAGGACCCCTTGTCTTACTGAGATTTCTGTTTAGAGATCTCACCCCACGTTTGGGGCACATATTTCAGGTTCAGGTAATGCGGGGGTTGAGACCTCTAGCGGCAAGAGGCCGGAGCTTAGCTAATATTTCTGCTTATGCTGTTTATGTTTGGATGCTAGATGATATTTGTTGTTATCATGTTATTAGTTTCATGTTATGGATCTTTGAGCTGAGACTCTGTCGATTATGTTGTTATTTGGTGAGCATGGGGATTGTCCATGCCACATTGACTTGACTTTATGTTTTTAGTTTGGAGTTGTATTAATGTATCAGGATATTGTCTGGACTACGTGTTGTAGATCCGTGACTTAGATACTCACACTTATCTATATATTGAGGTATTTCAGTTAGCTGTCTTTTGCAATTTACATTCAGGCGATGTTTTTATGAAAATGATTAAGTAATCAACTTGGCTAAGTATAATGACCTCATAATTGAAAGTAAAAAATTATTCCGTATTATTTTATTAAGTGTGGCTTAATACGATGACATGTTAACAAATCAGGCATGTGCGTGGTGTTACATTTTGCCTCATGCGAGGGAGGGACGTGGATTGGGTAAGTGGCGATGACGTATTGACCCCGAGACGTATGGGATACTGGCACCCACTCCTCGTGTGGAGTTGTATATAGACCACCTAGATATCCTAGTGAGGAGTACACTCCTATTACATATTATCCACAGTAGATGTTGCATATAGAGCCACATATGCCATTTAGTTACCCATCTTAGTCAGAACATCCTTTTCTATATCACTATTTACCACGGATGAGTAGTCAATACGAGCAGACACAGGGTTTGCAAGGTTCTCAAGGTCTTTATTGTGCCAACCTGCTGCATTCATTTCATTACGTTGATGACTAGGGTCACGAGTTTACTGGTTTTCACAGTTATCAAGACGAACAACTTAGTGCTACTATGAAGGATAGGCGTACCCATGTAGATATATATGAGTTGGGAGGTTACATTCTGGACAATCCGATGCAGGATACGCCGAACCTATATCAGGCATTATAAGACACTCGTGATGATGATGATAAGGCCACCATAAAAGTATTCAAACAGGCAGCTGCATATGAGTTTGAGTTTAGGTTGGACCCTCCAGTCTAGTGAGGTCGTGGCATAAGCAAAAACCCTGATTGGGGTGCGCGTCAGAGGCATTGGCATCCACCATCATACAATATGTTGCTTATTTCATCTCATTTTTCATTTTACTTAGACATCATCTTGCACCATGGATGATTGTATTTATCGAATACTTCTTGGGACGCTACATATTAATTATCATATATTTAGTTCATAAAAAAAAATAACAAGAAGACATAATTATATTAATATGGGTTGCCCGAGACTCGAACCCGAAATAACATATATTAAATTCAACACAATCTAACGTTACAACAACTTAATTGGACAGACGCGTTGTGGGACATGAGTGTCTATATAACCAAATTGTTTACATATTCTAGATTTAGTTCGGTTAGAACTAGGTTCGACCTCATTCATTTCATTACACATGCGAGTTGATTTTTGGTCACCCATTTGCACGCATCCTTTTCTAATCATGGATTACCTTTGGTCCTGACGCTGGTGGTATTGCTTCTCCACTTTTGATTGGCAACCAATGTGGGGAGTAAACATGCATAACATTCAAAAATGAGAATGTTTGATCCACGTACTAGTCAACGTCATAGGCTACATTCTAACCCACAACAATTACATGGCTACATGAAAATTTGAATACCTGGAATTTTTCGTATTGGCATTTCCTCTCTGTCAAGTTAACCTAAAATGTATTGCCATCTTCATCAACTTCAAACAATGTTTATGTAGCATCATACTTTTGAACACAATGTGAAGTAGCCATATCTTTATTCTAATTCATGGTACTACTAATAACACTGCAGAAATACATCTTGTTCTGCACATCTATATTGATTTTGAACCTTCTCTTGACGAAGTAGTAAACTAGTCTACAATATGCGCACTTGATTAAAGTAACGATTGGCATGTTCCTCGCTCGTTTGAAAACTCTATTGACTGCCATATCAATAAGAGTTTTCCATTTATATTCTCTAATTAACATTTAATATTTTTCTACACTCTTGATTTCCCTAATTTTATTTTTCTTAAAAACATTATATGATGAGTTTGTTTTCATTCTTCCTTCCCCCAATATTACTACTCATATGATGGTCACTTGCATATTCATATCTATCTACAAACAGAATTTGTATATACACTTGGATTTTTCATTCTTTTTTTATAGCCATCCATGAATTATATAAAAGGTTTCAGAGGTGGAAGATAAAAAGAACAGAAAGAATTGATATGAAGCTTTTAATTGGCAAAGATGTTTGGATCTTGAGAGTACATATGAAATGCTTCACCAAACGTAAGACCAACCCTTGGAACCGATGGAAGTGGCAAATCCTAAAGTTTGGAGGTGAGGGATTGAAACAGTTAATTGAACAGAACAATGAAGAGAAAAATAAAAAAAAGCAAATAAAAGGCTCCACCTTCTGAATGCAGGAAGATCTTACAAGAGAGTCTTTGGCAAGGGTGAAGATCTGAATGATAGAAAAACCGTATCTAGTGTAGGGCAACAATCTGCTCTCAAAGATCTTTCTTCTCAAGTCACTGATCCTTATTTCTTTATATATCACTTTCAGTAATTTCGCTTCCTCTCTATGTGATCATAATAAAAGCTTCTTCTGGTGTAGTTCGTGGTTAGTGGTGGTGATACAACATGTGTATGCCCTTCAAGAACTGGTGAACACAAATCTGCAAACCTTGGCCTCTCACTAATCACAACTCACACTATATTATTTACTTATTTTACATTTCCATGATGCAATAAAGCAAATTAGAGACACAAAGTAAATACATTTAACAGTTGCAGCACAAGTACTCTGTTCTGAAAATCTTCAGGAACCGTTGACATCAGAAAATTCTATCATGGCAACGCTGGAGCACTTTGGAAAAGAGAGTATCTGCTCCTTAACTTTCTCCAAGTCAATATCTGAATAACGCAGCCAAAAAGCTGTAGATATAGCAATCCTCTCCAAGATTGCTGCATATGCCATCACGAATTTTACCAGACAAAGCTCATGGTCATGCACATTAAATCCTTTAAACTGAAAAACTTTGAGGCTTGACATAAAGCAATGAGGCACTGATGCAGAAGTCAAGATATCTTTATTTAAGTCACATACTCCCTGAAATTTTTGTGTGTACAATGAGTCATCCATCATTCATTATTTTATATTATATATTAAACAAACCATAAAACAAGTATTTTGAATTTCTGTGAAGTAAAGCAAGAGGATCTAAACTTACATTAAGTAAAACAAGAGTATTAAGATTTGGGGAATTGTGGAGTATGTTCAACAGAGCTTCACCAGTAACCTCGTTTAGTTGCAGATAAGTCAACCTTCCAAAAACAGGTAGATTGGCGAAAATATCTTTAGCATGCATTATAACCTGTATGACAAGGAAGAAACTTGTTCAAATTCAGAGTCAAATTTTGTTTGTTTGGATGCAAGATAGCCAGAGCCAAAACAATGTACTAGTAAAAAATCAAGTAGTGAGGTTAAATGGTTTAGATGCTACATCAATCAGTTGTCCTAAAAAAAATGAGCAGTGTTGTTTATAGTGAAACACAAAGGTCCACCACTTAAACTAATCCCACTCTTAACAAACTCTCCTTTTAAGTTATTTTTTTTTTTTATATTAGCACCATGCTGCCCTTATAAAACATGTATTTTCAGACACGCTTTCTTATTATAAAACATGTTATGCAACCACAGGAAAATATACTATTCCACACATCAAAATATTTATTCACATATAATGAAAACAAAGCATACCTTGTAAAACAATAATTTCAATCGTTCCACTTCATGGATCTGTCTGAGAAGCATATGTGCTTGAAACCCAAGTTTTTCCATTCTGTTCTTTTTGTCTTCATCAATAACAATCACAACAGAAGCACTTCTAATTGATGATGGTTTTAATAGAATGATATCTTGTTCAAGATCACCCTCATAAGAGAAATCAGTTAGATGAGGACCAAAAATCTTGATGGAAGATTTACATGTTTCATTTGATTGGGAGTTCCATATTGCTATTGAAAATGTTTCAAGTAGAGGTGCCTGTATACTAATATTCTGCATAGTTGACCACTCACATCCCCTAGCTTCAAACACTTTGAGAACTGGGAAGCTAAGAATTATATCTTCTGAATAAGTGGAGGATTCACTCACTAACTTAATCCCAGAAATGCTAAGGTTTTGAAGATTTGGGAGAGAAGCAAAGATGGGAACACTAAGAGTGCATCTCATTTGAAGCACCAAATGTACTAGAGAGCTGCAGTTAAAGAGGGAATGGGAAGAAAGGACGACTTTATCAGCATACTGAATACGAAGCTTATGGACACCCTTTTCCAAGATAGTGGAAATCCATGCACTAACCTGTGATACATCATAATGATAACATGTTAAACAAAGAGAGAAACTTTGTATGCTTGAATCAACTAGGTGAAGAAGCACTCTGTTCACAAAATGCACAAATTGTTCTTGTTGCATCTTCTTCCCAGAACAAAGGGAACTATCATTAAACTGTAAACTGGTGATGGATTTCCAAACTTCAATCCACCTTCTTGATAATACACAAGTGTGAATTGCCTCCATAGTTGGAAGGAAACACAGGATGTGACCAAGAGTGATTTCATGTAACTCGCTAATAATGTCTTCAACATCAACCAGAGTTTGCTCACTGTGAAACTTTCTTGATGTTTCATGATTCTGAGTTGCAACACTCGAATCCATGACTACGAAGTACCTAATGCTCGATTTCTGACACTGCCAACTTTCATCAATCATATAAACACCAATCAATAATATTAAAAAGGAATAAAATAATTATAATTTCAAGCATGCATCATTTAGTTAAAATATAAATTCTTCTACGCAAAGTCAATGAGTATGAAGTATGTGCCAAAAAAAGTATTGAAAGAAGAGTATACAATTTGAAGCAGATGAATGAGGAAGTAAGACTCACCCGAATGTAGAAAGGCTAGAGCATCACAGAAAGTTCACACTTTTTGGACTGAAAAGAAAAAAGAAACATAAAAGACGGTCCTTTGAGTTCAGCTTTATTCATATGATTAATAAGAGACTTTAATTTATAATAAATTTATAAATTACACTAAATTTAAATAGTTAGATTTTAATCAAAAATGTACGATCAATTAAATTTAATGTAATTTATAAATAAAATATTTGTAATGTTGTGATAACTTAAGGAAATAGAAGGACCCTTTATCCTACCTACTTACATCCTAAGGTGGAGGAAGTGACACGTCCACGAGGGTCGTGACAATCATTCGAGCCCATCGAGGTGTTGGCACGAACCTGACAAGCTTCGCACATGCACACAATGAATGCCGAAGACTTTAAGTTGGCCTGCACAACGAAGGGTAGCCAAGTGACTTAGCTACCATTATTTTGTCAAAAGAAACAAGTAATATGAATTTCTGGTGTTGAAGAAGGGAAGAAAAAAACAAAATGTCACGTTTTGGAGACCTTCTTATGCCACGCGCAAAAGTATATAATCAATGTAAATTTAAAAATAAATTATTTAAGTAATATATATTTAAAGTTATTTTTCGAAATAATACAATCAGTTAGCAGAGAAGGAATGCATGATTATATATGGGAGTGTGTAACTATCATGTGTCGCAAATCAGATGAGTCGCGCACCCTCTATGAACGACTCACAAGATAAATGAATGATTAGTTGCGTTTGGGAGATGCAAATTACCGCATCGCACGATTAGGTGAGTTGCGCATACATTCCATGGACAATTAGTTACGCACACCCCATGAACAATTCGCGAAATCGTTCCACATGATACAATCCTGATCATCTGTTATTAAAAAGACATCACAGTTTAAGTGATTCTTTATATGACATCAGAGCAGCTTGAATGACCACAAGGTCTTTACATGGTTCTTTACAAAAGCACTTTTTCTTTTATACAATTATCACACACTTTAATCCCCATGTAAATATCAATTAATCTCAAAAATATTCTTGATGATAGCAGTGTTTTAAAACTCAGACTAGTCATCGATTCGGTCGAGATACTGGATCACTGATTCAATCGGGTTCAAAGTTCACTTATTAAAAAAATATAAACATATTTACTTATATTGAAAATTCACGTAAGAAAACTATCAATGAGGTTCAAAAAATAAATTGGTTCTCAATAATAGCAAACACTATATATTCCTAGGCTTCTAGCTCTAGACCATATCCTAACATTGGATTAAAATTGCAATGTAAGCTAAATGCACCTTTTGTGACTTGACATAACACAGATAAACTAAATCATGATAACAAATGGTAGGTATGAAATATACACTAAGAAAAAAATGTCAACCGTTAATATAAGACCATCAGTGTTTATTCTCACTTAACTTCTCGAGATCATTATAAAATGCAACTAAATTACATAAAAGAACATAACTAATCCAAAATATCTTCTTATTTTCACCTTATATTTTAATCATATTTACCACAAAATATGAGCATGATTTAATTCAAGAATTCTCAACAACAAAAAAATAAAAAATTTACCAAAAAAAGAAAAAGAGAAAAGAGAGTCAACTGATCTAGCCGGCGTCAACCGAGTTACCGAGTCTCGGAGGTCAACCGATCCAAACCAAGTTAACTGTAGAATCGATCCAAATGATCACTCGGATTGGGGGACCCAGCGAGTCACCGAGACCCGGGTCGACCCGGCTGATCTTAAAATATTGGATGATAGTAATTTATTATCATCAATTACTTTATGTTTGATTTTTTATTTTTGGCAAAATCATTTTTGAATTATTTTATGAAGATGAAAAAAAACAATTGTGTCTAATAATAATAAATTTAAAATTTTAAACTTTTAAATTAATTATTTTGCCGATCAGTATTGTGCCACATAGCACTATTCAATAAATTTTATTTAGAGGTATGTGCAACTGACACGATTGTGTCAGGTGGCACAACTTCCATGCTATAAAATTTTATTTCAGAAAATAATTTCAAATATACTTTATTTAAGTAATTTATTTTTAAAATTGCATTGATATTTTAATACTTAATCGATAAAAAAAGAATTATACAGGATTGTAAGGTTGTTTTAGTATTTGATTATTTTCCTTTTACAATAAATTTAAGTAATTAAAGTTTCCACAGCAAAAAAAAAAAGTAATTAAGTTTTTATTATATTTAAATTTAAAGCATGTCAAAAATTTTAATGAGAATTTATAATAAAACTTTTTCTATATATTATTGTATTAAAAAAACATAAAACCCATTTTGGATCCTTAATAAAAAATTCTCTCTTTCGTTCCTACAAAAAAAATATACCTATATTAATCTTTTTATAGACTAAATTGAGTCATCACTAAATTTCTGAGAGACCACATTTTCAAAAAACTGAAATTGTAGAAAGACTAAAAGTTATTTTTTGTTTGTAACGTACAAAAGTGGGTTCATATTTTTTGTTAGGAACCCAAAATATTTTTATTAAAAAAACCATATATATATATATATATATAATTATATATGTATAGGGCAAACTTTTTCTTATGCGTAAATGAATTTTTTTTCCTGCACTATTATAGTAAATCATGCCCCACTTTTTTCTTAATTTTTTTTTATAAAATGACGAAACCCATTATTTCTTTGTATCAGTAGGAAATTGGATAATTTTTAAAAAAAAAAGAAAAATAAATTTTATATATATATATATATATATCCCTTCTAGCAAAGGGTTATCCACGATCCAACCCAACTATAATTGTGTGGTTGATGTGTCTTTGTCAACTATAAATGCGTGCCTAGCAGCCGCTTGTTATTATCTTATTATTATAAACATTCTAATGCACTCAAATCATTGGGAATTGGAATCATTTATCAAATTGTAACCTACACACAACCGAAGTTATTTCTTAATAGAACATTTACTAGGTCTAGGTGCCTTCTTCGGCTCAAAGATCAAAGCGCTACATTTTCGAAAAATATATGTTAATATATCACACTTTCGCTGGCTTCACTTATGGGACTGCTTTTGACATATGGCAGGAATAGGAAGTTCCGTTGGTAGAGCCAGGCCGTCAGCAATACATAAACATGACGTATAAATTTTTTTCGAAAATGTGACGTATTGAGAAATCTTTTATAAAAAAACAAAATTTATCAAAACGTTTCAAAAGTATTCAAATTTTAAAAACAATTTTAAAGTATTTGTCATATATATATATATATATATATATATATATATGGAATAGGATCATTTGACACCAGTGTCAATTCTAAAGTTTGACACCTCATCTGAGAGCCGTTAGTTAAAAAAAGATCAATGGTGTCACATGCTTACAAATCAGAGTCGTTGATTTTTTTGATCTAACGGCTCTCAGATGAGGTGTCAAACTTCAAATTTGACACCGGTGTCAAAGGATCCTGCCCCTATATATATATATATATTGAGAAATCTACATACGCTTTATGTACAACAATGACAGGTGTATGATTATGATTCTCCATACTTAATGCTTTCATCATTTGTATAAGTATAATTTCTCACATTTAATATATATATATATATATATATATATATATATATATAGAGAGAGAGAAGGGTAGGATCTTATGACACTAGTGTCAAATTTAAAGTTGACTCCTCATTTGAGAACCGTCAGATCAAAAAAGATCAACAACTCTGATTAGTAAGTGTAACACCCCGTATATATCCGGTAGTGTTATCATTACATCGTATTAAGCGGTGCTTAATTAAAAATGCGGAATATTCTTTTTCTTTTCAATTATGACGTCATTATTAATTACCAACTTGATTACTTAATCAATTTCATAAAATATCGCCTGTATGTAAATTGCAATAAGACATCTACTGAAATACCTCAATATATAAATAAAGTGTGTATCTAAATCACGGCATTACATCTCGTAATCCGGACAATATCCTGATACATTATTACAACTCCCAAAAGACTCAAGACAAAACAATACTACGTGTCATGGACAATCCCCATGCTCACCAAATAAACAGCGTAAACAACAAGTCTTAACATAAAACTCCATAAACATGAACTGAAGCTATAAGCATATAAGCAGCTTACAAATCCAGCATCCAACATGTCAGCATAAATAACAGCAATATCTAACTCAGCTCCGGCCTCCTGCCGCCTGAGGTCTCAACATTACCTGATCCTGAAATAAGCATTCCCCAAACGTGGGGTGAGATCTCTAAACAAGAAATCTCAGTAAGGCAAGGGGTCCTCAAGGATCTTCCACCCCAAGCTCACTTACATGTGCAATATAAGTTCTAAAAGCATTTATATCATTATCAGTTCCAAAACTATGTAGTGCAACAGATATCTATGGCATGTGTGTAATCACTATTCTACTGGCCAGAGAAATGTAGGAATACGTCTATACCTACATGTAGTACAAGGAACACCGCTTGCACCTCACCCACAGCCTCACCCTATTGTATGTTCTACATACTCAGGCTTACCGTATAGGTGGAACACCTCCATGCATATCAACAAGGCACTAACATACAATAGCTCAACAGCATTTCCAAAACATCAAAAGCATGTAACACAGCATGCATATACCATACCCCCATGGGACATGGTGGAACCACAACATGGCTAAACCGAGGACACGAAATCTTACCTTGCAAGCTCACTATCCAATGCCAAGAGCCCTCACAGCTCAAGTCCAACACAGCAGATCACAATCTGATTTAGGACCAGCAAGTGTATCAACATACATAACTCAAAAGCATTAACATAAAGACTACGTTCTCCTTAACGATTTACGTCTTAAGGCTTCCAACAAAGCCACAAGCCCTTAATCACATGATTCTGACTTAGTCCATTAATTACAGAAGTTCAACTTCATCAATCTAGGGTCCACAAACCCCCAATAGCCTACTGTACACACAACACAGCTACTGTTCTACGAAGTCCCAGAATATCCAGATATTCCTCGGGTACATATCCGGATATGCAATATCTGGATATCCCACTGTGCATATCCGAATATCTAGAATCTCATATCCGGATACCATATCCGGATATTTCACGACAGAATGCAGAAACTGCATTTCGTGAAGATATCCTTCAAAGGTTGGGTTTATTCGATTTTAAACACTTAAACATGCATTTCTAGGTGTGTTTGACATTACCCAACGTTAAGTTATTATCTTTTAGCCTTAACATGCATCATGCTTCCATTTTTAAGCATAAAACTCATGATCAAAGGGTGGTACAACATACCAAGGCTCAAAACTCAGAACCAAGAGGCTCTTGGAGCTCACCAACAGTCCCTCAACCTCTGACTAGGACAGAACACGAAAATGTTAGCACAAGATGGTTCCTTTCTTCACAAAGGTAGATTCTTGAAGCTTCACAAACCAAGAAGAAGGTGGCTCTCAACCCACACCCCAACTCAGCACACTCCCTGACCAGAAACAGTGACTAAAACCCCAAGCAAGGCACCCTCACACCCTCACAAGATGATTCCCAAGTGTTTACAAGAAGAAAAGAGAAGGATCAATGCCAAAGGTCCCAACTTGGCTCAAGAGGAGGTGAAGGAGACCAATGGAACAATGCTCAAACAGCTGGTCAGCCTCTCTCACGAAGGAAATCTGGTATCTAGGGCAATGTGCCCTTAAATGAGTATATATAGCTACTTTCAAATAAAACACACAGTATTAACTTTAATTGTTACGCTTAGCATTTTAATCCCAAACTTAGAATTCTGAAACTACACATTTTTCCAAGAATTATCATATTTTTATAATATTTTTTTGAGCACCTTTCCGGTACGCGCTTTTCATAGCCAGTATCAGTTTCTGGCACCATTTCTCATTATTTGAACTTGAAACTCGTTTTAAAAGTCCTACATATTATTCTAGTAATTATCATGCACTTACATTAATTTTCCGGGATACTTTTTCGGTATGCATTTATACCGACTAGCAGAACCGGTATCTGCACTTTTCTTCCGAAAAGCGACTTTCAGCATTCTTAATCACTTACCATAATTATTAAAGCCTCTTAATAATTATTAGGGTCAATTATGGAATCATTTCCTATTTTCACATAATTAATTAATTAAATACCTTAATTAACTGTGCGGGTTCTTACATTCACCCCACCTTTTTAGGATTTTGACCTCAAAATCAGAAACATACCTGGTCGAAACTCGGGGTACTTCCGGAGAAGCTCGTCCTCACGCTCCCAAGTAAACTCCTATGGAGTTCTTCCAGTCCATTGTACCTTGACCATCGGAATGATCTTGCTCCTCAGCTGCTTCTCGCCACGATCGAGAATCTTTAGTGGTCCGACGGGAGTCTTCAGGTTCTCCCGAACCTCCACAACATCAGGCTGCACCACGTGCGACGGATCTGCCACGTACTTCTGAAGCTGAGACACGTGAAACACGTCGTGGATGTTAGTCAAGTTCGGAGGCAAGGCAAGCCGGTAGGCAACAGGTCCTACTCTACCAAGAATCGGGTATGGCCCAATATATTGCGGGCTCAACATGTCTCTAAAGATGAAAGGGCGAAACTCGATGCGAAGACTAAAGAATGCATTTACCTCGGCTCGTCGAGATGTGAGTTCGGGTTCCGACTTTGGGATCTAATCAATAAGAAGGTAGTGAGAAGCAGGGATATAGTCTTTCATGCGAACGAGACTATTCAAGACATCTAGAAGCCCAAAGTTCGGGTTACTGTCAGATGTGAAGAACCCATCCCTCTTGTCCGAGCTAAAACAGGGGAGAAAATAAAAAATAATGAAGAAAATGATAAGATTGACCAAGGTATTGAAAACAAAGGTCCTGAGGACCGAGATGCTAAGGTCCAAGATGATGAGATCTGAGATGATGAGCATGATGAGCCGGATTCTCAACCTGAAGAACAACCCAGACACTCTACACAAGTGAGATGACCTTCTACAAGGTACCCACTAATGAATGCACCGTTGTTGCTAAAGATTGTGAACCTCGGAGTTATGATAAGGCTGTGATGAGCTCAAATAAGAAAGAATGGGAAAAGGCAATGCAAAAAGAGATGATGTCTCTGCACGAGAATCAGACTTATGAGCTGACCGAGCTGCCTAGAGGAAGACGAGCTCTGAAGAACAAGTGGGTTTATAAAATCAAGAATAAGAGAACGGCCAAAAGCCGAATTCAAAGCTCGGATTATGGTGAAAGGCTGCGGTCCGAACCGTGTTAGCCATGGCAGCATCAATGGACATAGAAGTGGAGCAAATGGATGTGAAGACAACATTTTTTCACGGTGACCTAGAAGAAGAAATTTATATGGAGCAACCCGAAGGGTTCTGAGATCCGGAAGAAGAAAACTTGATATCCCAGTTGAAGAAGAGTCTATATGGCTTGAAGCAAGGACATCAAAAGTGGTACAAGAAGTTTGAACTTTCAAGGCTGATCACAAGTTTGTGAAAACAGTGGCCGATACTGTGTATTTGTGAAAAGGTATGAGGCCAAAGATTTTCTGATTTTGTTGTTATATATTAACTACATGCTTATTGTAGGGAAAGACAAATCGAGGATATCCGCCTTGAAGAAGGCATTGAGCTCGTCCTTCGCAAAGAAGGACCTCGACCCTGCAAAGCAGATACCCAGAATCAAGATTATCCGAGATAAACAAAAGAAGCTACTGTGGCAGAGTCAAGAAAAATAAATTGAGAAGATTCTGAAGAGATATAGCATGGACAAAGCCAAAACAGTGAGCACCACCCTAGCCGGACACATAAAGTTGAACCATAAGCAATGTCCGAGATCTGATGAAGACAAATACAACATGTTGAAGATCCCGTACCAATCCGTTGTCTGAAGCTTGATGTATGTAATGGTTTGTACGAGACCCGACTTGGCATATGCTGTTAGAATGATAAGTTGGTATCTGTCAAACCTCGAAAAAGAACACTGAGAAGCAGTGAAGTGGATTTCAAGTATCTCAGAAGAACAACAAAGTTGTGCCTCAGATTTAAAGAAGGTAAAGCCAAGTTGCAAGTCTATACGGACGCTGATTTAGGAGGAGAGTCTAACTCAAGAAAGTCGACGACGGGATATATGATGACTTTTGCATAAGGAGTTATCTCCTGGAAATCAAGACTACAGAAGTGTGTGACACTTTCGACGACCAAGGCCGAGTATACAGTCGTGACTGAGGCAAGAAAAGAATTGTTATGAATGAAGAAGTTTCTCTCTGAACTTAGCCATGATCAAGACAAGTACCAGTTGAGATATGACAATCAAAGCACAATTCATCTTGCTAAGAATTTGACCTATCACTCCCGCATTAAGCACATTGATGTGAGGTATCACTGGATCCGGGATATGGTGAAAGGTGGAAAGCTCAAACTCGTCAAAGTGCACACTGACCTGAATTGGTCCTGCATGATGTCGAAGCCGGTACCAGCAAATTTTTTTTAAGATTACTGTGAAGGTGTGGGGTTACTGCTGAAGCCGGTGCATTGAAGTCGAAAGGGGGAGATTTGTCGAGCTTCATTCTTAATGCTAAGCCCAAAGCCCACAAGAGTCTAAGAAATCCTAAAACCCTAAACCTCCTTCTTCCCCTATAAATACATTAGTTGTGGGATGGAGGTAGGTTAGAGAAAAAGAAAAGGAAAAAGGTTGACTTGTGAGATTTGAGGGTTTTAAGTTAAAAACTCAAACCTTTGATTTTGAGAGCATCTTTAAGGAGAAGCTTGAGTATTATACCTCTTTAGGGAAGTTTGAGAGAAAACCATCATTGTAGATGAGGTTTGAGTGAATCATCATTGTTGGTGATGCTTGATCTTTTATAACCCATTATTTTCATAGTGGAAGTTTGATTCTGAACTAGTATCCCATGGGTTTTATTTACTTCTTCACATTGGGGAAGGTTTTCCCACGTTAAAATTTGTTGTGTTCTTTTCTCTCTCTCTCCTCTGTGTTTTTCATTTTTCCGTTGCGCTGGCCGACCTCTGATTGAAGAGCCGAGCTCCCAACTCGACGTTTGACTTCCACAAAGCTTCTTAGCCGAGTTTGAGGGAACCAAGTTCCCAACAACATGTGTATGCCTTGCAAGAACGGGTGAAAACAAATACGTAAACTATAAAGAACCAATTCAACCGAAAAACTTAAGTTATTGGGTGAAGCTATGTTAATTGTTTTATATTTATCTAACACGCTCCCTCACACAAGAGCCCATTAGACTTGAAGGGTAGATGGTTCATCAGGCTCAGCCTACCTGCAAAGAGTTCGACCCAATGCTTTATTTCTGTCCTAGTTGATCCCGATTCGACATTAGAAGTATATTGATTTTTCAACAATAACCTAATACTTTTGTCTGTAAATACTGCATATTTTATTCCATTCATAAATCTATTTTCTTCCCTATGAGTTCTAGTCTCAATCAGAATACTCGTTATTACTGTTCATATGTTATGATTTGAATATACCACACCAATTCGTTATGTATGGATGATGAGATTCCATTGATACAGAGCCAACCGTTCTTTTTTCTCTGACAGATGGTCAGAACGTCATCTGGGGTCGAATCCTACTGAGAGGTCCACTAGAGATCAGAAATTGTTGAAGAAAGAACAAGATGTTTCTTTTGTTCTTTCCAGGCGATCGGAATTAATAAGAAAGTCCAGAATAATTAACTATTTTTATTAAGAGAATGAGGGCATTGATGATTGAACTCGTAACCACTTGATCGCGGAGGCTATGATATCATGTAAAGCGTCAATTCAACCCAAAAGCTTAAGCTATTAGGTGAGGGTCTTTTACATGGTATCAGAGTTTCGGTGTCACAAATTCGATCCTCACCGCCCCCATTTAATTAATAAATAATTAAGTATTATGGAGCTTGTTAAGCATAGGTAAGTGGTCTGTGCATTGTCCACCCTTCAAGCCCAGGGCACTCTCGTGTAAAGGGACGTGTTAAAGATATATAAAATCATTAATATAACCTCATCCGATAGTTCTTTGAACATACCTTGGTCTCTCACATATCAAATCTCACACTATATATATATATATATTTTTTTTTTTTTACATTGCCAGCCCATGATGCAATAAAGAAAATGAGAGACACAAAGTAAATACATTTAACAGTTGCAGCACAAGTACTCTATACGTGTTCTGAAATCTTCAGGAACCTTTGACATCAGAAAATTCTATCAAGGCAACGCTGGAACACTTTGGAAAAGAGAGTATCTGCTCCTTAACTTTCTCCAAGTCAATATCTGAATAACGCAGCCAAAAAGCTGTAGATATAGTAATCCTCTCCAAGATTGCTGCATTTGTCATCACGAATTTTACCAGACAAAGCTCATGGTCATGCACATTAAATCCTTTAAACTGAAAAACTTTGAGGCTTGACATAAAGCAATGAGGCACTGATGCAGAAGTCAAGATATCTTTATTTAAGTCACATACTCCCTGAAATTTGTGTGTACAATGAGTCATCAATCATTTACAGTATTTTATATTATATCTAACAAACACATAAAACAAGCATTTTGAATTTTTTTGTGAAGTAAAGCAAGAGTATCTAAACTTACATTAAGTAAAACAAGAGTATTAAGATTTGGGGAATTGTGGAGTAACTTCAACAGAGCTTCACCAGTAGCCTCGTTTAGTTGCAGATGAGACAACCTTCCAAAAGCAGGTAGATGGGTGAAAATATCTTTAGCATGCATTATAACCTGTATGACAAGGAAGAAACTTGTTCAAATTCAGAGTCAAATTTTGTTTGTTTGGATGCAAGATAGCCAGAGCCAAAAAAATGGACTAGTAAAATTACTAGTAAAAAATCCATTAGTGAGGTTAAATGGTTTGGATGCTACATCAATCAGTTGTGCTAAAAAGATGAGCAGTGTTGTTTATAGTGAAACACAAAGGTCCACCACTTAAACTAATCCCACTTTTAACAAACTCTACTTTTAAGTTATTATTTTTATATTCACCATACACACACACACATTTACACACACTTTTAAGTTGTTATTTTTATATTCACCACACACCCACACACTCTTAAGTTATTAGAGAGATTGACGTGTTATCATTTTACGTTAAATCTTAATGGTTGATTTTTGTCAATTTAATTATTATCATTTATTGGTAATTAATAAATAAATTAATAAGTGCGACCCAATAAATTATAATCATTAGATTCACAAAAATCTACTGCTTAGATTTGGTGTCAAAAAATCTTATCACACACACACACATATATATATATATATTTGATAGTTTAAAATCAGGTTATATTCTATTATAAAATTTTTAAATAGAAAAACTAACACCCCAAATATTTTTACTTGTAGCATACCTCTTTTAGTAGTTAAAATGCATTTTCAGACACGCTCTCTTATTATAAAACATTTTATGTAAACAACCATATTTTTACCTGTTAGATGAGATTATATTAATGGTTTTTATATTTCTTTAACACATTTTCACATGTAAGAGCTCTTTGGACTTAAAATGTGGATATTGTACATGTACAATTTTTGTCTACCTTATGCTGCACAAGCACAAGTTTTTTTTTTTTTATCTTGCGCTTACTTAATTCTACCACAAAAAAGAGCGGTGAGAATCAAACTCGTGACCACTTATTTACTACGACTCTTATATCATATAAAGAATCATTTTAACTCAAAACCTTAAAACGTTAGGTGAGGCTATATTAATAATTTTTATATTTATTTAACATGTTATGCAACCACAGGAAAATGTACTCTTCCACATATCAAAATATTTATTCACATATTATGAAAACAAAGCATACCTTGTAACACAATAAATTCAATCGTTCCACTTCATGGATCTGTTTGAGAAGCATATGTGCTTGAAATCCAAGTTTTTCCATTCTGTTCTTTTTGTCTTCATCAATAACAATCACAACAGAAGCACTTCTAATTGATGATGGGTTTAATAGAATGATATCTTGTTCAAGATCACCCTCATAAGAGAAATCAGTTAGATGAGGACCAAAAATCTTGATGGAAGATTTACATGATTCATTTGACTGGGAGTTCCATATTGCTATGGAAAATGTTTCAAGTAGAGGTGCCTGTATACTAATATCCTGCATAGTTGACCACTCACATCCTCTAGCTTCAAACACTTTGAGAACTGGGAAGCTAAGAATTGTATCTTCTGAATAAGTGGAGGATTCACTCACTAACTTAATCCCAGAAATGCTAAGGTTTTGAAGATTTGGGAGAGAAGCAAAGATGGGAACACTAAGAGTGCATCTCATTTGAAGCACCAATTGTACTAGAGAACTGCAGTTAAAGAGGGAATGGGAAGAAAGGACGACTTTATCAGCATACTGAATACGAAGCTTATGGACACCCTTTTCCAAGATAGTAGAAATCCATGCACTAACCTGTGAGACATCATAATGATAACATGTTAAACAAAGAGAGAAACTTTGTATGCTTGAATCAACAAGGTGAAGAAGCACTCTGTTCACAAAATGCACAAATTGTTCTTGTTGCATCTTCTTCCCAGAACAAAGGAAACTATCATTAAACTGTAAACTGGTGATGGATTTCCAAACTTCAATCCACCTTCTTGATAATACACAAGTGCGTACTGCCTCTATAGTTGGAAGGAAACACAGGATGTGACCAAGAGTGCTTTCATGTAACTTGCTAATTATGTCTTCAACATCAACCAGAGTTTGCTCAGTATGAAACTTTTTTGATGTTTCATCATTCTGAGTTGCAATACTTGAATCCATGACTATGAAGTACCTAATGCACGATTTCTGACACTGCCAAATTTCATCAATCGATAATATTAAAAAGGAATAAAATAATTATAAATAAAAAAAGAAAGGAATAAAATAGATCTATGGTTAATATTAATATGTCATAATTTCAAGCATGCATCATTTAGTTAAAATATAAATTCTTCTACACAAAATGAGTATGAAGTATGTGCCAAAAAAGTATTGAAAGAAGAGTATACAATTTGAAGCAGATGAATAAGGAATTAAGACTCACCGGAATGTAGAAAGGTTAGAGCAGGCAACAGCAGCACCGGCTCTACGAAGTCAGAATAGAATCTTTGTGTTGGCTTTCCCAATTCATTCGTGAATCAGAATTCAAGGGCTAGAAGCGAGCGCTTCTAGCTGCTTCGCCTGCTTCTTCTTATTTATTGTGGCTATGTTGGCGTGGCGGAAATGAACGAAAAGCGAGATGAACGTGCAATTTTCAAATCGATTGATAGATAAAGTTCACACTTTTTGGACTGAAAAGAAAAAAAAAAAACCATAAAAGAGGGTCAATTGAGTCCAGCTTTATTCATATCATTAATAAGGAAAAATGAAATGTGGTAACTTTAGAAAATATATAGAAGGGCCCTTTATCCTACGTACTTACATCCTAAGGTGGAGGAAGTGACACGTTTACATCATTCGAGCCCATAGAGGTGGTTGGCACGAACCTGACAGGCTTAGAGCATGCACACAATGAATGCCGCAAACTTTCAGTTGGCTTGCACAACGAAGGGTAGCTAAGTGACTTACCTACCATTATTAAGTCAAAAGAAACAAATAATATGAATTTCTTGTGTAGAAGAAGGGATGAAAAAAAAATGCCACGTTTTGGGGGCCTTCTGATGCTACAGGCAAAAAGATATATTAATGTAAACTTAAAGATAAACTATTTAAATAATACATTTAAAATTATTTTTCAAAATAATACAATAAATAAGTTCATAGGATTGGCAATCTCATCTTGCAACTACTTGACTCTTTTTGGCCAAGTTCTTCGAAAAGAAAATAAAATTCAAACCTATAAAGGCTTGTATTTGAAAAACTTGAATTTTTTCCGGAATTTCAAACACTTCAGTATAAGGAGAGTAGGTATCTTAAAATTGAGTCCAAGTAATGTATATGAGTAAGATTGATTCAAAAATTAAAAGACTCATCAAAGAATTTGATGTCACTTATTAGAGTGTTTTTTCTTTGTTTCTGTGTTATTTGCTTTGTTGTTTTGGGCCGTTGCCCTTACAATAAAAAAATCAAGAGAGAGAGAAGAATACTATATTTAATGAACTGTAATTTTAAATTTGATTTCGACTATATTAGGAGCAAAACTCTTTTATTCAGTTTTAACACATTTACCATTTTTTTTTTTAACATAATTATATTTTCATAATCTCAAATTTGAGATCACAAATTAAAATTAAATAATCTTTTATTAATTGATTCACGTTCTTAATGATAAATATATTATTTTATATTCCGCACACAATAATCTCACACTTAAATAGTGCAGAGTACAAAAATATCCTGAAAAACCCAAAAAGCAAAATTATTATTACTCTTGGTATTAAATTCAATGTTTGTTGAACTATAAACTGGTTGGCACTTGACGCCTTTTCAATTACCATTTTGTATGATGAAAAACTGACCAAAAAAAGAAACTGATAAAAATACACACTTTTTTGTTGGGGACGTGGAAAAATTATAACCTAACAAACAAATTAGGTAAGGATAAGAGGTTGTTGAAAACCTCATGTTGAATATATAATTACACATGCATTTATAGCTTTAGATGTACTTTAAACGAAAATTCTTAAAATTATTTCACCGACAACTTCTTACCATCACATTAAATATACTTTTTTTTAAGGAAAAATATGTGTCATTTTAAATGACACACCTTACATCCTTTCATTCTCACAATTGATTCAAATTTCCTCTAAGGTCTAATTCCCTCTAAGGCTAAGGGTGTTCATCAACTGATCCAAATTGATTCAAGCTGTGGCGACCAAACTGAAAAATTGATAACTGATTAAGTTATACATTATTTTGATATATTAAAAAAAGAGTAAACACCATTTTTGGTCCCTGACAATATCTATGAAATCCTTTTTAGTCCCTGGAATAAAAAAGGACCAAATTGGTTCTTAACAGTATGTAAAAAGGACCAATTTGATCCTTTTTTATTGTCAGGGACTAAAAATGATTTCGTAGATATTGTCAGGGACCAAAAAAGATGTTTACTCTTAAAAAAATTTGTTATATAAACTTATACTATACTATGATCACACTAAATAATTAAAAATATTATAATATATAATATAAATTTATACTATCATACCTTATGCATTTTACCAAATAAGCCCTCAAGCACGAATGACAATTTCGTTCTCTTTTCTAATCTTCATTTTTTCTTAATTTAATGCCTCTACGTCATTGACAGCCTCGTATGTGTCAAACTTTAATGAAAATGATGAAACATATAGAAAAATTTGTTTGTTTCTGGAGAATAAATTCGTCTTTCGAAATATGTTTCTGCGATTTTTTATGAAATAATGTTATTTTCTTTTTCAACTAAACTGGAATATAAATTATTTTTCAATGGGGCACTGAGTTTTGCACTCTGCCGTACGGAATATATATATATATATATATATATATATATATATATATATATATATATATATATATATGAGTCAGGATCATTTTACACCAGTGTAAGTTACATTCCTAATCTTATCCGTTGATTCCACTTATATCTAAGGGCTAAGGGCTCTAATTTTTTAGTAATGTGAGCCATTGGATACAAGTGGATCAATAGTCAAGATAGATGTAAAACTTCTAACTCTTACACCGGTGTAAGAATGTCCTGCCCATATATATATATATATAGGGATAGGATCAACTTACACCGGTGTAAGAATAATAAATCTTACACCAAATCTTAGCCGTTGATTTTCTTGCATCTAACGGTTGAGATTTATTGGGAATTAAAAATTAATTAATGAGTGAGACCTAATAAATCTCAACCATCAGATACATAAAATAAATGGTTAAGATTTAGTATAAGACTTATTATTCTTACACCGGTGTAAGATGATCCTGGCCCATATATATATATAGGGGAAGAATATTGTAACAATCAAATTATGTTACTATCAATCAATTTCACTTTTAGATCAATTATGTTGATCCAACAGTTATATTTATTTCCATCTTTATATGGTTATGATTCCCCATATTTAAAGTGAAAGTATTAAATATGAGAAATCATAACCATACAAATGTGAAAATAAATATAAAATATTAAATTTAAAAAATCATGATAATGCAAAGATGGAAATAGATATAACCGTTGGATCAACATAATCAATTTAACAATTAGATTGATTGATAGTAATTTAATAGGAACATAATTTGATTATTATAATATCTTTTCTCATATATATATATATATATATATATATGTATATATATAGAAAGCCACTGTTTGACATGAACTTAAAATTATTTTTCAATGCGGCGTTGAGTTTTGCACTCTGCCGTACGGAATAATATATAGAGAGACTGTTTCACATGAACTTTAAATTATTTTTCAATGGGGTATTGAGTTTTGCACTCTGCCGTACGGAATAAATTTTATTTTTATTTTTAATGAATACAGCGTGCGTGAGGGAGTAGCGAATATTTAGGGAACCGCCTCTTGTGGGGGCGCGTGGAGAGAGGAGAGAGGAGAAAGGTACTATGCAATTAAATTCTGTGAGAGAGGCTGTGTTCACGGCACTTTGCGAATTTTTAAAATAGCTTCTTCTTTTTTCAAAACCTATATTGAATATAAATTTCTGTGAGGGAGGCTGTGTTCACGGCACTCTGCGAATTTCAAAACCTATTTTGAAATAAATAGATTCTCACCGTTAATTTCTGTCAATAAATATTATAATTTATTGTAAATTATTAATTAATTAAAATTATATGACCAAATAAATTATAATTAATTGACGAAAATCAGCGATTAAAATCTAAAATGACATAAAATTATATCTTTTAAAAGGAGAAATGTTATTCTCAAATTTTAAAAACTGATATTGAGAGTAGAAAAATAATAAGACTTGTTCAGGTGTAGTTAAATTTAAAATTATAAAGAAATTATAGTTATTTACAAAAATATCATTAATAAAGCTTCATAATTACAAGGTTGGCAAAAAAATTAAAATATTATAAAAAATTATGAATTTGTAGCAATTTGAAATCTATTTATAAATGTATAGCAATTAAGGGTTTAAATAGGCTAGGTTGGACTAGATTTTGGCTTAAATAAGCTAAGTCTATGTAAAATACTTTAGGCATGTTCTGGTCTATTAGCTTGTGTAGGTCCAAATTATAAGTCTGGTCTAGTCTATATTTAAAAAAATAAAAATATCGACATAGGTCTGTTAGTCTATTTAAGCTATTAGATATTCAATAATTTAAAAAATAATTAAAATAATATTACTTTATTATTAAAAATTATTAAATTAATAATTTATTTGTTTTATTTAAAATAAATAATATGATATAGGTCGATCTGTAAGCTTATAGGCCCGACATGTAAAAGAAAACTTATGGCCTACTTTCTAATTAGGCTTTTTTTAAGCCTGTTGATGTTCTATTTGACTACTTTTTAATATGTTGAGCCTAACTTGATGTACGCCGAGTCATAGGTCCTATTAGGCCAACTGACTCATTTACACCCTTAATAGCAACTAGTTGTGCTCAGAATTGAGCACAACCGTGCCTAAATCCAGGCACCAATGAGGTTGAGTCTCACTCAAATTTGGGCACAACTCACACGATGATGACATGTAGTACAAAATTTTCAACATGATCGATCGCGCTCAAATCTAGGCACAACTGCATTCAAAATTTATGTGCGACTCATCTGAAAATGACACGTGATACAAACTTTCAGAAGGCCATAACTTTTTGTTTATGTGATTTTTTTTATTCTACGTAAATTTTTGAGATCAACACGCTAACAAATTCAAGTAATTGTGTAATCACAAAAATACACAAAGTATCCGTAATCCATCAATCCTACATATAATGTAGAGTTACTAATAGTACACAAAATTTTGGGTTACAAATGCCTACTTTCTGAAAAGTGAAAAAAAGAGTAAGAATTAAATAATATTCATAAAGATAAATGTGTCAAACGGGACCTAGGGAAACAAATATTTGAAAAAAAAAATTGACCAACAAAAATTACAAGAGACAGCACTAATCTCAATCTAACCATTACTGGTTGTAGAATATGACCGCCACCTTCCTGTTGGAAGCAGTAATTTGATTGGAATCAAATGATCAAAGTGTTTAAAGTTTGTTATGTTAGTAGGGGATACAATTATCTTCTATATATATATAAAAATGTGTAGGGCTTAAATTTTTTCTTTCGTTCTTTTTTTTTTTCTCACATGATTTTCACATACTTATACGGGGCAAGATCATCTTACACCGGTGTAAGAATGATAAGTCTTACACCAAATCATAACCATTGATTTTGTGCATCTAACGGTTAAGATTTATTATATCTCACTCATTAATTAATTTCTAAATCTCAATAAATTTCAACCGTTGGATGTACAGAAATCAATGGTTAAGATGTGGTGTAAGATTTATTATTCTTACACCGGTGTAAGTTGATCTTATCCCTACTTATATATATATATATATATATATATATATATATATATATGTATATATATAAATAAAAGATAATTTTATCTCTTGTAGCATGAAAACTTTTAAACCCATGATTAAATACATTTAGCAACCTGAACATTAATATAGGTGAACAATAGAGTGATATATGGAAATTGAAGCTCTCCTCGCTCCTATCCAGGTTAATTGATGATGCATAAGACAGAGCAGAATGAAATTTTTTCAAAAGTAAGTTATAATATCACCTTTATGATCATTCTAGTTTTAAATGCTCAACATTTCACTGAGTTCATATTTTCATAAAGCAAGAGCTAATAAGGTTCTGTTTGGGCAATCTGTGTGTTTCCTTTAACTTGAGGATTTTTTTATTGCCTCATGTGTTTGCATAGTGGGATTGTTTGCCAGTGGGGAAGGACAGGGCTTGAAAGATGAAATAAATGTTGATGAATCGAAGTATGAGTGAATGAAGTTCTACACCTGTTAAGAATGGACTGAATGAGTGAACATTATATAAGTAAAATGACTCGTATACCTAATGTCTTAAGATTTTGGATTTGATTGTAGTGTCTAAGCCCACTTGATATTATTATTCACCTCAGCCCATAGAAGACGATCTCTTCCCACCATTAGTTCTTCCAGCCAGCCCATCACTAAAGACATGGAAAGCAAGAAGAGAGGTTTACATATTGACCTTAATTGGTTGAAACAGCGTTGGCTTGGCATATTTGACCTTAATTTCTATGTGGTGTCTTCCCTGTTCTCAGATGTTATTAGCATGCTTAGTTTACCTTTTGTTCTTGTTGCTGCAGTCCTTTACCATGAACAAATGGATGCAGTTAAGGTTGTGGCCACTTTGCTTGCGGATTTCTGTTCTAATATCTACCAAAAGAAATTTGTCCTATTGCCACCCCGGAAACCTCTACTTCTGGATATAGAATTTTTCTAGTTCTTCACTATAGATAAGAGAGGGGGAGCAGATATGAAATTTTGTAATTTCACTCTTGATGTAAATGCAGTGGCATGTAGTTCTTCTCAACTCATTGCTATTTGACACTAGTTGCTTTAACAAAAGAGATTTTCCTAAACCACTAAAATTAGTCTAGTGGTGAGTGATGCGAGTAGTTATGTAAAAAATTATGTGTTCAATTCTTCAATGTATCTAAAAGAAATAAAAATAAAAATAGAGATTTTCCTTGAATTTGGTAATCAAATTATAATTTTTATATATTTTTTTATCATCCTAGGCTAAGTGTCCTTAGAATTAGAAAAACCTATTGTTCTTTATCATGGAGTGTGTACTACTGTACTACAATTTTATAAGCATGTGTGATGCGTCCCACTCCAATTCCTTTTTTAATGTTATAGTTTGCATGACACAATAGCATATAAGAATGTCTCACTAGGTTATTGATTGAAAACTAGTGTCCAATGAATCGTACTCACTAGTAATAGTAATAATATAAAAGATGTGCAATTTATAAGTTATCATATTTTAAAATCAATGCAATAAAATTTTTCATATCAATACTTCCTTTTAATACTTATTCATGTCAAACCCTAAAAAGAATAAAATAAAGAACCTCGAATTTGCGTTTTTGGGAGGGTTGGAGGGGGAAATTAACACCTTTTTCATATTTGGAGCATGACGAGGATAAAGAGGTAGCACTAATTGCAGCTAAGAAACTTGGAATTGTTAACCTAGCTCAAATTCCACTCAAACTTAACATCCTTGTTAAATGCTAATTAATTATACTCGGTCTTGTGACTCATTTCCTCTTTGTTTTTAAAAACATTAAAATTAATAAACAACAATGGCCATGCTCCAAACGATACTGAAGCATTGATATGTAAAACTACATGTAAAAGTATAAATACACCGCGCCCATGAGATACATTTTCTTAAATTCATGCACATTACATGCCCCGAAAGAAACAGAGCACAGAGATAGTTAGGTTCTGTTTGATTGTGTTTTGGTTTTTTGTTCTTAAAACTGTTTTATAGAATAATTATAGAAACAGTTGTTTTCTATGTTTTTTTATTTATTTTGAAAGTTAAAAACCAAAACAGAAAACAAAAACAACTCAGACATGTTCTTTAAATTTGATTCTAAAAATAAAAAAACAGTTACAATTTTTAAATTTTTTTTTACAAAACAGGCCTTACCAAATAAGTTTTTTTGTTTTTTTGTTCTAAAAACTAAAAAACTGTATTCAAACAGATCCTTAATTTTTGAGAGTGTCTTCTTTTGAGAGTTTCTTTATATTATATTATATTATATTATAAAGAACCATGCTGCTCAGTTTCAAAGATTAAATCATGACCATCTCTCTTGCGCCGCTAATGCTTGCTAGTGGTTTCCTTTCTGGTTGCCCTTCTATATTAATTCACTGTTTTATTTATTTATTTATTTATTTATTATTATTATTATTATTGTTATTATTATTATTATTATTTTGCATTTCTTCTTGCCCTTCTATATTAATTGATTTTTTCCCTTTTTATTGTGTCTATGTAATATTTTTTATCATTTGACGTGGGCTAAGTGTTAACCAATTCATTTACATGTTCATGTGATCTTAGCAGCAACTGCAGTTATTCATATATTCCTTCCCCAACTCACAGTTCTAAGTACGCGATGCCTTATTTTCTTTTGCCGCTTCCTTGTCTTGCTTACATGTGTTATATAAATATATAATCCCATAGAAAATGAATCTATTTATGTTGACATTGAATTTAGGATAGTCACATAAAAATACGTTCCTAGATAAATAAGGTGCGTGTTTAAATCATGCCACTCAACATGAATCTAAAAAAACACTTTTAGAGTTTGATAGAAAATATAATATATTGATGCATAGTGCATACTCAAAATGTCACCCATTTTTTAATAACTTGTGCCGCTGAGATTGCAGAATAGCCCAACTCCATATATCAATTGTGGGTCGTTCAGATCATACAAGCCCATCTCACCTTACATATTCAGGCTTGTGGCCAACAACGAGTGCCTTGTGAAAGATTGGGAACCATTTGGATCTGGAACAGTTGTGTCCTTTAAATATGCCAGTACTCAACATTTTCCACTTGTAGTTTCCTCTCTAGAATGCTTGGACTGAAGCCTGAAGAGCCAAGATTCTCCTTGGTTGGGTTAGTCTCACTATTCACACGAGGACTTCAAAACGATGCTAATAGTCTATCTATGGAATTAGGGAATATAGTTTCTTATATTACATGAACAAAAATTATCTCATTCACACATAGAAAAATAGGTGGGTTCATTAAGAAAAAAAGAGAGGAAAAACAAATGAATATCACCCACTTTTTATATGTGCATGTATAATGACCTTAACTGGTAAATCTTAATTAGAGATTTAATTTAAAGATTTAAATGCTATAATTAGACTTAGAACGTGATTTTGAGTATTTTGACTGTAATCATGACTAGGTCATGAACAGTGCTTTCTGCCGGATGATCTGCATTGTTGTAAATCAACCAGTAGAGCTTAAAATGAGCAAAATAAATTTAGAGATATAATTTGGCAATTCTGATGCCAAATATGAGGTCAAAACAAAAAATTGTATAGTCTGGCACTTTTCGTGAAAATCTCATGAATAGTATTTTTGTGACGGGTATTTTGTACCGCTGTTTAAGCAATCAGTAGAGTCCAGAACTAAAAAATTGATGAAATAAGAATAAGAAAGTTCAATATATGCCAAACAAGTCATGATAGACCCAAGAAGATAAGTTTAAGTTTCGTATGCAAACAGTGCACAGTTAATGATTCACAGTGCATTTCGTCAAAAACGGTGCAGAAACCATACTATGAATTATGAATATTGTTCCTTACTCCTTAGGGAATAAAAACTAATGTAAATGAGTTCAGAAAAATAAAAATATATATGTAGCTTTAAATTTAGTTCCGGGTCAATTTAAGTGAAATTAAGTGAGCGAAAAACAACCGCTAAAAGACTGCACATCATTATAACTTAAGTTCTTTCCACTTGGTCACTATTCATTTCAGCAAATCCATCTTCTCTCTCTCCTGGCCGAGTTCCACCATTGAAGGAGCTTAGGTTTTTCTTTTCTTTTTTCTTTGATTTTTCATTACACAATCATCCAAATGCAAAAGTCTATTACACGAAATTGATAGTAAATTATCCAAGGAATCCATTCCACCTATTTGTTTGGGCTGAAAAGGCTTGTGTGAAGAGCTCTCTTCTTCTCAAAATTCAGTCACTATTCATCCTAGTGGGAGAAGTTGATTTTTGAGTGGAACCAAGCTTGGGTTTTGTTCTCCAAGCCTTGTAGAGGTGATTTGAGGTAAGAGTTCCTCATTCTAATGGTTTATATGTCATGATTTAAGTTTTGAATATTATGAACATATTTTGTCGAGAAATTATGAAGTTTGAAACTTGAAATTTATGAAGTATTAGTGTGTTTTAGGAATGTTATAGTGTTAAACAAGCATGATGATGAGTTGAAAATTTGAAAAAGTCCCTTGTATTCCCTCCCCACTAGGTTCGGCCATGGTGGGTTTGTAAGGGTTCTATGTGCAAAATTTAATTGATTGGTTTGTGAAGGTTGTTATGTTAGTGTAAGTTGTAAATTAAGTGTGAAATTGAGATTACAAAAAGAAAATCCCTTGGAAAATACCACATTACATTTCGACCATCATGATTCCAATGGGGGATGATTGCGTAAATTTTATTTTGATGATGTGTTAGCACTCCAATGTGGTTCATTGGTATGGTTATGAAACGAAATGACTTATGAAATGGTGAAAAATGTTTTGGTTACCTATAGGTGTGCCCCATGGCTTTGTGAAGAAAAATGGGCATGAATTATGTTTAAAATTATTTAGAGTATACCTAGTTAACTTAGGAGTCAAGTGAGGGTTCTAGGAACTATTGGTTGTGTCAATGGAATTGATGCAAAATCCCTAGCTTCCCTTTGTTGTCAGCTTGCTTTGTGGGGCTATGAAATGTTAAAAATTATAAAATGGTATTTTAGAAGCTTGGTTGAGTCATTTTAAGACCCCATGTGAGTATGAAACCATGAGGGTTCTTGTGGTTCATGTAATTATCCTTAAAATGGTCTAATAAAGGAATTTGTGAAAGTATGGTCTTGACTTGTGTATTGGCATAGTATTGGCATAAATGTAAAGAAATGAAAGTAAACAATAAAGTGTATGTCTTGTAATTACATGTGATTGAAGCATTTTATTGAGTTTTGTTTTGGATTCTTTCTCTACGTGTGACTAGGGACTGAACGTCTTTGGATTCTTTTGGAGCTAAATAGGTAACTTGTGTTACAAGTGAGCAAATTGGTAAAGCTTCAGAGGGTAAGCTCTATGTTTAAGGAGTCTTTTCATGCTTTAGTGCTCCACCATGGTTAGTGAACTATGGTTGGATTGTATGATTATATTTGATGTTTTGTATAGATGCATTCACATAGAGCTATTTGATAACATGATATGATTTGTTCTGATGTGATTTATGTATTGATCTTTGGCCATTGATTTGTTTGTGCACTGATGTCTGTTTGGGGTCCTCCCTCGGGACTGACCGTGTACACCTCTGATATGTTTTGGTTTCACTTGGGGTCCTCCCTTGGCAACACGAGCGTTGATTTCTGCTTGGGATCCTCCCTTGGGAATGACTGCGTACGCCTCTGATATGATATGTATATATGTTTTGTTCAATCTGATATCTGTTATATGATGCTTTGTATACTCGGTATCTGACTTTCATGCAGGAGTGGGCCCAGGGGTATGGAGAATTCTCTATAAACCTCCAGCTTACTGAGATTTGTTATCTTACCCCGTTTGGGGACATTATTTCAGGTGCACAGATTGGCGAGGAGCCTTCACGGGGCAGAGATACGACCCGTGGATAGAGTGGTTTGTGGACTAGATTTTGGGTAGCAGTATGCTACTATTATTTTTAGGATTGTTTATGTGTTTCAGTATTCCATTCGTTTTGAGGATCATGATGTCTGATCCGTTATTCTGTATATGGCCTGTATATGTTTTGTACATTTTTTTCGCTTTGATGCATATACATCTGGGTATTCAGGCATGTCTATTTTATGATGTAGTATTCAGTTACATGATTACCTGTTTGATATGCATACTGTTAGACTTAGTGGCACGAAACCAAATTATGCATGTGCCCATGGATGGGTATATGGTCCTATATGGATATCTGGTAGTGCAGAAATCATATATTATATAAACTGTTTATCAGGATACCTTGAGAGTGAGATTTGCAAATCCCTAGTTGTCCGATTTACAGAGGTTACTCTGTCTTGTTTTCATCTTCGTCAAATAAGAATTAAACTAAGAAAAGTATGCAATGTGATATATCATGTGAAAAAGGACTAAAGAAAAAGAAAAAGTTAGCTTGTATTTTCATAAGTTAAGTCTTTCACTGTTTCTGTTTAGTATCATATGTATATTAATTAAACCGGCTCGAGACGAGAATGTTTCAGCATCCAAGAAAAACTATATTCCAATAGAATTATATTTATGTAAATAATCACTTTCAGCCAGATGAAGTAATATATCCAGGCCCACTTACATACTATAAATTATAAAGGCAATGATTATAGGTATACTTTAACTTTCATTTGTGGTTTGATTTCATATTTTTGTTTATATATGTTAAGAATTGTTATTATAGTTTAAATATGTAATTATTACTCGATTAAATCCTTCCTTAAATATATGTTCACTCAAATAAACTTTATGTCACAGTAAGAATTATTATTTAAAACTAATTGTTTTATAATGTTTTTATTCAGACCACCGACATGAATCTTTTGTGACCTTAGCTACAACGTATAGAAGCTTAATATTACACATTATTAAACTACGCTAGAAAACTTCCTAATCAAAATAACAATATAGGTTGGTGGAAGTCTTACAAGCTCATATGTCAGTCATTTTCAGAAGTGCCCATCCATTCCTCTCTTTTCCAATAATGAGTATCTCGTTGGCTTAATGAATTCCCAACCTCCAAATTTAGTGGAACAAGGACAGGTGGTGAAGAAAAAATGGTGACAGCATAGCAATTCACATGATCATTACATGTCATAAAACTTTCACCAGCTTTGTAGCACACCAGCTTTGCCTACTTTTTTTTGTCTTTTTCTTCTTTTTTTCTCTTTTATACTTTAATAGCTGGGAACATTCCCATATTATAATTAAAGTAATCTAGTAAGGATATGGCAAAATGAAAATCCTTTCACATTGGTAAAGAAAAAATTTCATTGCCAGCTTTATAAATGTATGACTTTGATGATACCACAAAAAGTCCAAGTGTTTTAACACATGAAACAGCTAGATAGACATTTTTGACAAGTTTTATCCATTCACCAACCTACTCTTTCATTAAAAACATGCTAAATGGGTATGCGTGTCACAACCTTTGGGTCCATGATAGTTTATTTGAACAGAAATAAGTACGCTATGATGGACAGACAAAAAATAAGGTAAGCCTTACTCATGACTCATGTCTAACTATTCATGATTACAGAGGTACCATATTTTCTAAAAGTTGCTTGTACATCTTCTATTTTTCTTCTTATCATCATCTTTAGTGATCTTTTCTTCTTGGTCATAAATTTAGGCTCCACTCATTGCGGGATGTAATATGGTTTCAACAAGACAATGATTCTGAACTTTCCATGCTCGTTTTTTAAATTAGTGTTAACCTCTGAATAATTTGACAATTTGAGTTCATGAGAGCATTGTTGAAAGCGAAGTTCTGAACAGTTAAAGTCAACAAGTTTGCAGAACTTTTGTACCAATCCAGTGTTTGAAGATGGCATCTATGTTCCTGATCAGAAGCATTCATGGATACCAGAAATTAGAGATTTGAAGTGATTTCTTCTCAGAAACCAGAATATTACAAAATACAACACACAGAATTACAGTGAGATTTCTTCCTTCTTACTTTACATGAACTTTATTTAAGAAAGAAAAAAATTGCTAGTTTTGTACATTTCATGCAGCAATCTTTCAAATTGTCCTCATATTCCAGATTCTGCAAGTTTATATAATGAGAAGTCCTTAGCTAATCCATGGAAATTCATTCCTTATTTTAACTTACTGTGTCTTCAGGTTCTTAAAATTTCACCATTAGATTATAGCACCAAATGAGGAATTCCCTGGTTATAGCCTTTTCCATAACCATATGCTTCATTGCTTTTGTGATATCAAAGATTTTCATCTCGGCCCTCCTCTATAAAAGATGGAGAAGAAAGCACTTGATTTATGAAGAAGGTTATCCAGGTATGAAGGACTTATGTTCTTGCATATAGAAAATAAGACGTACTAACATACATTGATTATATGATACACTAACATGCATTGATTATGATACAGGAGGGAAGATGGTAATATTTAGGTCTTCAGTGCTTAAATCTCTCGCATCTGATGTGGTCTTAAAGAAGACACAGAAGCTGAACAACAAGGACATCATTGGGTCTGGTGGTTATGGTGTAGTTTATGAACTAAAACTAAATGACTCCACAGCCTTTGCTGTGAAAAGGCTAAACCGTGGAACTGCAGACAGGGATAAAGGTTTTGAGAGAGAGTTGGAAGCAATGGCAGACATAAAACACCGCAACATTGTGACTCTTTATGGATATTGCACTGCCCCACACTACAATCTTCTCATATATGAGCTGATGCCCAATGGAAGTTTGGATTCCTTTTTGCATGGTATGTATTTGTTAGTTTCTAACATTATATTCTAAGAATTCCCGTTAGGTGGAGGAAATGGAAGGAAATCATTAAAATCTGCAAAGTAAATAGACATTACATATATTTTGATGTATTATAGTTTTTGCTGCTGACTTTCTTTTCTTCCCATTGTTGCTCTAACCAAGTGTACCTAATGAAAAAATTTAGAGTAGGATGAAATGATGAACTTCTTTTGTTATTGAGAATGGATATGAAAGTTTCTACTGTTATGTCCAAGATTACTAGAATTTGATCAAATGAAAATTGAACTAAGTTTTCTAATTGCAAAGTTGTAAGATATGCAGGGAGATCAATGGACAAGAAGGTTTTGGATTGGCCAACCAGGTACAAAATAGCTTTAGGTGCTGCTAGAGGAGTATCATATCTTCACCACGATTGCATCCCTCACATTATCCACAGAGACATCAAGTCAAGTAATATATTGCTGGATCAAAATATGGAGGCCCGAGTTTCTGATTTTGGATTAGCCACGTTGATGGAACCAAATAAAACTCATGTTTCAACAGTTGTGGCTGGAACTTTTGGATACTTGGCACCTGGTATAGATACAACCTGGCTAAACACAGTTTTTCCCTTTCACACTACTACTTGTCTTACAAAGTGATGAGTGTTTGCATGCAGAATATTTTGATACAGGAAGAGCAACAGTCAAAGGGGATGTTTACAGCTTTGGAGTTGTGTTACTGGAGCTTTTAACTGGGAAAAAACCCAGTGATGAAGCATTTATGGAAGAGGGAACCAAGCTTGTCACATGGGTAAGATAGGAATTCTTGGAGATTGCCTTCTTCGATTATATTCATCAGACAATTTTGAATCAATAACCTATATAACTCATTTTTTAATCAAGTTAAGTATCATATTTACTTTGAGCTCTAGCATTGTGAAATTGCTTTCATAAAGACATGGTTGGAAAGCCAGAACAACGCATACCATTCTATTTGAATTTTAAAATGAGAAATTATATGGATTGAACACTGAAGCATCGACCTCAAATATGAATTGAATTAATCTATTGTGCAGTTGAAAGCATAAAATCCAAAGAGCTGGATTGGCATGCAGTTCATTTTACTCAGCTTTTACTCATGCCTTCACTCCCATATATTTATAAAGTACATTCCATTGACAATTAAAATGGAACAATATTAAGATTTTATGACAGCTACTAGAGAGTTAAAATAGAAAAAGATTATTTAGCTCAAATCTCAAATTACTTCACTGGACACAGCTTTGGAATGTGGACTTACTTTCTTGAAAATCATTCTCTTGTTTTTGGAACAGGTGAAGGGTGTTGTTCAAGAGAAGAAGGAGGAGTTAGTTCTTGATAATAGCTTAGGGTCTTGCCCAATGCAAGAGGTCAACAAGATGTTCAACATTGCAATGATGTGCCTTGAACAAGATCCCTTGAATAGGCCAACCATGGCTGAGGTTGTCAACTTGCTTGAGCAAACAGAACCAGACAAACTTGTTTCTGCATCTTGATGTTCACTTAATGGAAACACCATCCTACCAGCAGCGGAAGAGGTAGACCCATGCTCAAGAGAATGAGAATGAGTGCAACCCGGTGCTGTAAAGCTCCAGCTATGCATAGGTTCTAGGGAAGAATCAGACCCATCATGTAGATTTATAATAGAGTCACGCCCATTGTATAGGAGGCCGTGCTTAAGAGGGAGAAAAAATTTAAGGAGAGAAAAGAAAAATTAAAAAATGTACGGTAAAATATTGAATTTTGAAAGAAAAAAAAATTAGGGGTCTTGAGATACAAGATTCAACAAAAATTTTAGTATTTATACAGGGACAGGGAGACTTTAATATGCAATGTGACCTATGAAGCACTGATACTCCGAATTTTTTTTTTCAACGTATTCGATACGCGTATCGGAAACGTATTGTATCGTATCGACGAATTAACGGTCGTATCGAGAACGTATCGAAAATGCTGTGTCGGAGTCGGTGCTTCATAGAACGTGACATGATGAATTCCAATCAACCCAGTTGAATACGCCAGGACTATGACAAAGTAGATGTAGTTTAGAGTAGCACATGTATGAAGTGATACTATAGAAGTGTTTCTTTCTAAGAGAAATAGTTCATAGAATTGGTCAACTTTGCATGCAAAAGTGTATATTAATGGCTAAATCAAATATTATAGATCACTAGAAAATAGTTACTGAAATCAAGTGACAACTTCCAATTGTACATGACGCATACGCATAAGTAGACCACGGAGCCTGCTTACATAGACACTAGGAGAAAATAGACTGCAGCAGTACTTCATAGATTGAACCATTTCAAGAAAACATGGATGCATGAAATTTTCAAAAGAGACTCTAAACATTTTTTACTTGAGTGCTTTTGACAAGCCTTCAGCTACTGAAGCTTTCAAGGATGGAGAAACCGGACTATCTCCAAGGAATACATCAAAAAGAGCAGAAGTCACATTTGCAGATTCGATTGTAGCATCCACAGTAGAAGGAAGCCCATCTGAGGAGACAGAAACCTGAAATCACAATAAATTTAGTTGGAATATTTTCTTGTAAGATAGCAAAGATAAAGAGGAGAAATAATAGACATCAATGATCTCAATTGTCTGAAGAAAAAATCTCAAAGAAAAATTCGGGAATTTATACGAAATATAAACAAAAAACAAACTTACAAGCAATCTGGTGGGGTTCAACCATGTCAAAAATATGAAAGTCCCTTTCTTGAGAGGACGATCTAGAAAAACACCACGGAAAGTGGTCAAAGCAGTTTCATCTGCAGTTGTGGGTTCTGCAATTCTTGGTGAAATGGCATCACTTAATGCATCCCAGAAAGTTTTACCATCAACGTCTCTGACAAGAATAATTTGCAATAATTTCTCAAGGGAAGCTGCAATCAAGTAAATGCATATGTTTATCAACTTATTCTCTAAATCTATCTGTGATTATAACTCTCTGAGAACATTGTAGAAAGAAATAAACAAATAGAAAGTTGTTACATTGGAAAATGGTTTTGAACAAGAAAGAATCCCCTTGAAACACTTCTTTTGATTGCCCTTTCCAAGCATTCAACTCACTTGTGATAGATTGATTTAGATACAGACCTGCAGCATAGACCTTGACGCCAATAATTGCAAAAACTTTCTCTCTGTATCCTGAAATACGTTATTATCCACCAAAGCTTATAACACTGAGAAAGATAACATTGCTACTTTATTGACACTTAATACATTCTACTGCTCTTCAGAATAGCAACAATTATGGGCCAAAAAAGAAAAGATTCACAATACAATACAGACAGAAAACCATTACAATCAAAAAAATTCAAGTTCATAGTTTTACTAGTTTGATTTTCCCATGCAACTATTTACAAATTTAATGATATATTTAATTCCACAAATGGGCTATAAAAGAAGTTAGTTCCTCACAGCTAACCTCAGTGAAATCAATGTTTTATGCGAAAATCAATTGTTAACCATATATTTTCCAAATGTCATCAGTTTGCCTGTAATTACTGAATGATACATACATTTCACTTTGCAGTGCAAAGGATTATAATTAAAAGTTCATGTCCAGGAAAGTAAGATCAGCATGATATCAAACCATTTAGTTTACCCATTTACAAGAATACATTGTCCTGAAGAAAGTATCTAAAGCAAAAGATATACAACATTAATCCTGTTCAGCATATTCACATTAGTATTAACAGATCAAGTTATAATTATAGTCATGTTAATCTTTTTTCACATGCTCAGAGCATTTTTATCTTCCTCTCTTCCAAAAGCCACGTGATACTATAACAACTAACCAGTTCCAAACAAAACTAATGAATCTGAGCAACCCGGGAAACTCAAAGATGTCTGAAATTCCACACTTGTTGCTGGTTCCTCCACGTAGTCAGCATTTGCAGCTGCTGTGGTCAATTACAACCAAATAGATGTCAATTTTTATTATCAGTTAGCAAGACACACTAAAAGAAAGAAGATTATGTAAAAAATGATTTCTAGTATACTGTATTATTTCATCTACCGTACATTATTAATATATTTACGAATCAAAACCCCACCCCCACAAAATAAAAATAATAACAAAATAAAAATATATACAAAAAAAAAAAAATGCATCACCCCAAATGAAATCTAAAATAGGTACTGAAACAGTCTTAAAAGTTGGAGTGATGTAAAAAAAAGAAGAATAGGAACCCTTAACCTTAAGTAGAGTAACATGGCAAAAAGAATTAACAAAAAATTATCCTCATCTTACTAAACAACCTGCCAATATTTCAGCCAGACAAACACCTCAGCCTTTAAAGTTGGATTGGGAAAACTTTTGTTATAATAGAATTATGGCAATTAAAAACCCATCCTCTTGTTACTGAAAAAGCAGCCAATAGTATGCCAGGTAACACCATAATTAATTGTGACTGATCTTGATAGTTTGAATCAAGTCTTACTTAACTGTACATGCTGACAGACTTGAGACTCCTAATGAAAATTTAAACATTTTACAAGCACCCTGAATGTGAAACCTAGTATTGCTGCTATCCCCTCTTTGCCTAAGTTTAAGAGGATGTTGTCATACCACATGACATGCAAAAAATTCTTTAATTTGTTTTCGGTGTCATCAAAAGATATAAAAGAAATTTCATGCCTAAGAACTTATGTTTAATGGCCAGATATTCCTGCTACCTAACTTTTTCTACTTGTTTGATCTACAAACTCAGTGATGCAATATAAAATAAGAGGTATAGGTATTTTATTTTAGAGAATCTCAAAGGCTTTCAGATTCGCCAAAAAAAAAATAAACAGCATCCACTGAAGAAACTTCATATCTTATGCATATTTTATATGGCCTTTAACTTTCCCGATCTGCACAACGATCAGCTATTTTTGTCATTACTTTTGAATGTAGAGTTCACAAAAGTAAATGTAACAGCCTTGTCCCTGTTTCTAATGAGGACAATTCACCCAACTTTTGTTCTGGGAATGTCAGCAACTAGCCCAAAAACTAACGTAAGAGAAAAAAAAAGTTAACAGCAGAATCTCCATTACTTTCCCCTTTCCCTTTTTCTTCTTGGCCTTCTTAAAGGTGAATATTTGTAGTACAGGTTCATAGAAGCAAGTTAAAAGATTGTAGCGCATCTCAAAAGTAAACCCCACTATAACCATGTTACCACTCCAATTTAATATGCAAAAAGTATTATTCTCTATAAAACATGTTCCAAAGGGGACCTAAATTTACCTTTAGTTCAACATTTGAAAAAGAGAAGAGAAAAAAAGACATATTCTATAGTAATATGAATCTTAACATTCAATGGCATATAATAATCCACTTAAATGCAGCACTGCCATTAAAGTTTATTCCCCAGCCTGCATGCTTAATTTTCCAAGAAAGTAACAACTGCATTCCAAGAAGTTGAAGAAATAAACTAAATAATAAGGCATAAAAATTGGAACTAAAAAGTGGGGGTTGAAGAAAAAGCAAAAAAAAAGTTGAGAATAAATGATAGTGACCACAGAATCTAACCAGAAGATGAAGATGAAGCAGCTTCTGCAAAGAAATGGGGTTGTCCCCTACTGCTCTTACTGAAAGAGAAATGCATAGGGCTAGCTGATAAGAGTGAGAAACAGTAGACATGGTTCAATGGCAGTGTTGAATTTGAGATTCTTCTGTGAACAACAATTCTGCTTTGATAGGTGGATGGTGAAAAACTTAGAAGTGTTGTGGAAGCTGCAACAGCTCCAAGCATTTTTTAAAGGTAGGATTGTGAATGCTGAGGAATGTTACTTAGTAATAAAATATTGAAATAGATGAATTTAAGATTGGGATGGAGCAATCAAAACTAAACTACTCTCTCACTTCGGTCTTTCCGCCAGTGTTCTTAATTAACATAATCTTTTTAAGCTGGAGAAACATATTCTAACAACTAATTTTATCAATCAATTTTATTTTTAGATTGATTATATTGATCCAACAATTATATTTATTTTTATTTTTATTTTTATATAGTTATGATTTCTTATATTTAATGCTTTATATTTATTTTTATTTTTGTATTATTATGATTTCTCATATTTAATGTTTTCACATTAATTATGAAGAATTATAACCATACAAAAATAAAAATAAATATAACTGTTGGATCCACATAATTGATCTAACAGTAAAATTAATTGATAATAACACTAATTGATTGTTACAATATCCTATCCATTTTCTTTATTTGTTGACGTCTATTATTAACCTAATGTTATTTTTTTTGGAAAAGTGTTTTTCCAGTGACGTTTATCTCCTACAATTTCGAATCTCACGATGTTTTAGAATTTAGGATTAAAAATAAAAGATATTTTAAAAATTTTATTTTCCTCTTGCATTATAAATTTTATTAAAATACTATTTCTTTTAATTTTAAATCTCAAAACCATGTTGTTTTGAGTTATTGACTAATTTTTAACTTGTTATGTATTTAAGATCAAATTAAGCATACAATTAATCTAAATGTAATCAAAAGACATGAGAATTGTGATTACATTATTAATTCACTCTTCAAAACATTTTCGTGAAATTCTTGTGCTTTTATAGAAATTTTTGCCCATTGCACGAAGTTCAAGTTGGAGAAAAAGCTCAAAAAAAACAAGGAAAAGAAATAATATTTGTCGAGCAAGCTAGCGCCACTAGCACTATCATCATGTTGCTCTCTCTATTACCACGCTCTTAGTGCCAACATGGCATTATGAGCGCCAAGCTCACCATCCTGGTGGTACTATCAGCGCCATGATGGCGCATCTAGTGCTAGCATCCTTACTTCCCTCGCGCTACTAGCATGGGCATGGCGTCAGGAACACCCAACTCATGTGAAGCCTTTATTCCATGACACTAGAAGTGCCAGGTTGGGGCTACTAGCTCCAGGAAGACGTCTAGTATAAAAGGGTAATTAAGGATATTGTCTCTTCAATATAAAAGGGGAGCTTTTGAAAACATGGATTCATGGTGTTGAGCTTCCTCCTTCAATGTTAAGCTCAAATTCATTGAGGAGTTTCCTAAAATCTTAAACCTTAGATTCCACCTCCTCTATATATTCATTAGTTGTGGGTGGAGGCTAGGTAAGATAATTTGAGAGACTCTTGAGTGATACTTGAGAGATTTGTGAGCAAAGCTTTGAGCTTTGCATTTGAGAGACTTCTAAAGAGAGTTTGAGTGAAACATATCTAGAGAAGTTTGAATACCACCATTGTTGGAGAGGTTGAGTGAACCACCACTTTGGTGAAACTTAATTCTTTGTACCCATTATTATCATAGTAGAGTTTGTCTGGACTAGGTTCCATGATTTTTTACTTCTTCATATTAATGAAGATTTTTCCACGTTAAACATATTTGTGTGTGAATTTTGTATCTCTCTCCTTCGTATCTTCTTTGTATTTTCTGCTTCTGCTGCGCAAAGGCCGACCTGGTGAAGTTCAAGCCGAGTTTCAGTTTGTCGAGATCTGAGATCCAGGATCTTGTTGATTGACTTTCGCAAGAAGGTTGTAGAAGCCGAGTTGAGGGAATGACTTGTCCAAACTGAGATAGAGGGAACTGAGTTCCCAACGGTGGTATTAGAGCCCGGGTAGGACGAGTTCTGAAGGAGATGAGATGGAGACCAGTGGCGTAACACATGACAGAGATATTTTCAAGCTGACCGTGGACAATTTCACTTATTGGAGACTAATGATGGAAGATCGTCTCTACTGCAAAGATTTACATGATCCCATTATCCTTGATGAGATACCGACAGGCAAAACCAAAAAGGAGTGGGAGATCCTGAGTCGTAAGGCGGTAGCTACAATCAAGAAATACATAGACAAAAGCCTCTTTGAGCACGTGTCCGAGTTCACGAACGCATATGAATTGTGGAATAAATTGGAGTCCATGATTCAAAAGAAGACTCCCAGGAACAAAGCACACCTGGTTCGCCTACTTGTGAAGCTGGAATACAAGGATGACATGAACATTTGAACACCTCAACACCTACAAAGGGATTGTGAATTAGTTGTCAAAAGCCGAGATGGAAATTGATGACGAGATACAAGCTTTGCTACTGTTGAGCTCATTGCCAGAAAGCTGGGATACTTTATTGGTGACTTTGAGTAATTCGATTCCAGAAGAAAAATTGAAGATGGATGCCATGACAGACAGTCTCCTAAATGAAGAGTCCAGGAGAAAGGAACGAGGTGTAACCAGCACATCTGAGGCAAACGTGACCGAGAATAGAGGAAGGTCCGACGCCCGGGGTCGTTGCAAGAGTCGAGGTCGTGACAAGTCCAAAGGCCGGTCTAGGCCAAAATATGAGTTGAAATGCTTCTATTGTGGAAAGGTCGGTCATAAAAAGCCAGACTGCAGGACTATGCAGAAAGATGAGAATAATGACATAGTGAAGCCGAATCAGATTATTCCAAAGAAGAAAGAAGACAAAAGCACCACTGCGGTAGCTGTCAACTAGGATGTCGAGATATTCCTCCTTGGTGAGGATAATTATTTGAATGTTGCATATGATGACTGCACCTGGATTGTTGACTCTGGTACCTCCTTCCATATTACTCCATGAAAAGGTTTTTTTTTCTTACCGAGGTGGTGATTTTGGAGTAGTGAAGATAGGAAATCAAGTGACCAGCAAAATTATTGGTGTCGGTTATGTAACTCTGACTACAGATGTCGGATGCCGACTTGGGTTGAAAGATGTAAGGCATGTGCCTAACATGCAACTGAACATAATCTCGATACACAAGCTTGACAATGTCGGGTTAGTGAACTACTTCGGTAGTGGTAGACAGAAGCTGGCCAAGGGAAACTTGGTTGTTGCCCGAAGTAAGAAGCAAGGCTCCTTGTACGTGATGTAAGGAAAGATCAATGACGGAGAAACAAATTCTGTCCGAGATGGACCTAGCTTAAAGCTATGGCACAAGTGTCTCAGCCATATAAGTGAGAAAGGGCTCCAAATCCTAAACGAGAAAGGATTAGTGACCGGGTTAAAAGGTCGAGTGTTGGAGAGTTGTACGCACTGCCTTGCTGGAAAGCAGCACCTAGTTTCTTTCTTGAAATCGGATCAACCTAGAAGACGCATGTATATTCTTAACCTTGTCCATACTGATGTTTGCTCCATGTAGGAGAGATCCCTTGGAGGATCTCAGTACTTTGTTTCATTCATTGATGACCACTCACGCAAAGTGTGGGTTTATTTATTGAAGTCTAAAGACCAGGTATTCGAATCCTTTAAAGAATTCCATGCAATGGTTGAAAGGGAGATTGGCAAGAAATTGAAGGTGGTCTGATCTGATAATGGTGGTGAGTATTGCGGCCCATTTGATGCAAATTGTAGAGCGGCCAAGATCCGATTTAAGAAGACACCCCCCAAGACTCCTCAGCTGAATAGACTTGCTAAAAGAATAAACAGAACTATTGAAGAGAAGGTCCGAAGCCTGATATCTAATGTCGGATTGCTGAAATCATTCTAGGAAGAAGTTGTCAGAACTGTTGTTGACTTGATCAACCTCTCACCATCACGGTCACTAGAAGGAGAAATTCCAGAAGAAGTTCTGACAGGTCGTAAAGCGGCTTATGATCAATTGAAAGTATTTGGATGCCGAGCTTTCGTGCATATTCCTAAAGATGAAAGAGCAAAACTCAATGCGAAGACTAAAGAATGCATTTACCTCGGTTTGCTGAGATGTAAGTTTGGGTTTCGACTTTGGGATCCAATCCATAAGAAGGTAGTGAGAAGTCGAGATGTTGTCTTTCTTGAGAACGAGACTATTCAAGACATCTTGAAATCCAAAGTTCGAGTTACTGTAAGACGTGAAGAACCCATCCTTCTTATCCAAGTTGTAGTAGGGGGAGAAAATCAAGAAAATAATGAAGAAATTGATGACCAGCAACAAGCTGATGAGGACTAAAATACTGAGGTCCAAAATAATGATGAGATCTGGGATAAGAATGATGAACCGGGTTCTCAAGCTGAAGAACAGCCTAGATATCCAACTCGAGAAAGATGACCCTCTACAAGGTACCCATCTGATGAATATACCGTTGTTGCTGAAGACGATGAGCCTCAGAGTTATGATGAGGCAATGACGAGCTTAGACAAAGAAAAATGGGAGAAGGCAATACATGATGAGATGAAGACTCTACACGAGAATCAGACATATGAACTGACTGAGTTTCCTTAAAGAAGACGAGCTCTGAAGAACAAGTGGTTTTACAAAATCAAGAATGAAGAGAACGACTAGAAGTCGATATACAAAGCCCGGATTGTGGTGAAATGCTGCAATCAGAAGAAATGAGTTGATTTTGAGGAGATTTTTTCTCCTGTTGTGAAAATTACAAATAAAATTACGTTGTTTTGATGTATTTTTGCATTCTCTTTCCTCCACTTTGTTTTTCTTTCTAATTTTATAAAAAAGAAAAATGTAAAAAAATAATACTAAAAACCCACAAAAATAACGTAGTTTCATTAAAAATGACACAAAGTTGATTCATTTAAAATGACAAGTATTTTTTTTTTAAATTGTTAAAACTATGTTAAGTTTGAATAAAATATATAAAAAATGGTTTTAAAGTTTCAAAAGTTAATATAGATAAATTTATCTATTTTCACCAAAATACACACATAAAATTGTGTGATGCCCTTTTTTTTCTCCCTCTTCTATTCACATTGGTCAATATGGACCCCACTTTGTGTGTATATTTTGATGAACATTAATTAAAGTTATGTAAAGTAATTTTATAAAATTTAAATCCATAAAAAATACTTTTAAATAAAAAAATATTTGGATATTAAAAATAATAAACACTTTATTTGGATAATAGTGGTAGTGGAGGAGAGTAGTTGGAGCGGGGTTATGATAAAATTAAATTTTTAAAAATTTATAGAAAAAATATTTTTCAGTTACTAGAGATAAAGTAATTTTCAGTGAGCTCAAAACGACGTCGTTTTGGGTTGTAAGATTAAAAAACTTATAATGATAAAGACTAATATAACTCTGCAGTAAATTATAATTATAAAAATACCATAATTTTTCTCACAAAACAACGTCATTTTAAATTCATTGGACATAATTTATCATCGGAAAAATTCTTTACCCAAAATTTATTTAACTTTTGGCTTTTAGTTTTTTCAAAAAACAATGAATTCTGACTTCTAATTAAAGCATTATTTAATTCTTTTAATTCTTTTTTTTTTCAAAAGTTGCTATCCAAATGCATGAAATGGCTCGAAAGGTTTTTTTTTTTTTTTTAAGAAAAGTAACTTTTTTTAGATAAAAAGCCCGTACAAATGCCATCATAGTCAATATCATTACAAATTTCATTTATATTGGAACATATTAAGAATTTAATATTTTTAAAGTGAATTATTTACATTTACTGCTAAAATGACGTCATTTTGTGTTGAAAAATTAAAAAATTATAATGAAAAAAATTATTACAATCCAGAAATAAATTATAATTATAAAAATACCTTGTTTTCCGCCTCAAAACGATGTCGTTTTAGTTTTAATGTAGATAAGTTATCTACATTGACCGTAGAAAACGCAAACCTATATATTAAAGGAAAAATATTTATCCTTTTAAATGACACAACTTATATCCTTTCACTCTCACAAAGAGGTGAGACCCACACTTTTATTTTTTTTATCAAATCTTTTTCCTCCTTTATCTATCTCTCTCTCCCTTAAAACGATACAATTTTATATCTTTTAAAACGACACACACTTTTCCCTATATTACAATATATATATTTATCTCTTAAGAAAAACTATATTTGTTTAAAATAAAAAAGAAATGTAATTTTTTCAAAATTGAATATACAATAGTAGATTGCTACAGGCTGAAAAAATCTCACCCAATATTTCAAGGGAAATATTATATTTACAAATTGTTATAAACTATATTATATTTTACAATTTATAAATTTAGTTTGTAAGTTTTTTTTAAAAGAAGAAAAGAAAATTATCTATATAACCTTCCTCGTATTTCAAACTAGCATAGACACTCTGCTGAATTCTTAATAGAAAAATAAACAAAACAATTTATTAGGATTAACAAATCAAGAAGATTATGATAAGCCCGTAATAACAATAGTAGTAAAATAGTTGCAATTACCATGCTGGGGAAAAAAAAATGAAAACGTAAAATGGACCGCACTCTCCATAGTATGGAAATAATAGTGGGGTCATTGTTTCCTCACAACGTGCTGAGCAGTGGGGTAGTATTATAGTATATATCCATTATCCAATGAGAAAGCAAGAAGCCAGAAGACACCACACTATGAATTAATCATAGGTCACAATTCACAAGTACAACTCGCATATCACGTGCATCTACCATTTTTTTACAGTAACCTTTTTTCTCCACACATGAAAGTCCCCACCCAATGTCAAAGGCTCAACGTCTTATGTAATTTTTATTTGCTGTTAAAAGTAGCCGTTATTCTAACCTTACCTTAGGCTTTTCACCCACCCCATTTTCCCTTTAAAAAGGTCATATCTTTCCACTCTTTAGACCCACCCACGTTCACAAACTCACTCACATTAGCTCTCTCTTCATTTAGCTTTAGACAGCAGTAGTACCTAGTACAAGCAGCATAACAACCATGGCTAAAGTAGTTGTTCTCCTTTTCCTTATGTTCTTCTCTCTCACATCAGGTTTGTGTCAGTTGTTTTTGCTCCATGCATTATTTTCTTTTCCACCTTTTGTTGTCACAATTTGAGTTGTTGTTCAATGTATAATTAGAAGTCATCAACATTGGTCTAATTTTTTTTTTGTTTTTATTTGATTTGGTTTACATAGCCAATGTAAACTGTGTTGTAGCTTCCAATGAAAAACTTGGTCACACAAAATGTTCCATTTTTAAGAGTTTCCTCACTATAGCTTTCAGATCTAAACTGGGTTTTCTTAATTCTAACATTTTCATTTGCAAAATTTGAAATTCCTAGTTCATATATATCAAGCATTGTTGTATAATTGAAATTTTCTTCTTTCTTTTTTTCCTTCTCTTTTGACATATGCAGGAGGGAATCTGATAATGGTTAATGGGCAGGTAACTATAACCAAATTCCTGAAAATGCCTTAAAAAAAAGAAACCATATAATCTTCTTAATGAAATTGTAATGTTTTATGTTATGGAATAACAGAAAACATGGTGTGTGGCAAAGCCTTCATCAGACCAAGCTACCCTTTTAACCAACGTCAATTATGCATGCTCTCAAGTTGATTGCAAGGTTCTGCAAACAGGGGGCCCTTGCTTTTCCCCTGACAATCTCATGAACCATGCCTCCATAGCCATGAATCTCTATTATCAGTCTAGGGGAAGAAACCACTGGAATTGTGATTTCAAAGGCTCTTCCGTTGTTGTTATGACAGATCCTAGTAAGTCACATTACTCATTTTGTTGTAAAACCAATTTACAAGTTTTATATGACTTATAATATGCAGTGCTAAATGTGCTTACTTTTTCTCATTTTAAATTGCAGGTTATGGTAGCTGCAAATACGCATAGAAGTGATCCAGTGGAGTGTATACACTACAGTATATATGCGCTCCCCTAGGCAAAATTTAATAGTGCATTTCGTTGTATAATTGCAATGATCTTATAATGGTATCTGTAAGGTTGTGTAATTCTCAACCTGTTGATAAAAATAAGCATATGCTACAATATTTGAAATCGAATTTTGCACTTTTATTTTGAAATTTTACTATACTATTATTATAGGGAATGTTATATGCAGTATAACAAAAGTATGAATGGAATTGAAAGGATGACGAAAAAGATGTTTAAAATTCGGTTCCTTGATCAACAAGGGATTCATGATATGATGGTAGTTTGCGCGTTACCTTTAGCTTTTCAACTGACAAACCAGATGAAGATGAAGATTTCTTTTTATAACACTTCTTTCTCTTTTTTTAATTTCTAATTTTTCGAGGGCACGATTTTCATTGCTTAACTTTCGATCATATTTTTTACGGAAGGAAATACAAACGCATTTCTGATGACATTCAGCCTAAAAAACTAAATTTAAACTCTGGCAAATATCAACACATTTAAACTACAATTTTACATATCGTCTAACAAAAAGTTAATTTATATTTAAAATGAGAAAATGATTTTTGATATAAAATTACCGCTCTCTGATAAGTTGACTTTAATTAACTGGAAAAATATTTCATTTTTATATTCATATACAATCTAAATATATATATTACAAGAGAAAACTAAAACTATAAAAACATGGAGGAAGTCTCTTTTCTTTTCATTCTCTTCGATTAAAAGTTCTCCCTTCTTCTCATTAGTTAATTCTATCTTTTTCAATAAAATATTATCTCTTTTTAACCAAGAGAAAAAAATAATAAAGAAGTGGATCCACCATACATGAAAATCATTGATCTAGATATAGGTAAAAAGATTAAACCGAAGGGCAATATGACATACCCCAAAAGATATAAATAATTAATCAAAAGAATTTAAATTTAAAATTTAACGAAAGTACATTAAATATAAAATCACATGTGTACTCTGATTTAATATATAAAAGTAGACAGAAATGCATTTGACTAATTGAAACTGGAATTTGATGCCTGCAAAGGAGGCTACAAGACAAAGTGTATGCCACTAATTAGTTTAGATGGGTGTTTCCTTGGAGATTAAGGAAGCCTACTACTATTTGCATTGGGCAAGATGCCAACAATATACCATTCAATGTTGGAAATTGTATACCACTTATTGATTTATGAGGAGGTTATACTTACTGTATTTTTTTTTATTATCTCTTATTAATAAATCTTATTTATTGATTTCCGTCAATCTAATGGTTGTAATTTATTGAGTCATACTTATTAATTAATTATTAATTTCCAATAAATTATAATCATTAAATTAACGGAAATCAATGGTTAAGATTTGATAGTAAGAAATAATAAGAAAAAGAGGTAATAACTATAACCTCTCCCTTTTGTTTATATATTTTCTTAATGCTTGTTTCATGGTTTGATACTTACTATGCAAGAAGAAATGGCTGGAGCACATTATAGATTTTATGTAATGAATTTATGGAAGAATTTCACTAAGTCGTGGAAGGAAAAACAGCTGGGGGATTTAGATTGGGCTTATGCTAAAGCTACTATAGTGAAACGATTTAATGCTTCTATGGTAAGGGTGAAAAGGGTAACTGATAAAGCATAGGCCAAATTGAACAAAATCCCTAAGGGGGTGTTTGTTTCAAGTTTTTGAAGAGGATTACCGGTAATCCTTCCTTGGTAAATGTAATTACCACGTTTGGTAGAAGAAATAAATTACGATTCCCGGGTATCCAAGGATTACCGGTAATTTGATTTATAAAGAAAAGTCACTATTCAGATTACCAAAAATAATATGGTAATTCGGAATACCAATCAGAATACCAAGTAAAGGGAAAACACAATAATAAATTTTGAGACAAAAATACCCCAATACACATAAAAATCTAGACCCAATCTATCAATTACAAAAGTAAAAATAGTTTGGGGTTATTTTTGTAAAATAATCTCATATTCCAAGTCATATTTCGTTCTAAACCAAATATGGAATCAGTAATTTTTACCCAATATTTCCGGTAATATTTTGGCGAACCAAACACCTCTTTCGTAAGATTCCAAGTAAACTCAATTTCTACTGAATTCCCATTAATCATGATTCTCGGTCATCAAAAAATTTCTCTTGTACCAAACACACCCTAAAGGATCATGGATTCCATCTACGAGGTTTTTCAATGCCATTCTTGCCGGAGGTAATGAGTTTGAGAGAGAAAGATTTAGACGTGCTTGAAGTATTACACCAAGAGACATCAAGTTTGAAATGCTCACCAGTGTTACCCCCAGCTTAAGAAATCCTAGAGATAATGCAAGTTATTGGGCTCCAGCCCATATGAACCCAAATAATCATGCTTCCACCTATTGGGCTTGTATGTGAACATAATATTAGATTATATTATTAACATATCCAACAATTTCCTCCTATGTTCATCATACAACACAATCCAATAAAGTGATTAATGTAAGGTTCAAACAAATATGAATCATTCACATCCAGTCCAAGACAATTAACTCGGATCAATCAAAGAGTTTAAACGGTCAAATATTAAACTCAATCATCATTTTCAGTCTAAATAAATAAATCATCATTATCATGAATCTGTTCTGAGACCAACACACCAAAATAAATATTTAGATTTTTAGATTCAATCTAAACTCATCCAAATCTCAACATCCAAAATAAGTCTCAAAATCAGTTCACAGTCAACAATGCTCATAAAATAAAGATAGCAAAAATGTAAGTGTTACGACTTCGGCAAGTGCACTGGTCGTAAAAGTAATAAAAGTGTACTGAATACGAGATCGTTCTCACGAGGATTGGTTTTCAAGCACTAGTTCGCTAATCACGATTTAGTTGGACAATCAATATTTAGATGAAGAGAATTGAGATTGAGAACAATTAATAACATGCAAATTAAAATTCAGAATTAAAAAGAAATTGGAAAGATGATTGATTTAAAGATTTAAAAACAAGCGTAGTTAGGGTTTCGACTTCCCCCAATCTCCTCTATAAGCTATGGATTAAATTGTCAAGAATTCGTTCTTAAAATATTGCTAATCAATTCTTCCTAAGTTAATTAGGGCTCAATTTCTTGTTACCTTAAATCTATGTGATCTCAGAAGAACCCTAGTTCCCCGATTATTTCCCAAGAAAACATGCATTAAGATCAAGAATTTAAAGATTGCACAATTGCCCTATGTCTATCCCTAAATCACAAGAATTGTGATAAATTTATCAAATCAGGGTTCATGCACCAACATTCCTATTGTCATATAATTCCCCTAAATTAACCTACAAGGACCAAACTCATAGAAAGCATTAAAGAAAGATAAATTTATTCAATTATAAAAAGAAAAGAATTCATAGACAATTTAATTCAAAGCATAAGATTCAATTGGGTTCCATCTACCCCTAACTACATAAAAGTCTAGCCTAGCATACTGAATTGAAAAGCAATAAGAAAGAAAATAGTTTCCCAAGCCTCCATTGGTGTGATGTTGACTTGGCTCCCCAGTGCTCCAACGCTCCGCAACAGGATTCTTCCTCTGGGTCTCTGTGTATTTCCTGTTGTGTGTCTGTGAATGAGTTCCTTGACCCTGAGCTCCCTATTTATAACCTTTGAAGCCATATCTTTTAATTCCTCATCAAATATCCCCATAAATCTCTATCAATTCCTAATCAAATCTTGATTTATTTTTGTTTTTATTTAAGATCCTGCAGATTGGGCTAACACATTGATCTTCAAATCTTTGTTATGATTCCTTTATCATTTCTTAGCACCAAATCTTGTGGATTTACCTTCAAAATGAGCAAGATATCAAAACATTAGATCAATTTTCAAATCTTTATGATTTTATCATATAACACCTTGAATTCCATGCAATCTACCGTATGGTTCTTGTATAATTTAGCCTAAAAACATGGTAAACCAAGGGTTTATCAAACATTCTCAGATTTGAATATTGTTGTCCTCAACAATCAATCAGAATAAAACTAAGGGAATAGGGAGTAGGAATCCTCAATTGCATAGAATTTGACAAGAAGGACTTAATCAGAGACATGATTATAGAGCATTCAGAATCTAAGGAATGATAAATCAATCAGTAAAATTCATAATTCACAAGTTAAAAGCTGCAACAAAATTTCTTAAGATCAAGAATAAGGAAAATTTCCTGAAACACTCCCTCACTAGGAATTCAATTCACTCACACTCAATTGTTAAAAGGGTTGGTGTTTCACTCATATCCCACTGAATCAACACTACCATATGCTTGCTTATATTCTCGCTCTCCACAGTTATTGTGACATATCCAACAGATCAAGAGGTCTTGATTAGGGTTATAACTTGGCCTAGTTGAAGGAAGGAAAAATTTAGAGAATGAGTTCCAAGATTAAAATTCAGATTCAAAGAGGAATAGGTGCAATCATTTAACAATTTGTAAACAACTTTCTTTTTCTTTTCAGTTCATTTTTCTTCTCTTTCCTTTGAACTTTTCTGTTGTTTGTCGTTCTTTTTTCTCAGAACAATTTGCTTCTTTCTTTTCACTTCTTTTCTTTTTTTCTCTTTTTGAGTAATTTTCCTTTTCTTTGTTCCTTTTTTCATTCTACCCAACCTTACTTCCTTAGCTTTTTTCTTTCTCCCTATACTCCCATACATCACAATTTATGTAATCAATTAATTATCATCTGTTCCTCAATTCAAATCTGAAAGTTAATCTCAAATAAGGTGAAGATTTATATGGAAAGTGACTTATTCATCTTCATAGGTTTTCAAAGAATAAACAGGCTTAGGCTCAAAAGGGTTTAACTAAGGAATGTTAGCAATGGTTGGCTATTTGGCCATCTAGTTTAAAGAAAGAACATGCCTCAATCATATCCATAGAATATATCATATACCAATTCAAGCAAGAAACAAAGCAAGTTCTAGAGTCTTTCATACAGTGGGATGCACACTTATTAAAAATTTTATGTATAGGCTCAAAACTTCACCGCTATGAATCCACAGTAATTTCCCTATTCTTTCTCTTAAAAAATTTCATCATTAAAGAGAATATTCAATGAATCATGAAAATCATTACATTGATGCTCATTATGAAAAATTAAGAAGGTGCATCATCATGCTCTGAATCAAATCACTGATCAAATTTCCTACCAATATTCCATTTAAAAGCACTAAGTCAAACTTTCAGATTTTCACAAAACAATGGATTGGGGTTTTTATTACTTAAAATTCAAAAAAAAAAAATAATTTCAATTTCTAAAAAAAATGTTGCATTAAGGAAAAGAAAAAGTTTGAGATAGTTTCTGTAACACCCTGTGTATACCCGGTTTGTTATCATGTATCGTATTAAGCAGCGCTTAATTAAAATGTGAAACTAACCTTTTCTTTTCAATTATGATGTCATTATTATTAACCAAGTTGATTACTTAATTCATTTTCAAAAGATTGCCTGTATGTAAATTGCAATTCAACAACTAACTGAAATACCTCATATATTAAGGTGTTTCTAGTCACGAAACTACAACACGTAGACCGGGCATAATCCTGATAGTTTATACAACTCAAGTCTAACTAAATAAGGCATAATCAATGTCGCACGGACAATCCCCAGGCTCACCAAATAAGGCAACAAGGCCCAACAAAGTCTCAGCTCAAATAATAATAGCATGACAATAAAGCACAAATCAGTATCCAAGCAGATCAGCATAAACATACAATAAACAGTCAACTAAGCTCCGACCTCCTACCGCCCGAGGTATCAGCCCCCGAGGTACCTGAACTTGAAAATGTGCCCCAAACGTGGGGTGAGATCTCTAAAAAGAAATCTCAGTAAGACAAGGGGTCCTCAAGGACTCTTCCGCCCGAAGCTCACTTACAAGTATAATATAAGTTCGAAAACAGTAATTACAATGCATGTTCATATTAAGACATTTAAATCATGACAATATATCTCTTGCTCAAAGAGCCAAAGACTTTAACTCATTAATCATGTGATGGATGCAAATGCGGTTCGACTGGCCAGGGAACAGGATAGGGTTTATACACGTCTGCGACCTATCTAAACATAAGAGTCGCAGTCTTATGCCTTACACACCAGAGTCGCAGTCTAATTGTATAAGTAATCTGATACAGATGGAAAGAAGACTACTCGTTTACGTGGTGCACCATCTTGGGCACGTGACTACACCTAAGGAAATCAACGTGGCAGTACAAAGAAGTCTTGTAATACAGTCATTGAGAGTTGTAGGGACTCACATGTAATAGATACACGTGTATAGGAAGATATAAATAAAAAGACATACTATTGTAAAAGGGGATATATGAATAATACACAAATTCTTTTGTTTTTCTGTGAAACACTTTCTCTGTTCTGTCTTTGCAATCCCTAGATTGCAACATTTGGTTCTTTCATTTCGTGTTCTCAAGATCAAAGAGATGCGGATCCAGGAGATCACTGAGGAACTCAATGCTATGCGTGCGGAACTGAATCAGCGAATCGATCAACTTTCTGATTCTTTGGAAGTTCGATTGACGAATTTCTTTAAAGCTCGCTTCAATACTCTGGAATCACGACTCGGGGAATTTTCATCGCACGGGTCGAGTCATGCGTCTCCACCGAATTCCAATAATCAACCTAGGGTTGATCCACACGTGGGGACCAACGCCACACATGAACAACGAGCAGCATTGAAGTTCATAAAGATGGAGATCCCAGCGTTCGATGGCCAAAACCCTCATGTTTGGCTCTTTAAAACGGAACTGTTTTTTCAGATGCAACTCATACCTAAAGAATTCAAGATCCAGTTGGCTGGGTTGAAGATGGAAGGTACCGCAGCAGCCTGGTTTCAATGGATTCACAACAGCGGCGTCGTGCGTTCTTGGGAGGAATTCGGCCAAGCTGTTCGCTAAAGATTTGGAGGCACTGCGTATAGGGATCTTCAAGGCGTCCTTTCCAAGCTTTCACAATCAGGATCCTTACAGGATTACGTGAAAGAATTTGAAGCCCTCATGAATCAGGTACCTGGTTTAGATGATGGTATACTCTTGAGTTTTTTTGTATCTAGACTCAGCATGGAACTTCGTAGTGTTATCCAAGTTCATTGGCCATAATCCCTTCATTAAGCCATGCAATTGGCTTTTGCTTACGATGCTCACCATCAAGAGCTCCGTTCATCATTTCATGGGCCTTACAAGAAACAGTTATGGAAGAATACAACGAATGTTAATACTGCAACCAGCAGCATGTTACAAAACAGCGGTAATTCAAATATACCATTGCTACCAGCTCCTTCTTCTTTGCCGATTAAAAAAACTTTCGCCGGAGGATCTAAAAAAGAAAAGGGAGCTGGGTCAGTGCTACTCATGTGACGAAAAGTGAACCGCAAGCCATAGATGCAAATCCAAGATGTTGCTTCTCATAGCTGATCCTGAGGACGATTCTCCAGACGGTGAAGAGCAAATTGTGTGGTGCCCTGATGGAAATCCTACCATCATGCAGGAAGGACTTTTAAACTCTTTATCCATGCGCAGCAACAATCAAATGATGCAATTGGAAGCGTTGATTAGGAATAAAATGGTTGGGGTATTGGTGGATTCGGGAAGTTCTCACAACTTCATCCAGCGAGAATTGGCATTGGAGCTTGGAATAACTTTGACGCAGACCAGGTGTATGAAGGTTGTCCTAGGTCCAGTTCCTCCTGTGCAACACAAAATGCTGTGATGTATCTGTAATCATCCAAGATAGAGAGTTTGTGGTGGAATTATGGACTCTAGACCTCAAACATCTTCAGGTTATATTGGGGATGCCGTGGTTAGAATCTTTGGGACGGGTCACGCACGACTATAAGAATATGACCATGGAGTTTGTTTTCAACAAGGACCGAGTTCTTCTCCACAGCTGTAACACAGTGGCAGCAAGGCAATCTTCTTGTTTCATGATGAAGCCAGAGATTCCTCCTCCTAAATCCTTTCCTGTTGAATTATTCAAGCTGCAAGACACGGTCCCAAAAGAAGTTTGGGCAGTTTTGCTGAAGTATCAGTGGTGTTTGATGTCCCAAAAAGTCTTCCACCCGCAAGGGAGATTGACCACTCAATCCACTTAATCGAAGGATCCAAGCCTGTGAATGTCAAGCCATATAGGTATCCACATTTCCAGAAATCAGAGATAGAAAAGCAAGTGAATGACTTATTAGCTACTGGTTTTATACAGCAAAGTAAAAGCCCTTATTCTTCACCAATATTGCTAGTGAAAAAGCATGACAATTCATGGCGCATGTGTATTGATTACAGGGCATTGAATGCAATTACGGTAAGAGATCGTTTTCCTATTCCTACTATAGACGAACTCTTAGATGAATTATGCAATGCCTCTGTATTTTCTAAATTAGACTTACGCGCGGGTTACCACCAAATTAGGTTGAATGAAACTGACATACATAAGACAGCATTTAGGACACATGATGGCCATTATGAATACATTGTAATGCCATTCGGTTTAACAAATGCCCCATCTACATTTCAGTCAGCTATGAACAACATTTTCAGGCCCTTTTTGCGTAAATTCATCATTGTTTTTTTTATGATATACTCATTTACAGTAGCTCTTTGCAAGACCATGTACATCATTTAGAAATTGCTCTAAATTGTTTGAATACTCATGAATTTTATGTCAAACTAAGCAAGTGTTCTTTTGCTGTTGATGAAATTGATTACTTGGGCCATTTGGTGTCTGGATTGGGAGTGAAAGCTGACCCTACTAAGGTGGCTGCAATGGTGGAATGGCCTCAGCCTCAGTCCGTGAAGAAACTGCGTGCATTCTTGGGCCTCACTGGTTACTACAGGCGATTTGTCAAGGGATATGCATCTATAGCTGCTCCTCTGACTAGCTTGTTGTCCACATATTCATGGCAGTGGTCTAACGAAGCTCAATTGGCTTTTGAAGCTCTTAAACAAGCTATGGTTTCAACACCTGTTCTATTGTTACCTGATTTTTCCTTGCCATTTTGTGTTGAAACCGATGCATCAAGTTTAGGAATTGGTGCCGTGTTGACTCAGAAAGGCCAACCAATTTTCTTCTTCAGTAAGAAGCTTAGTCCACGATTGGCAGCTGCATCCACATACATCAGGGAGTTCACTGCAATTGTTGAGGCAATTAAGAAATGGAGACCTTATCTTTTGGGGTCCCATTTTATTTTGTGCACTGACCACAAGAGTATCAAGGAAATTTTATCTCAAGTCATCACAACTCCGGATCAGCAAAAATTTGTTTCCAAGTTGATGGGATACTCTTTTTCAATTGAGTATAAACCTGGCAATTTAAATTCAGTGGCTGATGGGTTATCTCGACAGTGTGATACAATTGCAAGCTGTAATGTTTGTTTATCTCAGGTCTCATGTGACCTAATAGAGCAAATTCGCCAGGAAAATTCTCAAGCTACTGATTTGTTGGCAATACATTCAAAGCTGGATAGAGGTGAGCTGCTGGATAATAATATCTCTTGCAAGGATGGCTTGTTGTTCCACAAACAGAGATACTTATTGAGCTCCACATCAACTTTGAAGAATGTATTACTGGAGGAGGCTCATTGTTCATTGATGGGAGGTCATGCTGGATGCCTACGCACATTCTTGAGACTATCAAATTCCTTTCATTGGCCTCGTATGAGATTGGATGTCAAGAATTTTGTGCAACAGTGTGCTGTTTGCCAATCCGTGAAGGCAATAAATTCTCCACCTGCTGGCCTTCTTCAGCCTTTGCCCATACCTGAAGCAGCCTTTGATGATCTAACTCTTGACTTTATAACAGGTCTCCCATTATCCAAGTGATTTACTGCAATCTTGGTGGTTGTAGATAGACTCACGAAGTATGCCCACTTTGGAGCTCTACCATCAGCCTTCACTGCAGCAATGATGGCCCAATTGTTTGTTGAAATCATTGTTAAATCTCATGGCTTCCCAAGATCATTGGTGTCTGACCGTGACAGTATTTTCTTGAGCCAATTTTGGCAGAATCTCTTTCGCTTAAGTGGCACCAAACTGCATATGAGCACAGCTTATCATCCCCAATCGGATGGTCAAAGTGAGGTCACAAACCGTTATTTAGAGCAATATCTTAGAGCCTATTGTTCAGAACAACATACATCTTGGTCTTCACTTCTTCCTTGGGCTGAATTCCATTACAATTCAGCTGTGCATTCTTCAATAGGGATGTCACCCTTTCAGGCATTATATGGTCGGTTGCCACCATGCATTCCTCATTATCCACGTGGTTTGTTGAAACTAGAAGCAGTGGACACTATATTGGCTGATCGTTCCACCTTATTGGCTCATCTAAAGCAAAATCTTATACGAGCTCAAAACAGAATGAAGGTCATTGCAGATAAAAAACGTCAAGATCGTTCATTGGCAGTAGGAGATTATGTTTTAGTAAAGCTGCAACCGTACAGACAGATATCAGTAGCCAAACGTTCCAGCCACAAATTGGCCAAGCGTTTCTTTGGTCCGTTTCAAGTAGCAGCTTCAGTAGGCCCAGTGGCCTATCGAGTTCAACTGCCGGAAGGATCATGTTTCATATTTCTGTGTTGAAGAAATTCTATGGAGATCCTTCAACATCCACCCTTCAATTGCCTTTGGAGTCCATTGATAACCGTCCTGTGCAGTCTCCAATAGCTATACTTGGTAGCAAGCTGGATCAAGGCAAACGTAAGAATCAACGCAAGATCCTTGTGCAGTGGTCACAGGCTGTCCCCGAAGATGCGACGTGGGAGTTCGAAAGTGAGTTACGGAGAGCTTATCCCACTATAGACCTTGAGGACAAGGTCTCAGTTATTGGGGGCGCAGTGATACAGATGGAAAGAAGACTACTCATTTACGTGGTGCACCATCTTGGGCACGTGACTACACCTAAGGAAATCAACGTGGCAGTACAAAGTCTTGTAATACAGTCATTGGGAGTTGTAGGGACTCACATGTAATAGATACATGTGTATAGGAAGATATAAATAAAAAGACATACTGTTGTAAAAGGGGATATATGAATAATACACAAATTCTTTTGTTTTTCTGTGAAACACTTTCTCTGTTCTGTCTTTGCAATCCCTAGATTGCAACATAATCACATCACTTTCATACATTACATGCCTTACACACCAGAGTCGCAGTCTGATTGTGTAAGTAATCAACACCACTTTTATACATTACCTCGACAGTTAATTTAACACATCTCAGGCATATATCAATGCATATTCATCTTTCATAAAAGCATACATGCATATAAACCACCCTCCCATGGAGGTCGGTGGAACAAGCAACAAATCAATCTGAGGACACGAAAGCTTACCTCGCAAGCTAACTATCAACAAGAGTCCAACTAAACTCAAAGTCCACAAACAGCAGAATCACAATCTGTTTTAGACCAACAATCATATCAACAATCATGATCTACAAGCATATGACATAAAGGCCATATTTTTCTTTTACGTTTTATGTCTTTAGGCTTCTCACAAAGCCATAAGCCCTTAATCACTTTGATTCTAACTTAGTTAATTATTACAGAGGTTCAACTTAACCAATCATGGGTCCATAAACCCATAATACAGTTCTGTCTGCACATAACCGTCACTGTCTCAAAATTCCCAGAATATCCAGATATTTGTCGGGGGCATATCCGGTTATACATATCCGTATATCTCTAACCCCATATCCGAATATCAGTATCCGGATATTTCCAACCCCATATCCGGATATTTCGCGACAGAATGCAGTTTTTGCATTTCGCGAGATATCACTCCCAAGGTTCCATTTTTAACACATTAAAACGTTAAAGCACACATCTTTAAACCCCTTTAGGTTAGTGATCATGTTAGTTACTTAGATAACTCATTAAACATGCCAAGACTCCACTTTTAACCAATAAAACTCATGATCAAAGGTGGTGAAGCTTACCCAAGGGTTCAAAACAGAAAAGGAATGCTCTTGGAGCTCTCAATGCAGCTCCCAAGGTTCAGACTTCAATATGCACAAAAATAGAACACCAAGAAGGGTTCTTTCTCTTCAAAGATCACTCATTGAAGCTTCAACACTCAAGGAAATGGTTTCCACAACTCTTACCAATGAACTCAGCTCTCACACCTCCAAAACAAAGGCCAAACTCAGAAAGGAAACACCTTACACTTTCTCAAGTCCAAAGCACATTCACACAAGGAGATTTGATGAAGAAACCAAGAGGAAATGTGGCCTCTTGGCTCACAAAGTGGAGAGGAAGGGGTGGCAAGGGTGGCTGACTCCACACTTCAGAATTTCTCACGTAGGAAGGCACAAAATGACCTAGGATCATGTGCCAAGTCTTTATATAGCCCATTTAAATTTTAATCGCACTGTATTTGCGCTAATAGCTACGCTTAGCATTTTAATCCCAAACTTTGGATTCTGAACCTAGCCATTTTTCTAAGATTTATCATATCTTTATTTTATATTTAGCAGTACCTTTCCGGTACGCGCTTTTACTTAGCCAGTATCAGTTCTGACACCAGTACTCATTATTTTAACTTGAAACTTGTTATACTAGTCCTATATATTATTCTAGTGACATATACATACTTTTCATAATTTTCCGGGATACTTCATCGGTACGCATTTATACCGTGAGGCAGAACCGATATCTTCACTTTTTGTTAGAAAAGCGACTTTCATCATTATTAATCAATTACCATAATTATTTAAGTTTTCTCATACTTATTAGGGTCAATTATGGAATTATCTAATTATTCTCATAATTAATTAATTAAATCCCTAAATTAACGGTGCGGGTTCTTACCTATGTAGCACCGATACGACACGCGACACGTGACACGACACGACACGACACTCCGACACGTCAATCCTAAAAAATTATGTATTTCGACACGTTGGGACACGTTTTAATATTAAATAATATTTTTAATTTATATAGTGTATATTTCATTTAATATTTAATAATTTAACAAAAAAAAAGAAACTAAATTAATAATACCCATCAACACGTTATAAAAATGGAAGCTTTAATAAAAAAAATAAGATCTCGGATGAGAGAGAGATATATATAATATCAGATAGAGAGATCAGAGAGAAGAAGATACAACAAGAGCGTGATAGGAATCGACAACAATAATGCTGAGATGATCTCTTATCTACTTAAGGGGAAAAAAGACAAAAAAATAAAATTGATATGATCAGGTGACTTTATTAATATATTTTAACTTTAAAAAAAAAATTTAAAAAAAATTTAAAAAAAAATTAAAAAAATTACGAAAATGCCATTTGACCGTGTCGGACACGGTCAAATTCGCGTGTCGGAATGGTCAACGTGTCGGAAAAAGTCAACCGCGTGTCGGAACGTGTCGGACCCGACTCTTCCTGTTTTTACAAGTGTCTGTGCTTCCTTGGTTCTTACAGTTTCCTGTACTAGCCGGATGTTTCGTGTATACTCATGAAGTTATCTGGTTCATTTAGCGATACCCACTGATGAACTACACGTTTTTCATTCCCAGATTTAAATGTTGTTGTCTCTAGCAACTGATTTAAATCTAAAAAAATCGCATTGAGAGTTAAGAACTAGTGGATTCCTCTGAAACAACATCAATAAAAACTATCAGTCATTAGTGCTAAAATACCATACTGCATCACATGGTTATCTCATATCATAAAAAAACAATAATAATCTCAAATAAAAGAAAACTGAAATAAAACATGAAAATAGCTAAAGTGATCAGTCATCAAGCTCCTCGTCCTCTACATCTCGCACAATGGCGGGTGTCATGTCGGTATCCTCTCCAGCATCATCATCCTGTCCCTCAGTAGCTGGATACGTGCTGGTCCCTCTTAGTACGGCGTCATAGGCATCCTCCTCCTCAGATCCATTATAAGGCTCGGGTCGGAAAGCTGGTGGTCCTCTTTTTAACTATCACTTGATCACATTAGTCTCTATCTAATTTTTTTGTATTTTCTTATTTGATTAACGAAAAGTGAAATAACTAAAATAGAAAAATTAAAAATAGTAAAGTGTTGTGTTGCCTCCCAATTAGCGCTTGTTTAATGTCACGAGCCTGACGTACCTGACTTGTGATCACGGTGGCTCAAAGCATGATCTTGGTGATGACCAAGCTCCATCATTCATAAATTATGTCCTACCATAGTGCTCTTCTGCATATGGATGAGGTAAAGTAGTCTCAGGAACTTTGAACTTGACTTTTACATGCTTTCCTTTACTACTGGGCTTTTCCATCTTAACTTTTGGCTTACTTTCTTGAGAAGACTCCCCATTGTGCTCTTCTTTATCATTCCTTTCACCAATATAGAAGACTTGATCTTTCGGTTGAGCTACATGTGGGGAAACTTCTTTGTCAAAGAACTTGAATATTGCTTATTCTCCGTCTACCCGTAAGATAAACTCATCTTTAAGTACATCAATAAGCGCTCCTGAAGTTGCCAAGAAGGGTCTTCCGAAGATCATTGGAATTGTGGCATCTTCCTCTATATCAAGGATGACAAAATCAGCAGGGATGATAAATTTGTCTACCTTTACCAGTATATCCTCAATGATGCCATAAGCTTGCTTTGAAGAGCGGTCAGCCAGTTGCACTATCGTCCTTGTGGGCTTCACTTCAGTAATCCCCAGCTCATTCATCATGGAGAGTGGCATGGCATTGATGCTAGCTCCAAGATCACATAAGACGTTATCTACTTCAACCTTGCCTATGGTGCATGGAATGCTAAAGCTCCCTGGATCCTTGAGCTTGGTAGGTAACTTCTTTTGGATAATGGCGTTGTATTCCTCTGTCAGAGTTATTGTCTCACATTCCTGAAACTTACGCTTTCTTGATAGTAGACCTTTCTTGAATTTAGCATAGTTGGGCATGTTCTCTAAAGCTACAGCAAAAGGAATGTTGATCTGCAACCTCCTGAATATGTCTAGAAACTTTGAATGTTGCTGCTTCTGAATCTCTTGCTTGAATCTCTGAGGATAAGGGATTCGAGCATATGGAGAGAGATCCAATGGCTTGTTCTGTCTTTCTAGAGCTTTCTTCTGCTCCCACTTGAATAGTTTCTTTTCGGCTTTTTCAGGATTTCTTTTGTCAACTTCAATAATATCCTTTGCCTTTTCTTTCTTCTCTTCCTCAACCGATGCTTCTTCATCCTTCTTCTTTTCTTCAGGCTGCTTCTCTATAGGATGAATCATTGTCCCACTTCTTGCGGTAATTGCATTGCAATGCTCTTTAGGATTAATGATAGTGTCTCCCGGGAAGGTACCCTTAGCTCTCTCAGCAAATTGCCTTGACAACTGGCCAATCTGAGTTTCAAGATTTCGGATAGAAGCTTCTTGATTCCGAATGAAGCTCTTGTTTCATCTCTGAAGGCATTTTCATTTTGAATATAGTCAGAGGTGGTCTTGGACAGCTGTGCAAAGGCTTTCTCCCAGTTTGAAGTGTTTCCTTGTGGTGAGGGCTGTTGTTGCACTGGAAGGGGAGGATTAAGTTGAAGGTTGGATTTGTAACTGAATCCTGGATGCTGATTCTGCTTCTTCCACCCTTGATTGTAGTTATTTCCAAACTGGTTCCTCTACGGATCATTCTGGTTCTTCTGATCATACCAGAGTTCGTTTACTTCAGCAGTTTCAGGTGCTCTCATAAAATCACAGTCTTCAGTAGCATGGGCATTTGCACATATCCCACAAGTAACTTGAGGATTATTAACATAAAAGACTTGAGAATTAGCAAATTGCTTTGTAAGCGCATCTAATTGTGCTTGTTGTTTCTTATTTATTTGCAATATTTGTTCATTCTGAGCCAACATCGCATTATAGCCGTCAAGCTTCATGATCCCCGCTCCCTTTTGTGAAAGTGGAGCATTATCGAACTCCTGAGAGGCTAAAGATTTCATCAATTCCAATGCTTCCTCTGGAGTTTTTATTTTCAATGATCCCCCTGCTGCAGCATTCACCAAGGTTCTTGTGCTCGACGTCATTCCTTGGAAGAAGATTTGTCCTTTCTCCCAAGCTTCAATGCCATGTTGGGGACACTTCCGGAGTAGTCCTTTAAACCTTTCTCATGCCTAGTGTAACACCCCGTGTATACCCGGTTTGTTATCATATTACAGTATTAAGCGAAGCTCAACTAAATGCGGAAGCTAACTTTTTCTTTTCAATTATGACATCATTATTATTAACCAAGTTTGTAACACCCCGTATATATCCGGTAGTGTTATCATTACATCGTATTAAGCGATGCTTAATTAAAAATGCGGAATATTCTTTTTCGTTCAATTATGACGTCATTATCAATTACCATCTTGATTACTTAATCAATTTCATAAAATAATGCTTGCATGTAAATTGCAACAAGACATCTACTGAAATACCTCAATATATAAATAAAGTGTGTATCTAAATCACGGAATTACATCTCGTAATCCGAACAATATCCTGATACATTATTACAACTCCAAATAAAACAAGGCATAAACAAGTCTATGTGTCATGGACAATATATTGTTGTTTGTCTCTAACGGCATTCCCTGATATTATTTGCCCTAGTCTTTTTCTCCGACATTTTGTTTGCCTCTCTCGTGGGTTGCTATTTACACATCCTCTTCACCTCCATCCAGTGGGTCGTCCTTTTCTACTCCTCTTTCTCCTTTGCGAAGGTCGTTGTCCAGATCTCCTTTTTCCTCTATATAGATTTCTCATAAAAGTAAGAATAGGTGACTGAATTTTTTTCTTTTGTAATATACTGTGTAAGATAAATTATTTTTTTTGTTTAGCCTTAGATTTTAATATCTATGTGGAAAAGATTCTATAGGTTATATACTATTAATTGGTTAAAATAGATGCACAAAGAAAGGCTGTGCAAATTCTTCACAGAAAAAAGGAATTTGGGAGTGATATAACACGAGGTAAATTTATCTTTAACAACTTCAAAACCGAGTTGAGGAAATTAACAAAAGGTTTTGTTAAAATTCATATATCAAAGAAATAAATAAAACTTTTAAAATATCTTTCTCAATCCTCAAAACAAAATAGTTTTAGGGTTGTTAAAGATTTATCTCAATAGCACCCTGTATTTATATTTTTGTAATGTTTGTAAAATAATGGATATAAGTTTTTAAGCCACACACTAGTAACTAGTGTGCGAAAAGGTAATATCGGCAGTATTACTCTTAATCGTCAAAGATGAATACGCAGATCGAGGTTAATTTCTCACAAAAATAAGAATTGATGGTTGAGTTTTTTTTTTTTTTTTTTTTAAATTAATCCAATTCTAATTATCTTTTTAAGGCGAGTTGGTTCTTTTCGGGCTTAAATTTTTTGAGTCAACTATGCAATTAATTTAAAGTATGGGCTGAATCAGAGATGAATATATTTAAATTTTTCCAAAAAATGATATGTGAGGATGAACTGAGATCCTTTTCTTTTTGGTTGAAGTTTTTTAACCACACATTCCAATGTCTATGTGGTAGAGAAAAAAAATGTTTGGCAAAACTCTTGATCGTTAAAGATAATTGCACATAAAAAGTTTATTCAGTAAACCCAAAGTTGCTATTTCTTTATAAAGACAAATAAGGGTAATCTAAGGTCACGTTCTAATCCGAATGCCCCAAGATTCGTCGAACGCAATGACAAGGTACTTGCAACAAAAACAAGTCTATATGGTTTGAATGGGGGTTTGAATAAAGTGTTTAAGCTTCCTCTAGTATTAAAATTTGAAATGAAATAAAGTCGCTGTGTTTATTTTTTAAATTGACAACAAATCAGTAAACCCAATCAAAATATATCAATATTTAAGCAGAAAGAAATAAACCAAAAAATTCACATAATAAATATTTATGTGATATCCAAGCTGGTTGGTATACTATCATGCACGGACACGGGACACGGGACACGACACGACACGACACGCCGATACGTTAATTCTAAAAAATGTCATATTTGGACACGTTGAGACACATTTTGATATTAAATAAAAAATTTAATATATAAAATATAATTTATATTTAATACATATAAGAGTCCATAATAAGTCATATAACCAATCAAATATTTAAATTTCATAACATAAATATAAATATAAATAATTTTTTGTACTTTGTTAATTTTTCATGTCAAATTCCATAACAGAAAAAAATTAATTTATAAATTATTTCATTTATATTTAGATAGCAAAATAAAATTAAAATTAAAAAAAAAATTTGTCCGAGCGTGTCTTAAAAAGTTGATCACGTGTCCGAAAAACGTATCAAAACGTGTCGGAGAGTTGACTGCGTGTCCCCAAATGTTGACCGCGTGTCGGACACATATCCAAACGTGTCGAAGCGTGTCTGTATCGAACACACGAACACGTGTCTGAGACGCAAAAAAAAAATTTCAAACCGCGTGTCCGTGTGCTTCGGTGTTGGTATATAGGTCCAAAAAATTCCACGTCAACAAAAATTTCACACCCATTCATGTCTTGATATTTGTCAAGCTAACCCCGATATATAGGTCCAAAATTCGGTGTCTTGCATGGGTGATTGAAGGTTCTGTTGTTTTGCTTTGTATTCCATGTTGACACGTCTTTTCGGTCAGAGAAGTATCTTTCAGAATCAGGCATAGGATGACTGGGTGTAGGTTTGGGTAGATCTAATTGGCTGAGTGTGCTTATTGGGCCGGACCGGTCTTGAGATTGATATATATATATATATATAGGCACAAATATCTTATAAATTGATTCTTTTACTATATTGATGTAGAATTCAAAATTATTGACCGAATCAATATGATTTTGAAAAAATTTATCCTAATAATGTAATTAAATGCTTGAGGCCATGTGCGTTTGTGCAGGGTGGATACATATTTGCCCAAGGATAAATTAATGCCTGCCACGTGACACACAAATTTAATTATTGGAAGTCGCCCATATTTTTATACGCCTAATGTGTATTTTGCTCATACGGCGAATATTAATTTTTCACCCATGTAAATGCACACCCATCTTTTACACAACTTGAACATGCACATACACATACATATAGAGGTGGTAAGGTAGGTAATATTCCTTGTCCTGTCTCCAACTTGCCCCGCCTTGGAAAGAAAGTGGGTTAAAATTTTTAACACATCTCCATCCGCTTCCAACTTATGATGCACCGATACTAATACGGGACATGGGACACGACACGACACGTTAATTTTAAAAAATGTTATATTTCGACACGTTGGAACATGTTTTAATATTAAATAAAATTTTTAATATATATAATATAATTTATATTTAACACATATAAGAGTCCATAATAAGTCATATAACCAATCAAATATTTAGATTTTATAACATAAATATAAATAAAAATAATTTTTCGTACTTTGTTAATTTTTCATGTCAAATTTCATAATAGAAAAAAAATTAATTTATAATTTTTTTTATATTTAGTTAATAAAACAAAATTAAGATTAAAAAAAAAACATGTCCGAGCGTTGACCACGTGTCGGAAAAAGTTGACCGCGTGTCGGAAAAATGTGTCGGAACGTATCGAAGAGTTAACCGCGGGTCCCCAAATGTTGATTGCGTGTCGAACGCATGTCCGAACGTGTCAGAGCGTGTCCGTGTCGGACGCAAATTTTGAAAATTTTAGCATGTCGAATCTGTCGATGCTTGCTTGCTTCCAACTAGGGGTGAAAGTGGGCTGGGCTGGGCCAAACTTTGCCCCGAAAAACCCAAGCCTACGTCAAAAATTTCCAATTTGGCCTGGCCCAAGCCTAGTATAAGTCTAACGGTTAGCCTGGTTTGGCCCGTTTATAAAAAAACAAATGGTCTGGCTTGGCCCGTTAGCCTGTTAATTTTTAACTTCCAAGCAGAACCATGAATCAACTTTACAAAGTACTCAAATTCAGTTGCTACACCAAAAATCATAATTTCAACGTCCAAACAGAATCATGAATCATAACAAAACTCATACAATATGCACTTAAGTCATTTTCGAAAGCAAAATGCTCAAACTAAATAACATATATTTCATCAGATCCAATAAACAAATCTATACTATGTAAATTAAAATAACTATATGAATCCAACAAACATATCATGATGCTTGTAGTAAGTATAACTCTCCCAAAAATCTTTTAATATATTCATATATACAATCTAACATGTTGAGATGTTGGTTCCTCCTATATAAGAAATAAAATAAGATTTAAAAAAAAAATATAATCAAATATAATTAAGTTATAAATAATTGCAATTGATTAAATTTATATCTTTTGTTTTTTCTTCAAGACATACTTACTCTATTTTATTTTATTTAAAATAAATAGTACAATATAGGCTGACCTGTGGCCTTATAGGCCCGGCCTTTTGAAAGTGGGCCTACGGCCTTTTTATTAAACATGATTTTTTAAGGCCCAAACCCGGCCTATTATGCAAAATATACTAGGTCAGATCTGGCCTGATGTAGGCCGAGCCGTAGGCTCCTATAGACCGACCCGACCCAGTTTCACCCCTACTTCCAACCCACCCGCTCGTTAACATTTTAAAATAGTGAAATATTTTCAAAAGTTATAATCTCTATAGATGTAAAAGGTGTTAAATAATATATAAAAAAAGGTGTTAAATAAAGATGAAAGAGGTATAAAAAAAATTATTAGTTAATTTTTTTTAGAAAATACAAAATAAAAAAATATTACCCACATGATGGGTTGGACATGTTTTGACCTGCCCTTAGCTGTACGAATTCAAAAGAATTGACAGTTTAAAAATCTCAACCAAACTTATAACTTGTGGGTTAAAAGGAGCAATCCGAGCATCTATTTTGTTATCTCGTTTTGAATTGAAAGATTAAAAATTATAATAATAAAAATTATTATAACCTTGAAATAAATTATAATTATAAAAACATCTTAATTTCAATTTCAAAATAATATCATTTTATGCTCAAATAACTCATTTGCAATCACAATTAAGAACCCATAAACTATTCACAATCACATTAATTTAATAAAAACATTTAGTATATGCGTCAAATAGGTTAAAAAGACCCATATAGCCTTCCCGTGATTGGCTATATAATACATGGTACACACAATGGCATTTGGACACAGAATATTCTTGAATAATACATCGTCCTTCAACAGATACCAAAACGTGGCTGCATCCTCAAACTCAAATTTCTGATTTTTTTTTTTTTTCACGGTTTACTTTACTACATACGTTGATGTTTTTCTCTGGCTCTTGTTTGAACACATAAAACTGACAATTTTTCTACACATACTAAATTGATGTTCGATGTGGATCTTCAAAATCAATTTTTTTCCCCTTAAAAAGTATATTGTTATTGAACAAATTCAAAAATACTTATACCATAAATTTAATTAAGAAAAAACAAAAATGACATCAGAAAAAGAATGACCCACCGTTTGAGTTCATATTATCCTTTTTATCAAATGTCCGAAGCAAGAAGCATGAGTCACAGATTTCCTTCTAATCAGTTTCTCTCTCCAAGTGATAAGAAACCAAGGACAGTAGTCCTATGTGGTCTCTTAGGATCCACTCATTCAACTCTAACTTGTACTGCGAGTTTCCACTTCAAACTTGCGAGCCAGAAAGGCCCTTGTTTGTTTTTTTCTTTTCTATAGAAACTTTCAACTCAACTTCGCTTCTTCTTCCTCCTCCAATGTCTGCAACTTGCTGATGGGTCTCTTCTTAACGTGAAATTGAGCTCATTTCCCATCTGGGTTTTGTGATTTGGGACAGAATGATGCCTTTGACAAGCAAAAGCATTGATTTTGCTGGAAAAAATTTGGTTTCTTGTGGCTGTTCATCCAATGCTTCTTTTGACCGTTACACGGTGAGGAATTATGCAAAGGTGGATTCTAAAGGGTGTGGCAGAGAACATGGAACTCGTAAATTGATTTGTTGTAAGAGAAGGAGCACGAAATGTCGGGTTTCTTCTATGAAGACTGCAGAGCCTACGGTTGATGGTATAAGATTTTTTTCAATAGAAGTGTGTAGTAGAGTTGCTTCATGTTTCTAGTTTGAATGACTAAGTAACATAGGTATTGGTTATTGCAGTGGAACTAGATATTAAAAGTTTTGATTTTGTTTTTGCATAGGTGGAACTCAAGCAATTAAAGGTCTTACAGGAGGATTGGACTTGAAGAGTTATTCAGAAACCCCCATTTCCCCTACTCGGTTGTTTGAAGTGGTTGCTGATGATCTGCAAACCCTTAATAAAAATCTTCAGTCGGTAAGTGATGGTTTTGGGATTCATATTTTGTGCTGTTTTACTAACTATTGTGATTGACTTATAATTGTTCCTGTCCCATCTGGTGAATTCTTGTGTTGTTTCACCATTACTGATATTGTATTCACCAGACCAAAAAAAAATGTGGAAGTTTGAATGGGATAAAATATGGGGCATATGCTGTTGAATGATATTCAATGTTCAGTGATTGGACATATGACTTTCTTTGCTCATTGTTGTTGTTAACTTTTACTGAATCCCTCATTTCAGTTTTGTTTGATAACATCATAATTCTTTGTCTCTTGATACAAGTTTACAAATTATAATATTTCAGGATTAATTATTAAATTTAAATTAGTTTTAATGAGATTGAATGATTTTTTTGAATGCCATTCTTATTTGTTTTTACTGTGACTGAAATCCCTACCTACTTATTAGGCCTCATTGCATTGGATGCTTATTTGTTTCCTAGTTTTGTGGTTCTATACTTCAGTAGACCTTTTTTTGTAAGAAAGTTGATCCAGTAAATTGGTGCCAAATCCTTATCATTCTCATTGCCTGCAGAACCTTCTTGCCTTTTAGCTTCTTTTACTTTGCGAACAGTGATGATTAGATTTTTTGTGCCTAACTTTTAATGTATCTAATGAAGATGCTTTCATAGATTGTAGGTGCAGAAAATCCAGTTTTAATGTCAGCAGCTGAGCAGATCTTTAGTGCTGGTGGGAAGAGGATGAGACCAGCTCTGGTTTTCTTGGTGTCAAGGGCAACAGCAGAGCTACTTGGCTTGAAGTAAGTATAGAATTCTCTCTTTCTCTCTCTCACACGCGCGCACACAAGTTCTTTGCCTGTCTTGAAAATTCTATATATATGACAATAAAAAGTTGAAAGCTTCATCTTGAAATGCATGACTCCAGGGAACTTACTGTAAAGCATCGGCGTTTAGCAGAGATAATTGAAATGATTCATACTGCAAGTTTGATACACGATGATGTATTAGATGAGAGTGACCTACGAAGAGGTAGGCTTGTTATCCTAGTTTAGAAATACCCATTTAATTTTCCTGACATCTCTTTAGATTTCTGATTATGTATCTTATTTGGCAAGATGCATGCTATGAAGCAATTTTGCTCATACAGTAAGGTTGTTTTGATTTTAAGCTGTATGAGCAAAATTATGTATCTCATATGCTGCTGTCAGCTCCGCTAAAAGTCGCAGTTCCTTTTGTACCGGATAATTATGTTATGATTTAATTGATTAATAATTTCCTTCACACCTCATGTTTGTGTCAAAGCAGTGAAGCTTGGGCCTTGCATCATGTTTGGGATTTGTTTCAGGATATTCTTTGTTCTGGTCCAAAACTTTGTTACTTATCGATGATGATTTGTTATCCATGTGATAATAGCACACATGAATTTCAACTCGGAAAAATATCTCTAAAAAGGGGAGACAAAGAGAAGGACAAAATAAAAGAGAGAACCAAAATAGATTCTGATACTGAAAGAGGAAAAAAGTGTACCATTAGAAGCTTCTTCAGTTTTTATGATGTCTTGGAAAGGACCTGCTATACATGTTAATGAAGAATAAAAGATTCAATCTATGTCATTTTAGCATCTATCATCTGATGATATTATACCTGCTAGGGTCCCTCCACCCACCTAAACAAGGAAATCAAATAAAATGGATAAAAGAATATAGCTGCGCTATGACAACCAAAAAGTGTAGATTCAGTGCTTCATTATTATTGGCAGCATGGAGTATATCTTTCTAAGCAATTAGAGCTGACCTAAATAGCATTGGATGATGCAAACTCTGGTAAAATGGCTCCTTTTGATTGGCTGTGCCTGCTAGTGCCATTCTATAGAATAGAATTGACAATTGAGAACTTAAAGAGAATAGGTTTCTCAATACGTTTGTGTCCTAATGAAATTGTTTGTAATTCCTTTTAAGGGAACTTATGCAAAAACTGAAAAAGTAATAGGTTCGGCAAATATTCACATTGGATAGATCTTAAAATATCTTGCTTGTATTGAACTTCAATATTTCCGTGCCACTCCTAATACATTCATGTTGTTCTGTATGGGCATCCCTTGTTGTCTTCTGACTTCTGTAATAGAACCCTTAAGATTGCATAATTGATAATTGAACATGATTGCTCTTTGTATGAATTCTTACATGTCCGTGTTAGGTATTAGGCATTTAGGCCAAAGCTACACATCACCTGCTTAAGGAGTGTTGACATTTTTGTTACAGTTGTAAGAAGGCTTTTTGAGTTCATACTGTAACATACGATTTCCTGGTTTTCTTCTTTTATAATTCCTCTGCTGGCTTTGTTTTCCCTAAATTTTAACTCAATGTGATTGCTATGCATTAATAGGGAAGAAAACTGTTCATCAACTGTTTGGAACAAGAGTGGCAGTGCTGGCTGGAGACTTCATGTTTGCACAGTCATCATGGTATCTAGCCAACCTTGAAAATATTGAAGTGATTAAACTTATCAGCCAGGTGAGGTCCATCTTACCATACCTCTTTAAGACATCTTCATCTTTCACTTGCATGCTTAAAATCATTATTCTATAAGTAATTGATGCACTTGAAGCCAGGTGGTTAAATCATTATTTCATTCGGTATGAAGAGATGTATAATTCCATTTTCTGAAGTTTTTTGGCATCACTATTTGGTGCTGTTACAGGTGATCAAAGATTTTGCAAGTGGGGAAATAAAGCAGGCTTCTAGCTTGTTTGATTGTGATGTTCAACTAGACGAGTACCTAATTAAGAGTTATTATAAGACAGCCTCCTTGATCGCGGCCAGTACAAAAGGAGCTGCAATTTTTAGTGGTGCTGACAGCAGCATCACTGAGAAAATGTATGAATATGGGAAGAATCTTGGTCTATCCTTCCAAGTTGTTGATGACATATTGGATTTCACACAATCCGCGGAGCAACTAGGAAAACCTGCTGGCACTGACCTTGCCAAAGGTAACCTTACTGCACCAGTAATATATGCATTGGAGAAAGAACCAAAATTGAGGGATATCATTGAGTCTGAATTTACCGAGATTAATTCCCTTGATGAAGCCATCAAGTTGGTCAAGAGTTGTGGAGGCATTGAAAGAGCACAAGAGTTGGCAAAAGAGAAAGCTGATCTTGCTATTCAAAATCTCCAATGCCTTCCTCAGAGTGTGTTTCGTTTAGCTCTTGAGGATATGGTGGCATATAATCTTCAACGGATTGCATAAGCTTTGGTGCATGCTGAGGACACAATATTGAGAAAATCAGTAAAAAAAAAATTCTTTGGTCCTAATATAAGGATGAGAGAGCCTTGACATTTGAACTTTTGTCATTTCAAGAATTTTCAGCAAATCCATCAAATGCCTTCCCCCTGAGCTACTTCTGGGGTGCTAATTATAGACATTGAAGGACAAAGCAAATGCACATTCTCATCAGTTGTTATGTTTGCAGTTTCCTGCTAATTAAAGTACAAGAAACATAATATATTCCATTACTGTATCAATACACGTCTGCAATATATTCTTTTCCCCATTTTGCTTCTCTGGGATGTTAAAAACATTAAGAGAATGAAAAGTGTAATTGTTATTTCTTTTTTTACCTGTTTCCTTTTCTATTGTGTTTTCTGAAGGTGGTATTGATGCACTTGAGTCACCATAAGTCATCATAGTTGTCATTTAGAGGGGTTTTAAGGCCTTTTATGAATTTTAATAATTGCAGACGTTTCAGTTTGCATGACTTTATGTTTGGTTTATGATTATTTTTGTTTTGAGTCAGTTTTATTTCTGTTTTGTATTAGTTTTATTTCTGTTTTGTGTCAGTTTTAAGACCATTGATAGTCCTTTATTGTTGTTTATTTTCTGTATTGCCTGATTAAAAAGGCTTGTAGAAGGATGTGAAAGGAGGGACTTCTGATTGTTGAAGAATAATAATATAACAGAAAACTTTTGCATTTTCCTGAAAGCCTATTTTCCCTATAATTCTGCATCATTTGGTATCAAAGCCTGGTTCATTAGTCGCATGAAGGTGCTTGGTGCATTACTCAACCCAAATGGCATCACCATCCATTCATACAAATCATCTCTTGTTTTGAAGGCTGTTTTCCACTCATCTCCAGGCCTAACTCTGATATGGTGATAGCCACTAAGCAAGTCTATTTTAGAAAAAATAGTTGCGCCATGAAGTTGGTCAATCAGATAATCAAAACGTGGAATAGGAAAACGATACTTGATGGTGATTCTGTTAACAGCTCTGTTGTCAATGCACATTCGCCATGACCCATCCTTCTTGGGAACCAATAATGCTGGTACTGCACAAGGACTCAAGCTTTCGCGGGCCGCCTTTTTTTTTTAGCAATTCTTGTACCTGCTTCTGCAACTCAGCATGTTCTTTGGGACTCATTCTGTAAGCCGCCTTATTTGGAATGGCTGCTCCAGGAACAAAGTCTATGCAATGCTGAATATCTCTCATAGGCGGTAATATTGGTGGCATCTCCTCTGGCATTACATCAGCGAATTTTGTAAGTAAAGGTTCAATCTCCAAGAGAATATGTGGACCATTATTGTTTCCTTTTATCACCACTAGTGCAAATATCTCAGTTGCACCAATGACTTCTTCTAAAAATTCTGCCTTGGACAACATGGAATTCTTCGCATCCTTCCTCCAATCTGAAAGTGCTAGTGTAATAAGGTGGCCATCCTTCTTAAAGGTGGAAGTATTTTTGAAACCATCATGTTTTGTCTTCCTATCAAACTGCCATGGCCTGCCTAATAAAATGTGACAAGCATCCATAGGAATGACATCGCACCATACTTCATCTGAATATCTTTTCCCAATTGAAAAACACACTAGGCATCTTTTGGTTACTTTCACCTCATTCCCTTTTTTTAGCCAAGACAGCTTGTACGGTTGTGGGTGTTCTTCTGTTTTCAGCCCCAATTTTTCTACCATAGTGGTAGAAACCACGTTTTCACAACTCCCTCCTTCTATAATCACACTGCATACTTTTCCCCTGTTGGTGCACTTGGTGTGGAAAATATTGTGTCGAAGCCATGTTTCATCATTCACCATATCCACTTTCAAGACCCTCCGAATGACTAGTGATTCTTCGATATCAGCATAGACACTCTCCACCTCTTTAGATTCTGCTTCTTCTTGTTCATCTACATTGTCATAGATTGGTTCTTCATCAAAAATTGGAGCCTCTGCAAATGTCACAATCTGTTTATTTGGACAATCTGCAGCAAAATGTCCAATTCCTTGGCAGTTGAAACACCTCTTCCCTGTACTACCTCCTTTGATCGACCCTTCCTTGTTGGGAATATTTTTTTGAGGCATAGAACTCCTTTCAGCAGGTGAAGTTGCTGATGAACTTACTAATTTAGCTCCGAATTCCTTTCTAGGAATCTTGATTGAAACTTCGAATTGTCACCCTTTCTTTTACATTGTCCTTCCACCTTCAAGGACAGTTTGATCACATCTTCATAAGACCAATACTGTAGTAGGTACACAACATCAGAAATTTCATCCCGTAATCCACCTAAATATCGAGCAATCACTTGTTCATCTTCTTCGACCATGTCACAACGCATTCGAAGACGATCAAATTCAGTGGTGTATTGTTCCACCGTAAGGTCACGTTGCCTGAAATTGTGATACTCAATAAAGGCCTCTTGTCTGTATTGAGCAGGCAAAAATTTGTGCTGCAACAATTTCTTCATCTTGTCCCATCTTTGAATCTTAGAATTTCCGTCTCTTATTCTTTGTTTCTTGACATGTTCCCACCAGATTGAGGCATGCTTCCTCAATTTGATTGCCACTAATTTCACCTTTTGCTCATCTGTGAGGTTTTTTAAATCAAAGACCCTCTCGACGGTGTGTAACCAGTCGATGAATACATCAGGGTGAGTTGATCCCTCAAATTTTGGAATCTCGATCTTCATCTCAAAAATAGATGTGAAGGGTTGATCACCGGTTCGACCTCTCCTTGGTATTTCGCGGTTCCAAAATGGATTTTCGTCCTCCTCTTCCTCTTGAGATGACAGTTCAGATTCTTGTCTCCCTTCTGACCCGTGCAACTGTGCCTCTGCAAGCAGTTGTTCGATTTCTTGGATCCATCTGTCCTTTTCCTCAATTTCAGCATCTCTCGCATCAGTGTAATAATCGTCTTTGGTAGGTTGACCGCGTCCTCTGCCGCCACGACCTCTTCGTCCACGACCATGACCATAACCTCCGTGATTTTCCTGCTCAGCCATCTTTAAGGCAACCTGAGCTTTGATACCAAACGTGGAATATGAAAACGATACTTGATGGTGATTCTATTAACAGCTCTGCTGTCAATGCACATTCCATGACCCATCCTTCTTGGGAACCAATAATGCTGGTACTGCACAAGGACCTAAGCTTTCGCAGATCGCCCCTTTTTTTAGCAATTCTTGTACCTGCTTCTGCAACTCAGCATGTTCTTTGGGACTCATTTTGTAAGCCGCCTTATTTGGAATGGCTGCTCCAGTAACAAAGTCTATATAATGCTGAATATCTCACATAGGCGTTAATATTGGTGGCATCTCCTCTAGCATTACAAAATCTATGCAATCCTTTATATGCCACTACCAATTCCAATCGCTCCTTGGGAAGATATTAGCCTTGATTTTGTACTTGGCCTACCGAGAACACAGCACAACAAAGATTCTGTTATGGTGGTAGTAGATAGGTTCTCTAAGATGGCACATTTTATTCCTTGCAATAAGACTTTTGATGCTTCGCAGGTTGTTAAATTATTTTTGCAGGAAATAGTCAAACTTCATGGTGTCCCAAAAACAATTACATCAGATAGAGATGTGAAGTTTGTGAGTCACTTTTGGCGTACTCTATGGCGACTAATGGGGACCAAATTGCAGTTCAGTTCTTCACACCACCCGCAGACAGAAGGTCAAACATAAGCAGTAAATAGGAGCTTAGGTAACTTGCTGAGGAGCTTAATAGGAAACTGTAAGAACTCGCACCGTTAATTAAGGAATTTAATTAATTAATATTGAGAAAATAGGAAATGATTTCATAATTGACCCTAATAATTACTATGAGGCTTAAATAAATATAGTAAGAGGTTAATAATGTTGAAAGTCGTTTTTCGAAAGAAAAGTGCAGATACCGGTTCTGCTAGTCGGTATAAATGTGTAGCGAAAAAGTATTCCGGAAAATTATAATGAGTGCATGATAATTACTAGAATATTATATAGGACTTGTAAAACGAGTTTGAAGTTAAAATAATGAGAACTGATGCCAGAACTGATACTGGCTTTGGAAAAGCGCGTACCGGAAAGGTGCTCAGAAAAATATGATAAAAATATGATAATTTTTGTAAAATTGAGTAGGTTAAGAATCTTAAGTTTGAGATTAAAATGCTAAGCGTAGCTATTCTTGCTTATACTGTGTGAATTAACTTATTGTGCTTATAAATAGGCTTGTCACAAAAACCTAGGCTGATTTGGTTGCCTTTCTACGTGAGTATTTTGTGTCTTTTAGCATCCTTTGTGCCTCCTCCATTGTCACCCTCATTGTCTTCACTTAAAACCTCCAAGTTATCACCTTTGCTCCTTGTTCCTTCACCATTTTAGTGTGGGTGAGTGAGAGCAAGCTTGTGAGTGAGTGTGGTCTCACTTTCTGAGTGTGTGAGGTTGTTGTTTGGGGTTCTAAGGAGCTGTGTTTCTGAGTTGTGTGAGTGAGGCCTTTGTCTTGCCATTTTGAGCTCCAAGTTGTGAGCTTTGTGGAGAAAGACACCATCTTGAGGTGTCAAATTTGTGGACCCTTGAGTGCTGTGTTGAGGGACTATGTTGGTAGCTCCAAGGAGGAGTCTTTTTCTGAGTTTTCAGAGTTGAGGTATACCATGATCATAGCCTTTGTCATTTTGAGGGTTTAAGCTTGTTTAATCCATTAAAAAGAGGAACTTTAACCATTTGAGTAAAGGAAGGTGTTTTTGGGTTCATAACATGTTGATGATCATCTGTTTAGGGAGTCATTGGACTCCCAATCGCTTTTGGACCTTTAAATTGGGATTATGCAAAAGTTGGCTCGAATTTCTGCATTTTGTCGAGTGAGTATTCGAATACTTTTCGTGGTAGTTAAATACTCCTTGCTGGAGTATTGGAATACTTTTCTGGGAAGAAAAGTATTCGGATACCTTTGAAGAAGTATTCGAATACTGGAAAGTATTCGAATACAGTGAGGTTGGGTATTCGAATACTAAGGTATTCGAATACTGGGGGGAGAAGTATTCGGATACTTTAATGAAAGTAGTCGAATACTTTCTGGAGAGCTGGAGTATTCGAATACTACTCGTGGAGTATTCGAATACTTCCTGCAGAAACAACATATAATGAGTTAAAATGAGTAAGAAAGACCTAATCACTTAATGTAATCTGAGCTATGATTATTGATGATTAATTATGGCATGGGCAGATTGTGATGGTGCTATTTGTGGGCCTTGAGCTTGTGTGGACTCTTGGCATTGGATAGTAGCTTGCAAGGTAAGCTTTCGTGTCCTCGGTTTAGCCATTGTTTGGTTCCACCATGTCTCATGGGGAGATGGTTATATGCATGATGTGTTTTCATGTACTATTTTATTGAAATGCTATGGAGCTGTTAAGTGCAATTGCTGTATGATATTTATGTGGTGTTTACCTTAAAGGGAAGCCATGGGGTGGTCTTTTGGGGGTGGGTACAGCATGGGCTGGTACTATGTGGGTAATAGACATATTCCTGCATTTCTCTGATCAGTAGAATAGTATAACCCACATGACATGATTATCTGCTGCATTGCACTATTTTGGAAATTATATATCTAAATTGCTTTCGAACTTATATTGCACATGTAAGTGAGCTTGGGGTGGAAGATCATTGAGGATCCATTGTCTTACTGAGATTTTTGGTTTAGAGATCTCACCCTACGTTTGGGGAATGCTTATTTCAGGTTCAGGTAATGCTGAGACCTCAGGCGGCAGGAGGCCGGAGCTGAGTTAGATTTTGCTGTTATATTATGCTGACATGTTGGATGCTGGATATGCCTATTGATGTTATGCTTTCAGTTTCATCTATGTTTATGGAGTATTATGTTGAGACTTTGTTGGTTACGCTGTTTATTTAGTGAGCATGGGGAGTGTCCATGACACATAGTCTTGTTTATGTCTTGTTTTATTTGGAGTTGTAATAATGTATCAGGATGTTGTCCGGTTTACGTGATGTAATGTCGTGACTTAGAGACTCACTTTAATTATATTTTGAGGTATTTCAGTTAGCTGTCTTATTGCAATTTACATACAGGCGATGTTTTTATGAAATGGATTAAGTAACCAACTTGGCTAAGTATTATGACTTCATAATTGAAAAGAAAAAGATATTCCGCATTTTTAATTAAGCGCAGCTTAATACGATGTAATGTTAACAAACCGGGTATACACGGGGTGTTACATTTTATGGTATCAGAGCAACGGTTCAAGGGAAAAGCATGTATGTATTGCAATGATTAGGATGTTTGGTTGTGTCTGTCTTGTGTGTTTGCTCCGTTGGATTTTATTATGCTGATGCATATGTTATCACATTGTGTGGGCCTGATCAACTCATAATTTGTGTAACTTGTGCAAAGTCATGGTAAGATCTAGGAGAACACGAGAGACTGTTGAGGGTCAACCCGACCCGGTCCTGGCTGCATTGGCTAAGATGCAGGCGGCCCGACAAGCCGACCAGGAGGCCGTGAGAATGGCAAACCAGGCCATGCTGGACGCCGTCAGAGAGGCGAACAGGAAGGCCACTGAGGACGTGTTGGAGGCCAACCGTCTGGCGAACATGACGATGTTTAGAGTCATGTTGGAGGAGATGAGGACTGGTCCCACTATTGGCCATGTTCCTCCGCCACCACCTCCACCGCCACCACCACCACTGCCACCGCCACCGCCACCACCCAGTCTGCATGATGACTCTCAGAGTCAGATGGGTGATGGCAGTCACTTTGCGGGGCCATGCAGACCGTCCCTGTTTTTGCTGAGGATCGATCGCCGACTTAATGCTTTCCGTAAGCATAAGCCACCTACCTTTGATAGATCCTTTGACCCTGTTGCTGCGGCGCGTTGGCTTCAGGCGCTGGACAAGATTTTTCGGGTTATGCAGTGCACCGATCCGTAGAAGCTGATGTTCGCTACTTACATGCTGGAGGGCGATGCCCACGAGTGGTGGACGAACACTTCTCATATCTACAAGATGCAGGGTTATAGGATGACGTGGCCTTTGTTCCAGGATTTCTTCTTTGGTCAGTACTTTTCGTATGATGCTCAGGAGAGGAAGCAGGGGGAGTTTGACAGGTTGGTTCAGGGCTCGTTGTCTGTTGATGAGTACCTGGCCAAGTTCAACCAGTTGGTGAAGTTTGCGCACTTCAGGATGGCGAGGCCTACTCCTACATACTTGGCTGCTAAGTTCCGCAGGGGACTTAGTGAGGATATTGCTGGTTATCTTGCTGGATCTGCTTCAAGAGACTTTGAGACACTGGTGCAGCAGTGTCGGGACATTGAGGACTTCTGCAACTCGAGTAAGGCCAAGAGGGCCAAGATTGCTGAGACAAAAGGAGCTGAGAGTTCCACTTCCTGGAAAGACAGGAAGTTTGCTGGAAAAGGTAAAGGGAAGCAGTTGGCTGCTAGGCAGGCGCCTAGTCAGTTCAAGGGATATGGGAGGGTTCATCTGGGCCCGTGTGCTACCGGCCATACCATATGTTTCCAGTGTGGCAAGGAGGGCCACTATGCTAGAGAGTGTCCGTTGTCAACGGCGAGAGCTGCAGCAGTTCAGGCAGTTCCACTTCAGATGGTTTCCCTTCCACCTACAGCGGCACCAGATGTGCCACATGCCACGGGGCGAGTTTACACCGTGGATCGGCAGCAGTCGGACCGAGCTCTGAACCTTGTCAGAGGTACTGATACCTTGGGTGAAATTGTTGTTGATGTTTGGTTTGATTTCGGGGATACGCATTCCTTTATTGCAACCCCGATTGTTTTGGGGCTTGAGTTGCCCATGTTTGTGCTTTCTCCATCGTCGCGGTTGATTACCGCCACCGGAGAAAAATGTGTTACTACCACTGTACATCGAGATGTCGTGTTTCAGTGGGATGGCTGTGTGTTCTCGGTAGATCAAGCAGGATTACCGATGGCTAAATTTGGAAATCATCCTTGGCATGGATGGATTGTCCAATAGTTGTGCGATGATTGATTGAGTGGTTGATTGTTGTGCTTAGCGAGTGGTGATGTCTCCGGGTGATTCCACAGCCAGTTCCTCGCCTATTTCATTGTTGCGGGCTAGGAGAGCTGGGTGAGCAGGGACATTGATTATGTCACGTTTGGGAGGTTTGGTGAGTGGGACACAGGAGGATCTCACTGGCATTCCTGTGGTGAGGGGTTCCTCGAGGGGTTTCCTGAGTGTCCGCCACAGAGGGAGATAGAGTTCTCCATAGATCGTTGCCTGGTATGGGCCTATTGCATTAGCTCCATACCGGATGTCGCCACCAGAGTTGGCAGAGTTGAAGTAGTGTTCTGAGGGTCTTTCGGCGAAAGACTTCTTCGACTGAGCGTGTCTCCTTGGGAGCACCGGTCAATTTGTTGTAATGTAAGATGCCTTACGCCATTACTTAAGCGTGATGATGCTCTGTTTGAGGATATGAAATTCTCTTCGGGGAAACTGGGTGTGTGACACTTGGAACTTGTGGCAAGGGCCACGCGCGTTCTTGTATATACAAGTTTTGTGCGTGTACAAGTAGCTTGTGAGTTGAGTGGTCTCCATGATTCTAGGATTTTATGTTGATTATTGATATGCTTCATAAGTAGTTGGCATGTTAACACCAGGGGTAGTGTTAAGCATGAAATGAGTACAATGAATTGGGATAATATATCAATGTTTTTTCACCTTTGACTAACTCTCCATTTTGCAGATACCATGGAAATTGAGGTATACCGTTACTTAGAGTTTTTAGCTATTATTGTTATTGAAATTGGAAATTTTGCAGGTGTACATGAACTAAGGTACGTTACTATGTAAATGAGCTGGTTAACTAACATGTATTGGTGGAATTGAACATGAATATGATTTAACACTTTGAACTGAATAAGAATTCATTTTGGGGGTATTGATTTTATTGCATGTCTTGTTGGGGTAGAGTCATGGAATAGGACCCAACTCACTTGTGTGTTGTGTTGTTTGAGTGTGTGGGATAGGTCACCTCTATTGAGGGAATGACTGAGGATCCCAGATAATCGGATGACGTCGTGACGTCATTGTGAAATTTTGAATTTTGGCAGTGACTTCCTTGTTTGTGGGTGCACTTCTCGAGATGGAGTTTGTGAGAGTCTAGAACGAGCATGTGGAGAAGAACCAGGACGGTGTCTTGGTTTGAGATGGGGCATTGTTGCCGAGTGCCCTATTGTTGTGATGCCCAAGGATGGTGATCGAACACCAGAAGCCGTGGATGAGCTTCAACTTCTTGAAGTACCGCAGGGGAAGTGAAAAAGTATTTCCATGGACTTCGTTGTGAGTTTGCCGAAGACTTAGGCTGACTGTGACTCATTTGGGTCTTTGTGGACAGATTGTCTAAGTCTGTCCACTTTCTTTCAGTAAGGGTGAGCACATGTTTGTGAAACTTTCACTATCACTGGTGTTGTGCGGGAACTCGGAGTGAGGAAACTGAGCCCGTGATTCTTTGGGCCATACTAGTTACGTGGTAGAATAGGACGTGTTGTCTACCGGTTTTCCTTATCTCTGAACCTGACCAACACTCACGACGTGTTTTACGTGTCTCGACTTTGCAAGTTTGTAGCGAATCCTTCGCACGTGGTGCAACCGAATGTTGTGGAGGTTCGGGAGAACTTGAAAACTCTCGTCGGACCACTCAAATTTCTCGATCGTGGCGAGAAGCAGCAAAGGAGCGAGATCGTTTCGATGGTCAGAGAACGTTGAACAGGAAGAATTTCTGAAGGGAAATTCTGGAAGCGAGAGGACGAACTTCTCCGACAGTATCCCGCGCTTCGGGACATGTATGTTTTCTGATTTTGAGGACAAAATCCTAAAAAGGTGGGGTGAATGTAAGAACCCGCACCGTTAATTAAGGAATTTAATTAATTAATATTGAGAAAATAGGAAATGATTTCATAATTGACCCTAATAATTATTATGAGGCTTAAATAAATATAGTAAGAGGTTAATAATGCTGAAAGTCGCTTTTCGGAAGAAAAGTGCAGATACCGGTTCTGCTAGTCGGTATAAATGCGTACTAAAAAAGTATCCCGGAAAATTATAATGAGTGCATGACAATTACTAGAATATTATATAGGACTTGTAAAATGAGTTCAAGTTAAAATAATGAGAACTGGTGTCAGAACTGATACTGGCTATGGAAAAGCGCCTACCGGAAAGGTGCTCAGAAAAATATGATAAAAATATGATAATTCTTGTAAAATTGAGTAGGTTAAGAATCTTAAGTTTGGGATTAAAATACTAAGCGTAGCTATTTTTGCTTATACTGTGTGAATTAACTTATTGTGCCTATAAATAGGCTTGTCACAAAAACTTAGGCTGATTTGGTTGCCTTTCTACGTGAGTATTTTGTGTCTTTCAGCAGCCTTTGTGCCTCCTCCATTGTCACCCTCATTGTCTTCACTTAAAACCTCCAAGTTATCACCTTTGCTCCTTGTTCCTTCACCATTTTAGTGAGGGTGAGTGAGAGCAAGCTTGTGAGTGAGTGTGGTCTCACTTTTTGAGTGTGTGAGGTTGTTGTTTGGGGTTCTAAGGAGCTGTGTTTCTGAGTTGTGTGAGTGAGGCCTTTGTCTTGCCATTTTGAGCTCCAAGTTGTGAGCTTTGTGGAGAAAGACACCATCTTGAGGTGTCAAATTCGTGGACCCTTGAGTGCTGTGTTGAGGGACTGTGTTGGTAGCTCCAAGGAGGAGTCTTTTTCTGAGTTTTCGGAGTTGAGGTATACCATGATCATAGCCTTTGTCATTTTGAGGGTTTAAGCTTGTTTAATCCATTAAAAAGAGGAACTTTAACCATTTGAGTAAAGGAAGGTGTTTTTGGGTTCATAACATGTTGGTGACCATCTGTTTAGGGAGTCATTGGACTCTCAATCGCTTTTGGACCTTTAAATTGGGATTATGCAGAAGTTGGCTAGAATTTCTGCATTTTGTCGAGTGAGTATTCGAATACTTTTCGTGTAGTATTCGAATACTTGTTCATGGTAGTCGAATACTCCTTGCTGGAGTATTGAAATACTTTTCTGGGAAGAAAAGTATTCGGATACCTTTGAAGAAGTATTCGAATACTGGAAAGTATTTGAATACAGTGAGGTTGGGTATTCGAACACTGAGGTATTCGGATACTGGGGGGAGAAGTATTCAGATACTTTAATGAAAGTAGTCGAATACTTTCTGGAGAGCTGGAGTATTCGAATACTACTCGTGGAGTATTCGAATACTTCCTGCAGAAACAACATATAATGAGTTAAAATGAGTAAGAAAGACCTAATCACTTAATGTAATCTGAGCTATGATTATTGATGATTAATTATGGCATAGGCAGATTATGATTGTGCTGTTTGTGGGCCTTGAGCTTGTGTGGACTCTTGGCATTGGATAATAGCTTGCAAGGTAAGCTTTCGTGTCCTCGGTTTAGCCATTGTTTGGTTCCACCATGTCCCATGGGGGGATGATTATATGCATGATGTGTTTTCATATACTGTTTTATTGAAATGCTATAGAGCTGTTAAGTGCAATTGCTGTATGATATTTATGTGGTGTTTACCTTAAAGGGAAGCCATGGGTGGTCCTTTGGGGGTGGGTACAGCATGGGTTGATACAGCATGGGCTGGTACTGTGTGGGTAATAGACGTATTCCTGCATTTATCTGATCAGTAGAATAGTATAACCCACATGACATGATTATTTGCTGCATTGCACTATTTTGGAAATTATATTGCTAAATTGCTTTCGAACTTATATTGCACATGTAAGTGAGCTTGGGGTGGAAGATCCTTGAGGACCCCTTGTCTTACTGAGATTTCTGGTTTAGAGATCTCACCCCACGTTTGGGGAATGCTTATTTCAGGTTCAGGTAATGCTGAGACCTCAGGCGGCAGGAGGCCGGAGCTGAGTTAGATTTTGCTGTTATATTATGCTGACATGTTGGATGCTGGACATGCCTTTTGATGTTATGCTTTCAGTTTCATCTATGTTTATGGAGTATTATGTTGAGACTTTGTTGGTTACACTGTTTATTTGGTGAGCATGGGGAGTGTCCATGACACATAGTCTTGTTTATGTCTTGTTTTATTTGGAGTTGTAATAATGTATCAGGATGTTGTCCGGTTTACGTGATGTAATGCCGTGACTTAGAGACTCACTTTAATTATATTTTGAGGTATTTCAGTTAGCTGTCTTATTGCAATTTACATACAGGCGATGTTTTTATGAAATGGATTAAGTAACCAACTTGGCTAAGTATTATGACTTCATAATTGAAAAGAAAAAGATATTCCGCATTTTTAATTAAGCGCAGCTTAATACGATGTAATGTTAACAAACCGGGTATATACGGGGTGTTACAAAAACAATCCCAAACATTGGGATTTGGTACTACCACAGGCAGAATTTGCCTAGAACAGGTCCCAGCACCGCACTACTGGCAAGAGTCCTTTTGAGATTGTCTATGGGCATTCTCCAATTACACCAGTAGAACTATCACCTTTGCCAATTCGGAAATATTTTAGCTCCGATGCAGAGGAACATGCTAAGCACATCAAGGAACTCCACTCTCAAGTTCACAGTCAAATTCAGAAACAGAATGAGAAATACAAGCAACGGGTAGACAAGCATAGGAAGCAATTGATCTTCAAGGAAGGAGATCTAGTATGGATTCACTTGCGCAAAGAACGTTTTCCTGCCAAACGCTCTGGCAAGTTGCAACTCCAAGCTGATGGTCCTTTTAGAATCCTTGAGAAAATCAAAGACAATGCATATAAGGTTGAGTTACCAGGGCAGTATAATGTGGCTGGCACTTTTAATGTTGCAGATTTATCCCCATACTGTGCTGAAGATGAAGGTGACATGGCAGATGAAGACAACGTAGATTCGAGGACGAATCTTCTCTTAGTAGGGGAGGATGATACACTTGAGTCACCATAAGCCATCATAGTTGTCATTTAGAAGGGTTTTAAGACTTTTTATGAATTTTAATAATTGCAGACGTTTCAGTTTCCATGACTTTATGTTTGGTTTATGATTATTTCTGTTTTGAGTCAGTTTTATTTCTGTTTTGTGTCAATTTTAAGACCATTAATAGTTCTTTATTGTTGTTTACTTTCTGTATTGCCTGATTAAAAAGGCTTGTAGAAGGATGTGAAAGGAGAGACTTTTGATTGTTGAAGAATAATAATATAGCATAACACTTCTGATTTTTTCTAAAAGCCTATTTTTCCTATAATTCTGCATCAGGTATACTATTGAGCTTGTAAACTCATCATTTCTTCTCTTATCCATGTTCATCGTTATCATCATCATCTGCGGTATCCTAGCACTAGAAATTCTTTTCAAATTTTTAGTAGTTGTAAACATAACCCTTCATTATGCAAATTGTATCATCTGATCAATTTGTTTTTCATGCAAAAAGAAAAAACGCTCCATTAAATAATACAATTACATTAGCGTATTGTTGACAAATGTTACATTTACTGTTGACTTTTTCTCCAAAGTCCAGATAGCGCTAATATTATTATCAATTTGGGCAACAGCAAGTGGGGAAAAAATTCACCAATAAATTAAAGTTGAGAATGATTTCTTTGTAGCAAAATATTGGACCGTTTGGCTGAAAGCCTTTAATTTGGTTTCAAGGTTTTAGTGATGTGAATTATTGATTTGTTATATTTGGAATAAGACACTGGTATAACCTAATTCACAGTTCAGAATTATTGCAAATCAAATCAAATCCTATTTTATTATTTAATTCAATTTTTTTTTTTTGGCATCCTAATTCATTTTTAAACTATGATATCTTTAATCTCAAACTTTTAAGTTCTAACATTATATCACTAAAAAGTTAATGATAAAAACTCTATTCATCTCTTAGCTGTATTATTTTAGAGAATAACATCTGTCATTTTAAAAGATGTAAACTTATATTATTTTAGATCGTAATCGTTGATTTCTGTCCATCAACGGTTATAATTTATTGGATCAAAATTATTAATTAATTAATAATAAATTTGACCCATTAAATTTGATCCAATAGATTATAACCATTTATGGACGGAAATTAACGATTAAGATCTAAAATAATATAAAGTTATATCCTCTAAAAAAATATGTTTTTCCCATCATTTTAATCTCTTATAATTAATTTTTACAATTTAGTTACTCATTCACAAAAAAGAACTATATCAATTAAATCTTCAATTCATTATGCGAATTCAATACAAATGTTAATTATGGACGGGTTTAAATCAAAAGAAAAAAATTAGTTACTAACAAAACAAGTTTTTTTTTTTTTTTAATTACTAACAAACATAATTTTATATACACAGTCTCTCTCATGAGAGAGAGAGAGAGAGATGAGTTTTGTGAGTTACATTGCACAATGGAGAAGCGTAGCGAAGAAAGTGTTGGATCGCACAGGCAAAGCCGTGAAGTTCATATCCGGTGTTCACTTCACTTACTACTACCTCTTCTCCCCAGTTGTGGCATTCCATACAAAGATTCTTGCTTTATTCTTCCTCTTGGTGATTTTTCAATACCCTTTTAACTCAATTGGTGAATCCTCTGCTTGCAGGGATATGGGGATAGCATGCTCCCCACCTTCACTTCCGGCGACGTCGTTCTCGTTGAAAAAATCTCTCCGAGAGTCGGGAACCTCCGTCATGGAGACGTGGTTTCTCTTTTGTCCCATTTGGATCCTAATAAGCACCTTGGGAAGCGCATCGTGGCCATGGAAGGGGACACTGTCACTTACTTTGATCCTTTGCACGCTGATGCTACTAAAACTGTAGTGGTGTGTGTGCTTAATGGTTTTTTTTCTTGTTTTGCTCTTATTGCAAAATTAATTCCTTTTTTTTTGTCTTGATTATATTTTTTGTGGTACATGATTGTGAAAATATGCCTACTTGATAGCTTTTTCATGTTAGATAAGAAAATATGAAAATTAAACTTATTGCGAAATTATTATTATTTTTCCTGAATATAGATGGAATGTTTTTAGTGTATGAGTAAATAATTGGGAAAAAGTACTCACTTGATTGTTCTATCTTTTTTAATTTTATGTTTTATCAACAGATTACTCGTATATTATGTCCCATTTAGACTCATTTTCTATGAAAGAATATGCTGAACGAAAAGAATGATTAGAGCAATTTCCTACTTCCACATATATAGAATAGAAGGTACAGTTTCATATCAGGTTTTTTCATATTAGGTAATTTGTAAGGTGCCACATAGCGGCCCCGTTTATTATTTCAAATTAGTCTTGATGGTATGCATTTGTCTGTTTTGCCCACTTTGTCATCCTCATCATTTTTTGGTAACAGTTGTAGTAAAAGATGAGTTATTTGCTTATAATGACTGGTTTTGTTACTTGAAATTTGACTATGCTTTCAGCTAGTATGATTATTTATTTCTCTTAAACTAATTCTTAGAATGTAATCTTTTTTAGAATGCAATACTTAATTACTTGTGTTTACTATGATCCATGTCATTTTGATCAGAGTATCATTCCAATCCGTTTCCCTTTGCTGAATTTTAACACATTCTAAAATCACTCTCTATTGAACCCCAATTAGTGATGGTATAAGTGAAGACAATTCTTGTATGTAGCCTTATCCTTGCATTGCAAAAATGCTATTTTCCGGATTCGAACCTGTGGCCTTTCAATTACAAAAGAGCAATTTTATCACTGCTTTAGGCTCATCCTCTTAGTTCTAACACATTATAATTTATTATTAAATTTTTATAAAAAAATTAGCTATTAACTTTGTTATCTTATATTTTCCCGTGCTCTCTCTTAGTTCTAACACATTATAATTTATTATTAAATTTTTTTATAAAAAAATTAGCTATTAACTTTGTTATCTTATATTTTCCCGTGCTCTCTTTCTCTCCTTCTTTCTCTGCTTGGAATTTATCTTTTGCAGGTTTCTTAGCTTTCTCTCCATTCATTAATTATTATTATTATTATTATTATTATTATTATTATTGGTGCTGCTCAACTTATTATATCTTTTATCCGTAGGTGCCAAAGGGGCATGTTTGGATTGAAGGTGATAACACACGAGAATCCTTTGATTCACGGGCTTTTGGTCCTGTTCCATATGGTCTTATAAATGGAAAATATTTTTTACGGGTAACTGTTGTGCCTCATATTATATTCTTCTGTTTTTTAAGTATTGGTTCATTAGATTTCTCATCTTCATGTAGTTCAATACTATTTCTCATTAAGAACTTAAGAGTGAGATAGGATTGTAATGGTACTGTTATATTAATATATTACTATTGATTCTAATACATGTATTTGGAAACATCTACTGATTCTATAATTATAAGGCTAATGCATAAGGCAACTGCAGATATTCGTTGCTGATTCATGCTTTAGTTTTACTAATATTCTTGCTTTTATATGGATTTTGTCCACCCCAATTAGTAGGGATAAATGTGATGTTGATGTTGATTTCTTAATTGAAAAAAGTTCATCTTAGTTAAACACTTGTGCAAAATAGTTCTATTTGATGATTTGCAATCTTGTATTAAAGATATTTCGAATGCCGTATGTTATTAGGTTTGGCCACTCAACAGCTTTGGACTGGTAGAAAAAAAAAGATATTTTAAATAAGGTACTGTACTTTCAATTCTGTGTTTTTTCTGCTTTTGCCTTTTGCTTAAAACACTTATTCCAGACTCGAAATGGACATTATAAGCTAGACTATAGAATATTAGTGTATTATTTGAATTAATGCTTAATTATTAGATTTAAAATTTCCGGATTTTATGCCTATGAATGCGTATATTGGGATGTTTAAATTCTCTACGTCTCTTTTCATTATGTAAGGCAACACATTTTTTGCAAATATAAAGACTGGATTGGTGTGGTTATGGAATTTGGTGTGAACAAAACATCATTTTACGTCATTTTTTCCTCTCTCTTTCCATCAAAGGCTATGAATAATCATATGGGTTAACGGACAATTGCTTTTTTAAAAATAAAATAAAAATAATAAGGTTGAGTCTGTAATCTACAAAACATGAAATCTGATTATCGAATATCAGGTGATTGTAATTCAGAGGAAAAAGGGACATATATGAAAACTTATCCGAACAGAAGCAGTATTCTTATAAGATATCTCAATTTGCATGACATGTTGAAAGGTGTGATAATCTAGCTACTTTTTAAATCATAACATTGCTTGGCTGGCATAAAAACCAATGCCGTATATAATCTCGGTTAACAACTCAGCAACCCAAATTTTTTTATAAAGGAATCTAGTCCACCCAGTTGATGCTTTTTTATCTGCAGTACATGCATAGAGAATTTCCACATCCTTCTATGAAGGCATACTATTGGTACTAATTTCTAGTCCAAGTGCTAATTATTGTCTGCTTGGGCCACTTGAGAGGAACCAAAATTGCACATATGCAATGATTCCCTTGTTTATATGGGTATTGGAATAATTTCTTGTGTTTTTATCTATTTTTGAGTTATGGAGGTTGACATCTTTCGTTTGACAATTGAACAGTGCTTATGGTCAGTCATCCTGTGAAATGTATTAAATTGTACTTGTATGGAGCTTCAGTGATTTTCATGAAGGTGGCTGTTTGCAAGGGAAACATCTGTAGAAGGAGCATGGTCCCTATTGGCAACATAGGGCACATGTTGTGGGATGTGAATAATGTGCTGTAAAAGAACAGGGCGAGCACTTATATGCACAATAATTGGTTAGGAATCAAGCATTTTACTCATTGTTGTTTTATATAATAAAATTATATGCAGGGTAGGCATTTTTTGTTTTTCCTTTTCCCAGTATCAATTCATACCCTGAAAATTATAGACTTGAGATTCAAAGAAGTACTTAATCTATTTTTGTCTTTCAGTAAGATTATTTCATTTGTCAGGCTGAATGTTGTTTATATGATTTAAGATCATATTGATTTGTAGCGGCGAATGTAAGCTCTGGCAATGAGGGTTGTCATGGCCTAACTCTATTAAGGTGAAGGTTTATGAAGAATTTTATATATCTAACATATTTCCCAATGCAAGAGTAGTATGGAAAATGCATAAGCTCATTTTATCTTGTATTAAGATAATAATTATTTTGTGTAGAAGATTGAGGGGATGGTGGGTAGCAGAGGATCTAACTCTAGTGATAGAGGTTGTGGTACCGCGTGAGAGGAGTTTTGGATTTTAGAAAACTCATAAGCAAAATAGTGAAGCAATGAGACAAGGTCAAGGCAGATGTTATTACTATTACTTTATTAAAGACTAACACTTATATTGTTAGTGAGGGTTTACAAATGTTTATATATAATTTTGGTATACTATGTCGGGGATCAAGGGCCTTTGAGAGAACTGGGCGTAGCCGCAGATGGATTAGGAAGAATAATCCTTACTTGTGCTTGCCAATTGAGATGCCTACTAACCAATATTAAAGTTCATTTGGCAACTCTTAATCCCTACTTATCAAGTTTTACTTATTCCAACGTTTCTTTCATTTATGTTTATCAGCTTTTGTTTTGTATCCCAGCTTCTTTTTTTCATGTGCCATTGGTTTTTGTTGTTAAGAGTACCCTTCTTACCTTCAATAATGGGTTGATGATAACCATTCACGATGCTCCTATTTCCTTTCAAAATCCTTCATCTGCTTGGTCGTCTTGATTGGCAGAAAACAAAAATAGAAAAAGGAGTCTGAGTGCCAGAAATCATGATTCATATGGTCAACAACTACGGAAAGTGTTTGTGTTGAAAGGAATTCATTCAAAAATTAATTGATCAAATCACAAAGGTCGGCAAAAACCCATTATAGAAAAAATTAATTTTAGTTAATTATTGACATGGATATCGTTCTCTTGGCACAACTATGATTTTTGAAGCAATTTGGTTTGTTTACTGTTTGCTTGATCTAACATTTGCAATAAGGCATTTGTTTCATTCATGGTGAATACCAGACACATTTAGGCACGCACATATTTTTGATCAAATTTTACTTCTATCTTATTTCTTGTAAGTTGTATCAAATTGAGAGCCTAAATATTCATAGCATAATACTTATAAAACAAAAGATATGTTGTAGGCTAACTTAATGCAAGCTATTTCATACCCTCATATTTTGTTAAACAAGAATTCATTTTTGGTAGAAGTAATTTTTGCTATGAAAAAAAATGATGTAACAATCACCCTTGGAATTGGTCCAAACCGTATAACAGAATTCTTGCCTACATAAAAATGTCAAACTAGTGATAAAAAAAAATAAATTAAAATAAAATACAAATTGAAGTCTGCAGAGGATGAGCAACGATATATACAAGAAACCAGGAGACATGAAGTTAAGAAGAGCTGAAACACTCTTGACAATCTTCAGCATTCCACTCTTAGCAATATGGATTGATCTGATCAGGATATTTGTATGGACACCAGAGAAATCTTCTCAATTTATCTGTCAATGTAAAAATTTGAAAATTTTCCCTCAAAATAAAATTGCAAAACCCAAAAAAAGAAAAGAAACTACCGCTTGTTGGGAAGATTATAGTCATAGATATCTAAATATTAAAGAATTAATTAACTGAGATTAGAACTTGTAAAAGGGTTTTCTTAGTAAGCAAATACAATCAACCAAGTAACACCTGTTAGCCTGTCTAAACCTATTAAATATTCAACAATTAAATGAATAAATAAAATAATATTATTTTATTATTCAAAATTATTAAATAATAACTTTATTTATTATATTTTAAATAAATATTATGATATAAGCCGTCCTGTAGACTTATAGGCCCGACATGTACAAAAAAAGCCTATGGCCTGTTTTCTAAATAGGATTTTTTAAAAACCTAGGCCTATTCTATTTTACTACTTATAATAAGTCAAGTATGACCTAATATAGGCTAGACCATAGGTCCCTGTAGGCCGACCTAACTCATTTACACCCCTAAATATATGTCAACAAGTTTGAGAGATTGGGGACGTCTTCGGCAGTTGTATTTATTTATTTTTGGCCAAAGACTACTAAGATTTGGAAAAATCTTTCTACGCCACTATTCACTTGTGAATCCAATTTTTTTAAATTAATTTTTTTCATTTATGAATTGAGAAATGTGATTTAAAAGTCTTGTAATTAAAATCGGGAAAAGCTAATAATAAAAAAGTAGTATTATAAAAAGTGTAATAGTTTAGGCCTGTTACCTTAAAGAATCATCGTACGGTTATGTTTCTGATGTGAGCAATTTTGGGCCAATCTTCTCCAGTTTCAATTTGGCATCTCTCAAGAAGTAGGGGACATCCGCTGATACTCAGAGTCTGTAAATTGGTGAGGCGACACATGCCTTCTGGCAATGACTCTAAATTATAGCAATTATGAATCCAAATTTCTTTAAGTGATTGGAGGTCGCAGATTCTCTCGGGCAAAGCATTCAGATTGTCACAATATGCTATAAGTATCTTTTGTAGAGAACGAAGGCCGTGAGGGACTTGGCATTGTGTGCTAATGTCATCTTCACCTTTCCACACATCAAGCTTGTCGACAAAAAGAATTTCCAGTACCCGAAGTTCAGCAGGAAGATGTTGCAACTGTTGAAACAATGGCGCATTATTTGGTATTCCCCCAATAGAAAAGTACTCGAGAGAGGTGAGACTTTTCATCCACTCCTCTGGCATTGCTTCTATCTCCATTCTGAAAAACTCCAAGCGCTTGAGGCCAGAATGAGGATTGAAGGATGAAGAGTGAAGTTGAACCAAACATGTTTCAATCATTGAGTTCACGCTACAAGAATTTAAGGTCAAGTGAACAACGTGCGGATAAGGAGGCATGCAAGTCAAGTTTGGACAAGACAAAATATGCAAATTGGAAATACGAGGAAAAGGAGGCAGCAAATGATGGTTGTCAATATCATTTGGCAACCTTTTCCATCCCCTCAGTTTCTCGCAATTCAAGAGGATGAGTTCCTCCAAAGACGGGAAAAACACATGAGAAATCTCTTCATAATGAATGTACTCCAGTTCATCAAAGTCAAAAATATGGACACTCTTCAGCCAAGGAAGTCTTTCCAACGGTGGGAGATATTGGCAATTGGGGAAACCACGAAGGAAGATATGAACAATATTAGTGAGTGATGGAAGCCAACTTGAAAACCTCACTCCTGGATACCCATTCACATTCAATTCTCTCAGATTCTGATGAGGGCAAAGGTTATCCAATAACTGCAAGCTGATGTCACTGTTTTGGTTATATCCTTCCCATTCAAGATTCAAGATTTGAATGTATTCCTTTGCTTTTAGGTTTGCTTCCTGTGACTCCGACGCCACATCTTTTACTGAATTCAGATTACGAATTCTCAAATGACCTGTTAAGTTATTCAGCTCCTTCAATTCATTTAGTTTCCCACAATTCCTCTTCTCAGCATAACCCACTTTAAAACTTGATAAGGACTGCAGCGAAGTCAATTGCCCTAATCCGACTGGCATGTCCTCGAAGGCTTTACATTCTTCGATCTCAAGGTGTCTCAAACTAATCAACTTCGTGACAATTTCTGTACTAAACATAAGTTCCTCGCACCCACCCAAATTCAGAGATTGTAAGCCAACAAGATTGCCAATAGACTTGGGCAAACTAATTAGATCTTTACAATTGGACAGGTTCAGAGATCTTAAATGCTTGCATTTATCAATTGACTCTGGCAGCTTAGTTATAGAAGAATATGACAAATTCAAAACACGCAGGTACTTCAGGTTGGTGATGATAGATGGTGTAGTAAAATATCCAACTTGAGTTTTGCGACAAAGAAGGGTTCGCAGTTTACTTACATCGGATGAATCTAATGAACACATGGTACTAGACAGAAAAGAGAGGTGCATGGGTCTACCAACAATTTGTTTCCCCTCACTATGCAGGTAGCAATCATTTCCAGCCACGGACTTTGCAAGATCATGCATCAAATCATGCATTTTGAAGGAAATTATATCATTGTATTTGCTCAATGACACATCTTGAAAAAATGACCTCATCAACAAAATCTTGACGTAATTATTGCCCACCTCTTCCATAGATTGCGTTTTAATAGGACTTGCAAGGTATCCTTGAGCCATCCATGATTGAATCAGTTCATCCTTTTTAATTATCCAATCTTTAGGATACAAACAACAATAAGCAAAACATTGTCTCAATTCAAGTGGTAAGTTTTGATAACTCAACTTTAGCACTGGCATCATACTCTGCTTTTCTTCACACAGACTCCAAACATCACCATTTAAAATACTTAGCCATTGATCACCTCCTTCATTTATAGTGTGTAAGAAGCCTCCGATTGTTCTGATTGCTAGCGGAACTCCACAACACTTTTCTGCAATTTTTTCACCAATTGATTCAAGATTTGGGTTCATTCCGCTGGTATCTTCACCAAATGTCAAGTTCTTTAACAAAGTCCATGATTGCTCTTTTGTCAAACCTTCCAAAACATACGGGGTGTCTATACCCATTGCTTTTGAGACCATGGTACTACGTGTTGTCACTAATATCTTACTACCTTGACCTCCATGCATCAAATGAGTTCTTAAAACATTCCACTTCAGCTGACTTTCATTCCACACATCATCAAGTACAAGCATGTACCTTGGCCCATTTAATTCTTCATGAAGCTTCTTTTGTAGGATGTCCACTTCTAAGTCACCAACTTCATCTTTTTTCAAAGATTTCAACATTTTTTTCAAAACAGTTTTTACTTCAAAGTCTTCGGAAACACACACCCATATCCGTTTGTCAAATAGCTCCTGAACTTGAGAATCATTGTACACCAATTGAGCAAGAGCTGTCTTGCCTAGACCCCCAATACCAACAATAGCAATCAAAGAAACATTATCATTGGTATTAGTTTGCATCAGCAAGTCAATAATCTCATTTTTGTTTTCTTCCCTGCCTATTATGTCCGATTGCAAAACAAAAGAACCCGTTTCCCTCCATGCATTCTCATTTTGTTTAAGAATTACCAAACTTGAGTTTAGTTTCAACTTGGATATATCTTCAGCAACATCACTGAATTGCTTTTGAATCTTCTCAATCTTACGAGCTAATTTAGAACGGAAAGCAAGTGGATTTTCGGATGAAAAGAAATCACGAACCTTACTCATCACTTTGCTATGATCGTTGACTTTGCGCCTCAGATCCTTAATCTCCAAGTCATCCAACAAGTTATCTGCATCATATAGAACTTCTTTGAGCCTTCTAATCCAGTGTTCAATAGCAGCATCCTTGTCTTGTCTCTGCTCAGCATCTGAGAGAACAACTTTGATAGATTCCAGTGTTCTCTTTAGATTCTCCAGGTCATCCATAACTCCATAAATCCGTCCAAATTCTTGCAAGGCTGGGGAAGCCAAACTGCCGATAATGTTTAGAATATCACCATACGGGCTTTGTTCAGCCATCCCTCAAATGGAAAGGAAATTTAGGATCATAACAAAGAACAAGCGATTGAAAGAAGGGATAATGTTGTAAGTTGCTGCAAACAAGTTAGATCAGTAACTGTAAGTACCCACTCAACGCAATAAGAAAAAGTGGCGCCTTCCACAGTCCGTACCCACCTAATGCAATCAGAAATAGCAACGCGAATAGACTAAGCAACTCTTTTAATAATAATAAATTTCCACACTCCGTACCCACCGAATGCAATCAGAAATAGCAACGCGAATAGACTAAGCAACTCTTTTAATAATAACAAATTTCCACAGTGGGATCGGGCTTTGGTGGTCTATATTATTCACATTTTTTGAAATCAGAAATAGCAACGCGAATAGACTAAGCAACTCTTTTAATCACATTTTTTAAATTTATTTTATGTTTATTTTTTTGAAAAATCTGTATAATAAAAAAATAATTAAATAAATATTATAAATCTCTAAGTAAGAAGGATTTTATTTTTGAAAACCATTCAGAAGCTATAATTTAAATGACTTTAAAGAAAAAAGTCATAAAACAGAAGGATGTAACTTATGATACCGTATGATTCAAGATACGAAAAATCAACCAAACGATACACAATACGAATTTCTGCTCAATAACATTGTACACTATTTTTTTTCAAACACTTGGTTTTGGTGTGTTTGGTGTTGATTCGGAAAGAACTAAGAGACTTTTAGGTTCAAACGCTCGTATAGTACCATTCTTGCAAATTTAAATTATGTTTGTGAGAAATAAAATATATCAAATGAGATGTCATTACGTAGATCTCGAAAAGTTATGTGGAATCAAAAAAAGAATTACCTGAATTGGATACCCGAGTCAAAAGTTATGGCCTTTAGAAGTTTTATGATTAAATTATTATTTTTTTTAGAGAGAGAAATGACACGTGTCAACACCTCATGAGAGACGCCCCATTGGGGCGTCTTCCCTTGGTGAGAGACGCCTAAATGAGGCGTCACATGTGACGCCCAAAAAAGGCGTCACATTGTGCAATAGATCTGTAAATACTTCCCAAACTGCAATAAATGCGTAATTATTTAATTAAATTACAATAAATAAATTCTTTTGCCATCAATCTTATGCTTCAGAAATTTTTTATAAAAGTGTCACAACATCAATCTCGCTACATCATAAGATAAGTTAGGATTGGCCACGTGACAACATCTGGTTGGCCACGTGACAGCATCCTTGTCACCGTATGCTAGGTGGCATAAAGCGCTGGGCTACGTGGCGTCTTACGTGGCGATTATTGGAACACTCAACGCATGGTAAACTAGCTGGGCTGAGCAGCTGGTTACGTGCATGTGTGACACGTGTCATTTAAATAAAATTAAATAACATTAATTTAACCCTCCTAAATTTAATTACTTAACTTTTACAAATAATTTAACTTAACATATTGCTAATTAAAACAAAATAATTAACAATCCAAAAAATAAGTAATTAACATTAATTTAATTTAGTTTAATTCTTTAACACTACTCAATTATATTAAATTTTTTAACCGTTACAAACAATTTCAATTAGCATAAATTAATTTAAATTAAATTAAATTAATATAGTTAACACTCCTAAAAATTATCAAATTATAATTGTAAAATAATTTAATTAAATTTATACTAATTTACACTACATTAATTAACGAACATAAAAATTTATTTACTCTACATTAATTAGTTATTTTTATGGGTGTTAACTAAAATAATTTAATGTAGTTTGTGTTATGTTAAAAATTTGTGAATTGTTACGTTACTTCATTTAATCAAGGATTGTTAATTAATGTAATATATTTTATGTTTGTTAATTCAGTGTAACGATTAATTATTTATGTTATAACTGTTAATTACTTATTTTTTGGATTGTTAAATTATTTTATTTTAATTAGCAATATGTTAAGTTAAATTATTTGTAAATGTTATGTAATTAAATGCACGTAACCAGCTGCTCAGCCCAGCTAATTTACAATAGTGCGACACGTGTCACACATACATTGAGTGTTTCAACAGTCGCCACGTAGCCCAGTGCTTTAGACCATGTGGCAGACGGTGGAAGGGGTTGTCTGCCACGTAATCTAGCTGCACTGCGCAGCTAGTTACGTGGCCAACCAGGTGTTGCCATGTGGCCAATCCTAACTCGCCACGTGGCGTAGCGAGATTGATGAGTGGCACTTTGGTAAAAAATTTCTGAGGCGTGGCATTCTGGTAATATTTTAGGTAAGCGGTGGCAATTTTGGCATGATATTTAGATATATTAATTCTAAAAATTATTAAATTTTAATATGTTAAAATACATTTTGATATTAAATGATATTTTTAATTTATATAGTGAATTATATTTAATATTAAATTAAATTTATAATAGCTATTAATTTTATAAAAAAAAATTCAAATATTTATATTAAACTCAATAAATAATAATCGTAATCCAATGAATCTAATAGTTGGAACTAAAAATAAAATGCAACACAATCTTTGAATCCTTTTTTGAGTCTTTGCAATGCGTATTGAAGTAACGGACACGACACATCAATTTTTTTTAAGTGTCAGTGTATCATAACGGATGACTTATGAAATCATGAGATCGATTCATACGACAAATACTTTGAAACTGGTGGTAAAAACATTGTAGCTCCAAATTGTGATTAATCTCATTTTATAAGATGAGGATGCCTTGAGTTTATTAAAAAAAAAAACGTGTATTGACCAAGCAAGTCTTTTATAATAAAAGGTTCCTCCCTCCTTATGCTTTTTCGGAACAGTGATCAAATGTCACTGTTCACTAACTTTTTTACCAAATACCATGCGAATAGTGTTATTTTTCAATATGTCACGCGGGCAAGTTCGCTATAGTGCTCAACGAACTTGATTTGCTGATGTGGCATGTTTCTGGTTGACAACAAGTTCGCTACTCCCAGTAGCGAACTACGTTGCAATTAATGCTGACACATTGGCAGGACACATGGAGAAGTTCGCTGCCACATGCAGCGAACTAAGTGTGCCATGTGTATGACATGCACCTAGTTCACTGAAGGTCCAAGCGAACTAGGTGCCACGAGGCACCTCCCTGACAGTTTGCTGCATGGGCCAGCGAACAAGGTGCCAAGTGGCAGCATCTGACCAAGTTTGTTGTACCCTGCAGCGAACTAGGTGCCACGTGGTAGCTCCCTGCTAGTTCGCTGGCCCAGCTGGCAACAGTTACAGTTCGCTGATATATATATATATATATATATATATATATATATATATATATATATATATATATATATAGCGAACTCAGTGCTATTTATACCCTCTCCCAACTCCCACCTTCATTTTGTTAATCTGGTGCATTTTTTTTTCCAAAGAACCCCAGTTTTTCTTCTTGTTTTTTGTAATTTGTATTCCATATTTCACAACATAATGAGTGAGAGTAGCAATGATTTAATCTCCTTTTAATATTACAATGGAGGAGATATTTTGGACCGAACGATCAAGTGTTTGAAGGAGATACGAAGATGTTCCGCATGAGCCCCCATTACAAATATAATGACCCGAAGAAAATAATAACAAGAAGTTGAGATTACAACGGGGTCAATCCCGCTCTCGACTGATTGCTAGATGCGCCTCTGGTAATCCGGTGCAGTGAGTTGTTGTGAAAGTTGTGGAGTATGAAGATATAGCGTTAGTAGTAGATGCATTTCAACAGAATGGAGAGTCCTCAAATATCGAATTGTATGCGAAACTAAATACTGGTGGAGAGGCAAGCACTCAACGTTTCGTCCCTTGTAGTTACTCCATAGACATTAACAGGGAACCACTAGTCAATCCGAAAGATATACATGTGTCACCCCACCGCTATCATCCCCACTTACAATGCCTTTAGAAGTGATTCCTGCCACATGACATGTATGATCCCACGTGGCGTACTAATAGTTTTGAGAAAGAGGTTGATGAAGGTCTTGTTCCTGATACTGACTCATCAGATACAGTAATATAAGTGAGTGATCAATCTGTTTCCAAAACAGTAATATTTTATTCAAATTTAAAACACATTCAACTATAATCGCGATATAATAATAATAATATACTAACCTCATGGTTGCACAGACGGGCAATGTGATAAAACCCAGCCTGCCTCAAGAACGAGTAGATGTCCTTAGGTATATCAAGGTGATCGTGTGTAGCGGCGTGTCTGACATTAAGCAAAGATCACGTACATTTGGGTCCTCGGATGTGTTCCACACATGAATGGAAATGTGTTTCTCCTGCAACGTGAGGAGAGAACGATTGGAAGGACCAGGGTCGATCACACTCTGGTGCAAGTAATACTACTCCAGGGATCTATTTATATAAAAAAAGTTATATTACAGTTACAACATTATAAATTACAATAAGATCATATATAAACATGGACGGTATCATAAGAGACGAAAACAATATTTTAAACATATCCTATTACCTAAGAGACCTAAAATCGTAATTATAATAAAAAAAAATTCTAACCTAAATTTTTTACCTAGAAATAAAAAATATCAAATAATTAATATTATTATATAATGCATAAATAAATAAATATTAAATACTAAGAAATAACAACATTAATATACATAGCTTCTAACCTACGGACTGAAAAAATTAATAATTCTTCTAACCTAAGTTGTCCACCTATAAATAAATAATATGACACAATTAATATTATTAAATACAAACTTTAACAACATAAAATAAAATTCTTCTAACCTAACTTTTCAACCTATAACTAAATAATATGGCCTAATTAATATTATTAAATAATGCATAATCAAAAAATTATTAAATACAAACTTTAACAACATTAATATAAAATTCTTCCAACCTAAGTTTTCAACCTATAACTAAATAATATGGCACAATTAATATTACTAAATAATGTATAATTAAAAAAAATTAAATACTAAATTTAACATCATTAATATAAAATTCTTATAACCTAATTTTTCTACCTATAAATAACATCAAACAATTAATATTATTAAATAATGCATAAATATAAAATACTAAACCTAATAACATTAACATACATATTCTATCCTATTGACTCAATAATAAAATTAATCTTCTAACCTAAGGTTTCATTTTATAAATAAGTAATATCAAATAACTAACACTAAAAAACTGCCAAACAAGTAATATTTAAATTACTAACATTGCTAATGTAAAGAGAGCTAGAGAATGAGAGGAAAAAAGGAAAGAGTGAGAGTTAGAGTGAGAGGAGAGAAGTTTGGGGTGGGGGAAAGGGTGGGAGGACACGAAAGCATGTAACACAGCATGCATATACCATATCCTTATGGAACATGGTGCAACCACAACATGGCTAAATCGAGGACACGAAAGCTTACCTCTAAGCTAGCTATCCAATGCCACAAGCTCAAAGTCCAATCACAGCAGATCACAATCTGATATGGACCAAATATAAATCAATAACACGTACCACATGCATACAAATTAAAGACAACTCCTTTACGTTTTCAAGTCTTAAAGCTTCTAACAAAGCCACAAGCCCTTAATCCCATGATTCTGGCTTAATCCATTAAAAACAGAAGTTCAACTTCATCAATCTAGGGTCTACAAACCCCCAATAGCCTACTGTATGCACAACACAGCTACTGTTCTGCGAAAACCCAGAATATCCGGATATTCCTCGGGACCATGTCCGGATATGCAATATCCGGATATCTCACTGTCCATATTCGGATATGCAATATCCGGATATACAGATTCACATAACCGGATATCTAATATCTGGATATCCCAAAACCACATATCCAGATATCCAATATCTGGATATCTGTTCGACAAATATCCGGATATTTTTCAAGACAGAATGCAGTTTCTGCATTTTCGTGAAGATATCCCTTAAAGGTTCCCTTTTTACCGATTTTAAACATCTAATCATGCATTTCTAGGCGTGTTCAACATTACCCAACAACAAGTTATCAACTTTAAGTCATTAGATGCATTAAGGTACCATTTTTAAGCATTAAAACTCAAGTTAAAGGTGATGAAGCTTACCAAAGCTCAAACTCAGAAAAAGGGTGCTCTTGGAGCTCACACAACAGCTCCAATGTTCTGTCTCTCACAGAACACGAAAATACACACCAAGGAGGGTCCTTTCTTCACAAAGGTTGCTCCTTGGAGCTCCAACAACTCAAGGAAGAAGCTCACACACTCCCACAAGGCAGTCCAGACTCCAAACAGCCTCCACACAGCCACCACGCTCAGGAAAAGAGCTCCTTTCACACTCACAATGATCTCTCCCACTCACCCAAGGTACAAAGTGAAGAGAAAAGGAGGAAGAGAGGTCACAAAGCTCACAAAATGGTGGTGAAGCAATGTAACAGTGGAACCAGCAGCTGACCAGCCCCTCACCCACATAGAGAAACTGTTTTCTAGGGTTTTGTGCCCTTAATAAGGGTATATATAGCGCACTTAAAGATTAACACATAGTATTAACTTTAATTGCTACGCGTAGCATTTTAATCCCAAACTTTGGATTATGAAACTACATAATTTTCTAAGATTTATCATATTTTTCTTATAATTTTCTGAGCATCTTTCCGGTACGCGCTTTTCATAGCCAGTACCGGTTTCTAGCACCAGTTCTCATTATTTGGACTTGAAACTCGTTTTACAAGTCCTACATATTATTCTAGTAATTATCATGCACTTAATTTAATTTTCCGGGATACTTTTTCGGCACCCATTTATACCGACTAGCAGAACCGGTATCTGCACTTTTCTTCCGAAAAGCGACTTTCAGCATTCTTAATCACTTATTATGATTATTATTAGGGTCAATTATGGAATCATTTCCTATTTTTGCATAATTAATTAATTAAATACCTTAATTAACGGTGCAGGTTCTTACATCTACCAAAAATGTGCCACATCAGTAAACCAAGTTTGCTGGGAAGTGTAGCGAACTTGCACGTATGGTATATTGAGAAATAACACTATTCGCATGACATTTGAGTAAAAACGTTAGTGACAAGTGACATTTTGGTCACTTGTTCATGCTCTTTCTTGGAATCTCGGACTCAACACTTGTTTTTGTTTAAGGGCGTTGTATTTCTTATGCCGCTGGTGATCAGCACATTTTTCTGTAGATAGAAACAAATTGGGTGCCATCAGTTTTTTCAAAAAAAAAAAATTTGAGTTGGGCACGTTTTACGAGCTGAGAGTGACAGGAGATGAGTATTTTTATGCAACAGAATAATTGATTTTGCCTTTGTTTAAATATCATAATTATTTCTACAAAGGGAGTCATTTTTTCGAATTTTCGCGTCAACTTTAACTCTTTTAATCTGCTATTAGAGATGAATTTCAGCAATGCAGGACCACTGAAATTTGATGCCACACTTTGGGAAGTGGAATTTGTTTTTCTACTTTACTTATTTCTTTTTTTTATATATTTTTATTTAGGAATTATATTTTCTTATACAATAAGAGATAAGATATCTCATGTTGCACTAACAAATTTATGTGAGTCCCACTATACAAGGAAAGAGAAAAAAAATTAAAGTGGACCCCGCACCTTTTTGAATGTGTTAAAAAAATTTGTTATCTCCTATCACATGAGGTTAATATTTCCTTTTTATTCATGTCTCGTATTATTTAAAGGGAACTACCGAATTTTAGTGGTCTTAGTTATAGATATTCACCCTCGCCAAAAATATATTTGTATGAATCAAATTTAATTTTTTCCCCACCTACCCAATATGTATTGTTAACTGAACTACTTCTGTTGGATGGAGTGTAACACTTTTAAATGTGTTAAGTAACAGCGTATAATATACTAAAATAGAGTTGAGAGTAATCAAAATTTTAAGATATTATTAACCACATCAATTAATTAAGTAAGTGTTGTACCGTTCAGTTCTGTGAGCCCACTATGTACCTTTGAGGGTAATGTTATTATATGGATTACACCACTAGCTGAGGTAAAGACCAGGCTAGAAGGTATAGTTCCAAGAGGTAGAAAGCTGATATCAATGGCAGATAAATAACAAGAGTATGACTTGGAAGTAAATGGGCATAACAACAGTACATAAAAGATAAGATCTAGTGTGCCCCCTGAGGGCTATTTATAAGGAAGATGATGCGGGTTGGTGAGGTGAGGGTCAACCCTTCTTGGGGTGCACACCCATGATGGCAGTGTTAGGCATGGTTGGCGCTGCCACAATGGCAGTGCTGCAACCACTGCACCCGGCGATGTCATCACTGAACAAAGGGGCAGGTTCCCTTGCAGTGCTTATGGCGACTGCCTTTAGCGGTTAATGTCCCGAAGTGGGACATTTTGGGGTATCTCTTGGACGTGCTGCAATCTTGGAGATTGTGAGGGTCTACATCAGCCCTAAGGGCTGACACGGAACAAGGCTGAGGTTTGGGCTTGAGTAATTGGGCCAGCTGAGGGTTGGGCCTGAGTAATTGGGCCACTCCAGTACTTGGGCCATCCAGAATAGGAGCCCCCCCAGCTTGGTAGAAACCGTGGGATGGTGCCAAGTTAAAGACTTTGATCGTTCTCGTCAGGGCGATGTGCGTCCTTCGAGGGGGAGTTACTGACGCTCTATGGGGCGTCCTTCAAGAGGGAAATGACTACAAAGCCTTGTATCGCCGTGGCGCCATGAACCCCAACCTGGTTATATGCATAAGTTGGCGCCTTGGTATATAGGATTTCGCGACGCATTGTTTGGCGATGTGAAATGCTTGAGCACGGGCGATTGCTTTTGGTGATAGCTGTAATAAGGTCATTGATGACGGGGATTGGTAGGTGACGGAAGCGAAAAACTGCCTCTTAAAGACACTTTAAGAGGCTTTTCGGTTTCCGAAGAGCCGTAATGATGAGTTATCCCATCATTACTATTTATTGCAGGCATCCAAGCGTCATAGGGTTCGGCGCATTAATGCGACGCGACTGGTGACTTGTCCCTTTGAAGTGACCACTTTGCCCCCTCTCCTTAACCGCTCATCACACGATGAGCATGTCATCGTACAGTTAAGTGAGGAGGACTTACACGTGTCCGTGTGAGACCTCTCTCTTTCTTTACACGTGTCTGTGTGAGACTTGTGTGAGACCTCTCTCTTTCCCCCCCTTTTTTATAAAAAGGGGGGGAGCCCCTTTGTTGGGGCTCTTTCTTACGCGAGACCTACACTCTTACGCTTTGCTCAAAGCCTTTGTTCCCTATCCTCAGTTCGGTGTGATAGTGCCGGTCTTCTTTCTCTCCTTTTCTGCGATTCTCAGGTATAGTCCTTCTTCTCTTGTCGTTTCTATTCTCATTTCTGGTTGTCTTCTACTCTTTTTTCTGCTGTATCGATGGTTAGGTTTACAGAACCTATCCCAGGCCTCATACTCCCTGAATCAGAAGTAGAAATCAAGGAAGAGGAGTTTGACGAGGCCTTTGAGGCACTGGGGAATAGTGCGGTGGGGCCAGCGATGCGAGAGTATCTTGCTAGTTGCGCCCCAAGTCGTCCCTTAGTTCCTGGGGTTGAGAAATTTCCCCACGGGAAAGTACCCTAACTTCTGGGTTTTAGCAAAAAGGAGATTCAAAATCTCCTTCCCGAGAGAGCTTTAGGTCCTGTCCTCCCGTATGCTGGTGAGGCGTCATGTTCAATTCCCCGTAGTGGGCGCCGCAGAGGGCGCCACGATTTAGTTGGTGAGAAAAACTCCAGATCTGGTGGGCGTTCGCTTGCCGCCTCTAGGAGGCAGAAATTCGCTTCACGTCGTCGCGTTTCTCGGTGTTCTGATCTTGGAACTGGGCGATTAATTCGACCCGTATCCAACATCAATCGCCTGTGTCAAAACCGTCCTTTGGAGTATTATTTCCACCCTCTCCCTTCTTCAGTTTCCCTTCGCTCCTCTCATGGTCTAATTCCCTCCATTCTCCAATCTTTCCATCGTCGTATGTATGATGAGTCCACAGAGAACCGTTTGGGTAGATATCACCCGGAGGATGGTCGCCTTACAAGGAATGGCGTGTGGGACGCCATTTTTGAGGACATAGGGCTTTTTAAGATACCGCCTGCGTGGTGGCCTTCTAACCTGAGCTATTCAGATTTTTATTCAAGTTCATCAGATACCTCGGATTCTGATGGTGAGTTAACTGTTTAATTCTTCCTTTTTCCTTTTCGTTGTGCTTGGCGTGGGGGTGTTGGAGGTGACAGGGGTGTTGATAGGGTGGGTTGGACTATCTCGTTTCCTTTTGCAATGGTCTTCCTGGCGTTAGTGAAGTTTAGAGGATTGACTGTGTGTTTGTCGCTCCTAGGTAGGACTTACAAGGATTTTCCAAACTTATGGCGACTGTTCAGTCGGACGATGGTCTCGGGGCGCAGGATTGGGTTGATTCAGTGGTGGCCTCAACCTCTTCAAGCTACTCTGACATGAGCATCTTACGCAGTCACTATAAAGGTGAGCTTAGCTTTAGCATAACTGAAAATGGCGCAATGGAGGCGAAGTGGCAACCGATCGCGGTCGGCGCTGATCGTTGAGTTTGTGACGCGCCTCTTTTGGAGCAGCGATCACGGTGGCGGTTTATGGTGTACAAAACGCACTTTACTGATCAGAAGGTGAGGTTTCCGTTATCCGAGTTCGAGATGGGGGTGCTATCTCACTTACAGGTCGCGCCTTCACAACTGCATCCCAACGCTTTGGCGTTTGTCAGAGTCTTTGAGAGTATATGCAAGTATTTCAATATGGCCTACTCTGTACGATCATTCTTCTACTGTTTTCAAGTGTCGCCATCCAAGAAGACAAAGCTTGGTTGGGTTTCTTTGAAGGCGGGCAATGCGATTGGATCAATATTTGCCCAGCACGCCAACTCTTATAAGAATTGGACGCGTACCTTCTTTTGGATTAAACCAGTGTTAGGCAAGGACGATGGTTGGGCTTGAGTAATTGGGCCAGCTGAGGGTTGGGCCTGAGTAATTGGGCCACTCCAGTACTTGGGCCATCTAGAACAAGTGTAAACACTACTAAAAAAGTATGAATTAGGGATGGATTTTAGAGACAGAAAATATTCCGTCTCTAATTGGGACCAATTTAGAGACGGAAAAACAATTCGTTCCTATTTGGGACGGAATTAGTGATGAAATAAATTCTGTCACTAATAGGGACAAATTTTAAGATGGAAAAATATTCTGTCCCCATCAGGGACGGAATTAGGCACAAAATATTTTCAATTTCTGTAATCCGTCTCTAATTTCGTCCCTAATAGGGACGGACAATATTTTGTCCCAACTCGGGATAGAATTAGGATGTTGTTTCTAAAATCTGTCCCTAATAGGGACGGAAAATATTTCGTTCTTAAATTCGTCCCTAATAGGGACTGAAAACGTTTCGTCCCTAATAGGGACAGAAAACTTAACAAATTCTGTCCCTAATATGAATGAAAAACAAAAAATAATATGTCCCAAATTGGGAAAAATTTAGGGACTAAGATTGTATTTAAGTGTTATTGCTACATTATATACGTACATTGGATATATCTATTAAAAAAAGCAACAATACGTGATTTATCTGGGGAGAAATATATGAAGAGTGATTAATCTAACTCGCTGTTACTACTAGAAAAGTATGGATAAGAGACTAATTAAATAATTAACTTATTTTCTTATCTTGATTTCACCGATCAAGAGAGCAATAAATATATCAATTGAAGTGACATATATACAAGATTTATGTAAAAAATTTAATTGAGAAAAAATCACTAGCACGATCAAAGAAAATTTTCACTATATATAAAAAATTACAACTTCTCTCTAATTATAAGATAATATCACTTTTTGATATAGAGAATATACCTCACTCAAAGTAATACTAGAGAGACACTTAGTATTTGTCTCTATATTAGATATTAAAATGTACATAAAAAAAATTAGATATTAAAAAACACTCTTGACCTTGTGGGGTTTTTGGGATGAAAACAAATTCCTATTTAGAAAAATCTCTTCGTTTAATCTGCGTATTGCGTGTTTCAACTTTGTGCATTTTGTACTATAAAAAAAAAAAAAAAAACTTTGTGCATTTTGTACAGTCCCACATCATCTATCGGCCACCGCTTTTGAATCAAATCACAGCAAGAAAAGTCATGTGCAATCTAATTTGATTGCAGAAGTGCGTATTTGCCATAAGTTAAGATACATTTTGATAGATGGTATACAAAAAAAAAACACGATACATTTTGATATTACCCAAAAAAAAAGTACATTTCGATATTTGTAAAAAAAAAAAAAAACAGATATATTTTGATATCATTAGATTAAATAATTAAAGGTTGATATTGGATCTTGGCTGATGATGCCAATGAAAGAGATGACACATCATTGTGGAAGACGAGGTGACGTAGAATTAGAGATATAAATGGGCTGGACTAAGTTAGTCTTTAGCTTAAATAAATCAAGCTTGTGTAAAAAATATTGGGTATGGCCTGGCCTATTAGCCTGTATAGGCTCTAAATTACAAGTCTGGCTTGATCTATATTCAAAAAATAAAAGCCTTTGCCTAGGTCTGTTAGCCTGTTTAAGCTTATTAAACATTCAACAATTAAATGAATAACTAATATAATATTATTTTATTATTCAAAATTATTAAATAATAATTTTATTTATTATATTTTAAATAAATAATATGATATAAGCTGACCTGTAGGTTTATAGGTCTGACATGTACAAAAAAGTCTATGGCCTATTTTCTAAATAGGTTCTTTTAAAAGCCTAAGTCTATTCTATTTTACTACTTATAGTAGGCCAAGTCTGGCCTAATATACACTATACCGTACGCTCCTGTTGGCCGGCCTAACCCATTGACACCCCTACATAGAGTCAAAGGAAGTAATGTTTGTGTTGAAAGAACTTCTTTCAAAAATTAATTGATCAAATAATAAAAATATTCTTCCCGTCAAATGTCAAGATGGGTAAAACCTCATTATAAAGAAAATTAATTTGAGTTAATTCTTGACATATGAATATCGTTCACTTAGCACAACTATGATTTCTGAGGTAATTTTGCTTATTTACGGTTTGCTTGATATAACATTTACATTTAGGGAGCGTTTGATAGTCGATTTTTTTCAGGATTTTTGGGAAACAGAGTTTTTTTAAATTTTTAATTTTTGGATATTATCGTAAACTGGATGTTTTCATCATATTTCTGAAAATCGATATTTTCGGATAAAAAAAAAAATTCATCTACCAAACATCCCCTAGTTTGTGAAAAGACTAATGGCAATAAGGCCCACAAATCTTAGGTACATATTTTAGATTCTAAAAATCCGAAATTAAAAATTAAAATAATGGAATCGTAATTAATTTTATTTGATTTGAAAAAATAGAAAAAAAATTTATTATAAATTGGTCTTTAAAATTATAGATCAAAGATTCATGAGTCTAATTATGCGCAATGAAGGATGAAAATTTAATCTCATTGCATCCCTGACACATCCGTTTAAAAACGATTACCTTAAATTAATTGTGCAAATTATTAATAGCTTTTAAAAATATTTGCTTGATCCCTTTAAAAGATAAATACAATTATTTAGGAAGTGGGAAAACTAAATTATTAAAATTTTATTTTAGCTTGATGAAAAAGTTTCGTTCCGACGTATCCTTCGGTGCAATGAGGAATTCAAAGCTACGTCATTCTTTTTGTTTGCGTGCTGATTATGTTAATTTTAAATTTAGAAGTTTCAAATTCAAAAGTTTCAAATTACCAAGCTGCCACAACTAAAATAATCTGAAATCGTTATTGCAAGATTAACAAGTTGTCTCAACTCAGCTAGACCTTTATTATGAAAAATAAGTAAATTTTATTTTAACTTGACGGAAAGAGTTCCGCTCCGACGTATCCTCTGGAGCAATGAGAAATTCAAAGCTACGTCGTTCTTAATAAAATATTTATGTGTTGGCAAATTTTATTTTTTGAAAACAATTTAAAAAAAAAATTCATTTGTAAGTTTTAGATTTAAAAGTTTCGGATTACTAAGTTGTCGCAGCTAAAATAACCCAAAAAAAAATTATAGGACTAACAAGCTATCACAACTCAGCTAATCCCTTTAAAAATAATTCTTTTTATTATGATAAATTTTACGATGAATTTAAATGAATTTTGAATCTCCAAGCTGTCACGGCTAAAATGAGTCAAAACAAAATATGTGGAGTGATAAACCCTTGGTTTACCATGTTTTTAGGCTAATTTATACAAGAATTACATAGTAGATTGCATGGAAATTAAGGTTTTACAATATAAAATCATAAAGAATGGATTTCTAGATAACATGTGGTAATCTTGCTTATTTTGAAGGTATTTTGACATAAAAGAATGCTAATGGAGCAAAAGGAATGCTAGGAGATGGTTGAATACTGAAGAAAGCCCAAAGAAAGCAAGTTACAAGCAACTCACAAACTTATGGATAGTGTTTTAGCGCCCAACAACGAGCTAAAACGCCCTAAAGAAGTAAAATAGCCAAAATCCATTGGAGGAGAGCGTTTTAGCGCCCAACAAAGTGCTAAAACGCCTTGACAGCAACAAATTTCCCTTCGAAGAGGGCGTTTTAGCGCCCAACATCACTCTAAAACGCCCTGAGGCAGACAAGAATACACAAAGAGAGCATTTTAGCGCTCTAATGGGCGCTAAAACGTCCTACTGCGATCAGACTCAGACCCATGGAAGATTTTATATCTGAATCAAGATATGAACGAGATTTCATGAAGATTAGAAGAGAAATTAAAAAGATATGTTTTCCACTATAAATAAAGGGCCTTAGGGACCAATTGATGAATTCATTCAAGAACGGAGACGCATCTGAAACAGCACAAGGAGAAATCCTGTTGCGGAGCGTTGGAGCACTGAGGAACCAAGTCAACATCACACTAATAGAGGCTTGGGGTTCTCTTTTATTTATTATTGCTTTTGAATTCAGTATGCTAGGCTAAACTTTTATGAAGTTAAGGGTAGATGGAACCCAATTGATTCGTATGCTTTGAATTAAATAATTTCTGAATTCTTTTCTTTTTGTAATTGAATAAATTTATCCGTCTTTAATGCTTTCTCTGAGTTTTCTCCTTTATAGATCGATTTTGGGGAATTGTATGACAATAGGGATGTTGGTGCATGAACCCTGACTTGGTAAATTTATCATAATCCTTCTGATCTAGGGATAAACATAAGGCAATTGTGCAATCTTTAAATTCTTGATCTTAATGCATATTTTCTTGGAGAATAATCGGGGAACTAGAGTTCTTTCAAGATCACATAGATTTAGGGTAATAAGGAATTGAGCCCTAATTAACTTAGAAAGAATTGATTGACATTATATTAAGAGCAGATTCTTGACAGTTTAATTCATAGCATATAGAGGAGATTGGGAAAAGTCGAAACCTTAACTACGCTTGTTTTTAAATTCTTAATCAATCATCTTTTCAATTATTCTTTTTAATTCTGAATTTTAAATTGCATGTTATTAATTATTTTTAATTTCAATTCTTTTCATCTCAAATTCGATTGTTCAACTAAATCGTTGTTAGCGAACTAGTGCTTGAAAACCAATCCTCATGGGAACAATCTCGTACTCAGTACACTTTTATTACTTTTACGATCGGTGCACTTGCCGAAGTCACAACATGGAGTAAACAAGCCGCTATGACTCAGCTAACTCTCAATTTAATTAATAGGTATTCTTTATTTTCTAAATTAACCTGAAATCAATAATTTTTTTTTTTTTTTTGATAACAAAAATCAATAATTTTAAATAGGAATTATGATTGCTTTATTATTATTATTATTATTATTATTACTAAAAAATTTAAAATTATCATACTATCACAGTCGAAATGATTCTGAAAATAACGGGATTAACAAGCTGTCACAACTCATCTAATCTCTCCCATTCTATTAAGGTAAATTTTGAGTCACTCTTGATTATATTATCATTTGCTCAAAAGAACAATAAGAAATAATTAACAACAAAAGAACCTTTTTCCTAATCATAAGAAGTTATTAAATAAAAAAGTTCAAATATTTTAAAAGAAGAACTAAACTTACCAATAACTATCAATAAAATAAGCCATTACTCTCAAATTTCAACATGATTTCGATTTCCCAAAAAAAACAATAATAAATACATTGGTTACTACGTAACCCTCCTTTGTTTAACAATTCCTTCCATCAAATATATTTTTATTTCTTTTGCATTTGTTAACATTATTTTATTCAAGTGGAATGACAAGTATCAATAACCCAATAAAATAGAAGTAAACATGATAAAGTGAAGACAAGTAGCAAAATATAAGAAACTGATAAACTAGTAACAAAAGACAAATAGTACTCTCATGATAAACTAACATGATAAACTAATAAACCAAGAAAAGCTTCGTCATCTCCATTTTCTATGTTTGCATCTTGTACCGTTGGGATCTATAAGTCCACTATGTTCCCTTTAGGGATGGAATCACTGTATGGATAATACCTCTAGCACAGGTAAAGACCAAGCTAGGAGATAATATCCCAAGTATAAATGATGACATATGATAATGGAGGGGTGTGTGTGTGTGACTCAAGGATTATGGGCAGAATAACGATACATAAGATGCTTCTCCTTGTGTGTAGAGAGGGATATTTATAGGAGAATGAGATGTTGATCCTGCGTGGGATGGTGATAAGGGGTCAACCATCCTTGGGATCAGTTAGGGATAGCCAACACTACTATGACAACAGTGATGTAGGCCCTGCTTCGGCGATTTCAGTGTATGATGATGGGGGGTTACCATTTATAGTGTCTGGGGCAGTCTCCCAGGGAATTAGAATCCCTAGACGAGACATTTTGGTGTCTCACCTAGGGGGTGCAGCCGTCTTGGGGGCAGGATGGATGGAGGGTTGGTAGGGCTGATGTGGAGAAAAGGACATGACAAGGTTTGGGCTTAGGTTGGTGGGCTGTATGGCGTTGGGCCATCCGGAACAAGAGCCCCTCAGCGTGGTAGTAAGCATAGTGTAAGAACCCACACCGTTAATTTAGGAATTTAATTAATTAATTATAAGATAATTTCATAATTGACCCTAATAATTATGAGAAGGCTTAAATAATTATGGTAAGTGAGTAATAATGCTGAAAGTCGCTTTTCTGATGAAAAGTGCAGATATCGGTTCTGCTCCACGGTATAAATGCGTACCGATGAAGTATCCCAGAAAATTATGTAAAGTATGTATATGTCACTAGAATAATATATAGGACTAGCATAACAAGTTTCAAGTGAAAATAATGAGAACTGGTGCCAGAACTGATACTGGCTATGTAAAAGCGCGTACCGAAAATTACTGCAAAAAATAAAATAAAAATATGAAAAATCCTAGAAAAATGGCTAGGTCCAGAATCCCAAGTTTGAGATTAAAACGATAAGCGTAGCTATTAGTGCTAATACACTGTGTTTAATTTTAAACGAACTATAAATATTCTTTGGCCTAAAACCCTAGGCCATAATTTGGCTGCTACGTGAGGCTTGTGAGTTCTGACCACCTTCAGCCATTTCCTCCCTTCTTGGACTTGAGCTCATTGAACCTTAGTAAGCCAAGAACTCACCTTTTCCATTGATTTCTTCACAATAATCTTGTAAACACTAAGTAGTGAACCTTGTGAGGGTGTGAGGCCACTCATTTCTAAGTTTAGGCTTCTGAGTTGTCAGGTTTTTGGGGCTGAGTTGTGGGTTTTTGTTGTGAGAGCCTTGTTCTTGTCTTTGGAGGCTTCAAGAAGCCATTTTGATGGTGGAAGGTCCAAGCTTGTAGTGCATTTTCGTGCTCTTGCAAAGACAGAACCTTGGAGCTGTGTTGGAAGCTCCAAGTCACTCCCTTTTTCTGAGTTTTGTGCAGTTGAGGTATACCATGATCACCTCTTTGTTATTTTCATGATTTTAGCTTGTTTAATCCATTAAAAAGTAAAACTTGGATCATTTGAGTAAAGGACTGTGTTTCTGAGTCTTAAACATGTTAATGAACATCTGTTTACGGAGTCATTGGACTCCAAATCACTTTAGGACCCTTAAAAATGGACTTATGTAGAAGAATGCTCGAGTTTCTGCATTCTGTCTGATAAGTATTCGAATACTTTTCGTGTAGTATTCGAATACTTATCCCTTGGTAGTCTAATACTCCTTGGAGGAGTATTGGGATACTTTTCTGGGAAGAAAAGTATTCGGGTTCCCATGAAGAAGTATTCGAATACTGGATAGTATTCGGATACTGTGGGTTTTGTATTCGAATACCTTGTGGTATTCGAATACTGGGTGAAAAGTATTCGGATACTTTGTAGTATTCGAATACTTATGTGAAAGTATTCAGATACTTTCTGGAAACTTGGAGTATTCGAATACTCATCGGGGAGTATTCGAATACCTCATGAGAAACAACATGAAATGACTTATAATGAGTTAGAAAGCCTTAATCACTTAATGGAATCTTGAGCAATGATTATTGATGATTAATTATTGTATAAGCAGATTGTGATTGTGCTGTTTGTGGGCATTGAGCTAGTGTGAGCTTGGCTTGGATAGTTAGCTTGCGAGGTAAGCTTTCGTGTCCTCGGTTTAGCCATTATTGGTTCCACCATGCCCCATGGGGGAATAGTTTTATGCATGATGTGTTTTCATGTTTTGATGATTGAAATGCTTTTGAGCTGTTAAGTGCAAGGGCCTTATAATATGCATGTGTTGTTCCATCTAGACGGTAAGCCTGAGTATGTGGCGTCATACAATACGGTGATTCTGTGGGTGGGTGCAAGTGGCGTCTTGCACTGATGTAGGCAATAGACGTATTTAAGTCCTGCATTTCTCTGGCCAGTAGAATAGTTGACACACATGGCATGATTATCTGTTGCATTGCTCTGATTTTGGAACTGATATTGTATATTGCTTTTAGAACTTGTATTGCATATGTAAGTGAGCTTGGGGTGGAGAGATCCTTGAGGACCCTTTGTCTTACTGAGATTTCTGTTTAGAGATCTCACCCCACGTTTGGGGCACATATTTCAGGTTTAGGTAACTCGGGAGTTGAGACCTCTGGCGGCAGGAGGCCGAAGCTGAGTTAGATATCTGCTGTTATGATGATGTGTTGGATGCTGATATGTCGTTTATCTGTTATTATGTTATTATTATGATGTTTGTATTGAGACTTGATGAGTATGTTGTTTATTGGGTGAGCATGGGGATTGTCCATGCCACATTGATTTGGCGATGTTTGAGTTTAATTGAGTTGTATAAACTATCAGGATCCATCTGGTCTACGTGTTGTAGTTCCGTGACTAGAGACGCATTCAGTTATTTATATTATGAGGTTATTCAGTGTAGATAGCTGTCTTTGTGAAATTTACATACAGACAATATTTTGAAAAATGATTAAGTAATCAACTTGGTAATATTAATGACGTCATAATTGAAAAGAAAAGTTATTCCGCATTTTTAATTAAGCTTAGCTTAATACGATGACATGTTAACAAACCGGGTATACACGGGGTGTTACACATAGCTTGGTGCCAAGATAGATTGCCTTGGGCGCCCTAGGGGAAAACAACGGTTTGATAGGTTAGCAGGAAACGCGACCATTTGGTATAGCATTGGGAGTCTTGGCGACTAAGAGGGAGGCTTAGCGTCTGGCGGTCTTAGTGGCTGGTAGGACATGAGACTCTTTGGCGATTTGGTGGACATTGGGAGTCTTGGCGACTATGAGGGAGGCTTAGCGTCTGGCGGTCTTAGTGACTGGTAGGACATGAGCAACTCCCAAGATTGACCACGTGCCTCACGAAGAGGAGCGGTGGCTTTTCGATTTTTGAGAGTTTGTAATGATGAATAACTCCATCATTGCTATTAACCGTGGATACCCTAACGTCACAAGTTGCGGCGCATTAATGCGATGTGAGGGACGTCTTGTCGTGCTGTAATTACCTTAGGGTCCTTCATCTGAACCGCTTATTGTCTAACGGTTGTTTCAATCACACGGTCAACATTGTGAGACGCTATATGTGTACGCCACATATTATCCCTCCTTCTCTATTTAAAGGGGTTTTCTCCCTCTTTGCAATCTTGTTCACTGCTATTTTGGCTCTTCGTGCTCTTGCTTTCTTTCTTCTGGTTTTACTTACTGTGTGAGTGCTTGTGCTGGTCTTTCTTCTTCCATTCTTCCTACTCTCTACCGTCTTCGTCGTTGCAGGTACAATGTTACTAGATTGTGACTATTTGCATTGTGATTTCTGTTATTTCTTTGTTTTTCTCTGTCTTTTTGGTTCTGTTCTTTCCCTTTCTTGTGATGGTCGAGCTTAACGACTTGAGTGGTGAGGCCTTGCCTGAGTTGGAGGTGGTTGTTAAAGAGAAGGAGTTTGATGAAGCTTTTGAGGCACTTGATGGTTGTGTGGTAGGGGAGGCTATGCGGGAGTTCCTCGCTCGCCGTGTTGGGGAGAGTAGTAATGCTTCATCTTGCCGTTCTTTTATTTCGGGGGTTGAGTCTTTACCTCACGGTAGGATACCTGAGCTTCCGAGCTTTAGTGAAGAAGAGATCCAAAGGCTTTTGCCAGAAAGGGCTTTGGGACCTGTGGTTCTGTATTCTGGTGAGGCTTCTGGTTCTGATTTTCGTGGTAGGCGTAGGGCCATACTTGGTGGGAGGATTTCTAGATCCGGTAGGCGTCGGTATGATGGGTCTCGGAGTGGTGTTGGGCCTTATCCTCCACATAGGAGGTGTTTTAGTTCTTCTGGTCGTTCTTCCCGTGACCATAGATCTAGCTCGCGTTACTGTTCTTCGAGGTGCCCCTACCTTTGGAGTGAGGCGACTTATTCGCCCTTTATCCTCTATCAATCGTGAGCCTCGAAATTGCCCTCTAGAGTTGTATTACTAACCTCTCCCTTTACAAATAATTCATCCGACTATTGAACTACATGTCACCTTGTGCACGTCTTGAAGCGATATTCCCCCAATTCCTAAGTCTTTTCACCGCCGCAAATATCATGAGTCGTCTGACAATCGGCTGGGTAGATATTATCCAGAGGATGCTCGGCTCATTCGCTACGGCGTGTGGGATGCTATCTTTGAAGATTTGGGGCTTTACAAGGTGCCACCCCCATGGTGGCCTTCTCCCCTTAGCTATTCAGATTTCTGCACCTCCAGTTCTTCGGAGACCTCTGATTCTTCAGGTAAGTTCATTTTGTGTTTGAACTATACTTGGTTTGTGTTTGTTAATGAAGGGGGGAAAGTTGGTGGGTGCTGGGCGGTGTGGAGGTTTACGATTTGGTGGCTTTATTGACTTCTCTTGATGCCAGTTGAAATGTTTAGCATTTGACTGTGTGTTTGTAACTCCTCCCAGATTTTGTTGGTGGATAATTTCTTAGCTATACATGGAGGTTGTTCAAACTCATGAACGTTTCTTGGTGAGGAACTGCGTAGATGAAGATGTGGCGACTACTTCTTCTTGTTATACCGATAAATCTGCTTTAGGCAAGGCTTATCGGTCTGAAGGTAACTTTGATTTTACTGAGGGTGCCGCTAATGACAACAAATGGCAATGTTGGTCAGTTAGGGAGGTTGACCGAGTTTGTGACAAGCCACGTCGTGAGTGTGTTAATCAATGGCGATTCTTTGTATATAAGACACACTTCACCGACCAGAAAGTTAGGTTCCCTTTCTCTGAATTTGAAATGGGAGTGTTAGCCCATCTACGAGTTGCGCCTTCTCAAAAATTAATTGATGAAATGGGTATGTGTAACAGCCCGTTGTATACCGGTATTATTAACATTAATTATGATATTAAGCGCAGTTACAATCACATCAATTCATTTATAAAAATGCGAGTAAACTTTTTTCGTATATTACGCGAGCATTTAAAACAATAAAAAACGTAATAATTAAAGTTGTGACCGTAACTGTAAACTCTTTGCGGAATAATTATTTAAACTACTTTTATAACATATTTTACATCTCTCAAGTCACTAAGGGGTTCCCATAAACCCACTTAGCTAAAATCTCACTTTATCCATGTTCCACACTAAAGGCATTCACCCATTTATTTACACGAAGGATTTTATACCTCGCCAATGCTCCTCACGTTTTAATGTTTTATAGATTTACTCGTTAGCTTCGCGTAGGTTCAAACCGCGTTCAATTTGGAGCACCGTAGCCCAAGATATGCATTTTCTAAGAGAAAGGATGCTGATTCACAGGACCCCCGCGCTGACAGCGTCAAAACCCACGCTGACAACGCCACTATCTCGCCAGAGGCAGAGAAGACGGCGCTCATAGCGCCAGATTGGCGCCCGTAGCGCCAAGGTCACTGCCTCCAAATGATGGGTGGCGCTAATAGCGTCAACTTGACGCCTAGAGCGCCACAGTTCTAATGGGAGGTACAAAACAGGAAAGATTCAACCTATCTTGGTATTTTATCCATAACTTGAGTTATACTAATCCTATGGGCACAAACTTTGTCTTGTTGGAAAGGTAAAAGAAAGATGTATAACTTCCATGAAGCTAAAGGGTCCAATTCTATCATATAGGGGTGACAATTTGGGCAACACTCTCTATTTATATTTTAGAAATTTTGCCAGAGTCTCCTTTATTTTTCCAATAATCTCCAAGTTTGCAAAAGTGTTCTATGACCTCAATATGTACCTAATAATCATTGGGTGGCACACACAAGGACTAGCAATGCCTTAGGGCTCTTACAACCCTTCACAGTTTATATCCATTTACTCAATTCATATCATATTGCTTACTTTATTAACCCTTAACATATTTCAATCACCAATGTCCATTTGCATGCATTTTCTAAACATACACATAATCAAAATCCTAAAATAGGCCTATTGCCCTTTCATCATATTACATGCTTCCATATTACATCAAGTATTCATGTACAAATTGCAACTTCCAAATGAAATATTACACTTTACAAACCATAATCTTTAAATACAATATAATGAATAAACCTCAAAATGACATATATAACTAGACTTAGGCAAAATTACATGAACAAATATGACAACAAATCTCCTCCTACATCTATATGCAATGTTCATGCCCTAAGTCTAGCCTAGGCCCAATGGTCACCAAAATGCAAAATAAATACTCCTATGTCTCAGTCATCCCATGGGCTTCTTGCCCACCGCTCCTGCACCACTACTACCTCCTAAAATAATTTCCCCCGAGACGGGGTGAGATATACAAATATATCTTAGTAACCCAGAGGTTCTGGATAATACTCCGCCCAATGGTTCACTTCGATGAATATAAATAACATAAAATAACGCCTTGAAAACGGGATAAAGCAAGGGATTTAGAGAAATAGGGGAGCATATGGATACAAAATACGACGAAGCTGGAATGGTCGATGAAAAACCACGCAATGTCCAGCCTAATGGCTCGGCGTATAAGCCTACGGGTCTCAACCAAGGCATGTTCCCAGAACATCAAACCAAGGCACCCTCCATCCATATCCACCCGAGACTTCCTAGCGTGTTCCTATCCAGATCACACACCACGACCCTAGGTCAACTGGAACTCCCTCTCGGAGACCTATCCAGTGGAAGTTCGTAATGCCCGAAGGCACACTGTCTATTGGCCAGAGACACAGTACATCCTATGTACCAACACACATAATATATGCATGAATATGTTATCTTACATTACTTATATACACTTCCTATCATCACCCTCAACGGGCATGGTGGAACACACAAGGGGATCAAGCCCCAGTACCAAGAGGTTACCTGTGTAATCCTTTCAACATAGCTCCACTGCAATATATATTCCGAGCTCGTTACACAACAGAAATGCCTACACAGAGGACATTCACAATCAACTCCCATTCATACTAACGCTTGCAAGTTACTAATTCTAAAAGCATGGTTCCAATTACTCACCTCAATCCCACTTGGTCCGGGACCAAGGGCAACCCACCGAGCTCACGGTTCAAATCCACATACGAAAACCTACAACGAGCATATACGAATCGTCAAAATACGATAATTTTATCAAAATACAAAAACGTCACAAATCCTCCCCCACCCTAGGTAGGTTCGGCCATATAGGTGCATTTTCACAATTTATTTTCCTTTATTTTTCTTTCTCATTTTCTTAAGCATCCCTAGGTTATCGAAACACCATTTTAGGTGCCAATTTGCATCCTACGTCATTCAAACTTCATTTTGCCAATTAATTTGCTTTAGGTTCTATTACACCACTCAACACTATCAAATATTTTTCCATTGGTTCTCCAACCTTCCAACTATCACACAACCCATCTAATCACCATTTAACACACAACTCATCATCCAAACAATTTTAACAACATTAATTACCCATTTATTCCAATTTGGCCGATTGTACATAGTACACCTCAAAGGATTTCCAATCCAATTCAACTATTCCACACCTCATACAATCCTATTATATCATCATAAAACCATACAACAATCCAATTACAGAATCCTAACACAATTCCAAAACATAAAGACATGGCATCATCAAAATTTTCCTAAGTTAAAATTATATTTTCACCAATAATTTTTATTGCATTTATAGCTCTAACACATCATTCTAAGACATAATCATCTAATACACATTTTTCATTTGAGCTCTCTAACAACACAAATCAACCAAACATAGCTTAGGGTTCATGAAAATCAAACTCATCAATCAACCATCAAAAGGCGAAGAAACTTACTCACAATTAAGTCACAAGGCTCCTCCTAGCACTCCACAAGCAATGGCTTAAGAAATCAATCCCAAAATCACAAAAACTCCAAGAAATTTTTGGCTGTATATGCCTATTTTCTCACAATAGAGAGGGTTTCAAGGGAAACTAATCGGTGGAACGGTTTCGGGTGGTGGTTTCCATCGAATTTCAAGACAAGAATCACTCGATTCAGTTAAGATTTGATGAAGTTAAGAGAGGAAGGAAATCAAAATTAAAAATGGAGTCAAAGGGGGGGGGGGGGCTGTCAGTTTGAACAAGGGAAAGAGAGAGAGAAGGTGATGAATAGTTAGGTGATTAGGTGGCTTAAGTGGTTTTTAAGTGAGGTGGGCTTCACCGCCACCTTACGCGATTTCAAACTAACTTGAATTTTCCCTTCGATTTCGCTAAACGTCCATAAATTCACAACCTATTTAGAAACTCTAATTTTTAACATTAACCATTTTCTTTTAATTACACTTGATCAGATGAATCCGGAGTTTTTCGGTGGTTCGGAGAAAATGTTGTTTTAAGCTGCTGCGCGCGTCGTGGGCATGCTTCTCCAAACTTACTAATTTCCATCAATTTTCATCAGAAATCACATTTCCTAGTCCTATATACCATTTATAACTTGCATTCAAAACCTATAGCTTAAATCTCAATCAGCACGCTTTACGATGCAACTGTACCGTGATATTTTTACCCGGTAAAAACACTATTCACCGATTTTTCTGAAACTTGCCTAACCACTCAATTTTTCGTTCTGAATTCATTTCCAAGGTTATTTTATCATCTAAGACCTTCTACTCAATTTTACCTTCCTAGGGTTGTGTGTTTGGCTATTTACCGTTTTACCCTTTCTTTGTATTTTAGTCTAATTCCCAGGATTTTAACTAATCTATCCCTTTAATTCTCATTTAATATATGATTTAGAAATGTGAGGTGTTATAGTATGTGTTAAGTGAAAATCTTTGAAGGCTTAAATGAATAAAAGATAAGGTGAAATAAATGTGGTAGACTATTATATATGAATACTGATTGTCTTTACATCTTGGAACTAGGTTGTGACTTTGTAAGAGATCGAGACTCTATGGACATGAGAATTATTGGAGGATACTGCTTGCCAGGTAAGCTTTCGATCCTTAGGGTTAATCCCTCGTTTGTTCCACCAGATTCCGAGGGAGGATGGTAGTTTTATATGGTATGTGGGTATGAACTGTTATATGTTGCAAGTATATGTATGTATGTTTGTGTGCCACACAAGATGGTTTTTCCTTGTGTGAGGCATAAGACCGTGTTTCCTCATACGGTATGTTGTAAGGCAAAGTTTCCTTGTGTAATGCATACTTGTTATATTCTCTGACCAGTAGGATTTACTATTTGTACATTGCATTATCATACATATTTTGATGCATACATATATTTTATACAGTTATTATACTAGAAGTGAGCTTAGGGGCGGAAGATCCCCCCAAGGGTCCCTAGCTTACCGAGGTAATTATATTATCTCACCCCGCGTTATGGGGATCACCATTTCAGGTACAAGAGCTGATAGTGCTGAGGCATCGCGTGACAAGAGGCCAGATGAGAGATACTACTTGACATGATTGTCAGGGTCTTGTGGATATTTAGATTTATACTTACATACTTTATTTTGAGTTGTATATGCCATGTATTTTTTGAGAGCATAGGAGATGTCTATGCCATGTCGATAATATGTATATGTTGTTAGTGATGCATGCTCAGGTTTATGTAACTTATTTAATTGCATCTCTTTTGTTTATTTGATGTAATTATATAAGTAACATCATGAACATTATTTTGAGACAATATGATTATGAGATAGCCTAGGCCATGGATGGCTAGGCAATATGTTTTTTCTATGTTGTGTTATGCCTGGATTATATTAAATAATCAATCAGGTTGAAATTTTCTTGGTGGGAATTATCCCCAGTGGTCCAAAATACAGATGAAATGTTGTCTGTTTTATTTTGGCCATGGAAGTGAAAAAATTTGCAACACATAATTAAAAAGAGAAAACTTATTCAGTTAGCTTCTACATTAAATTAAGTTGAGCATGTTGCGTTTACTATCATAGGAATGTTAATTAACCGGCTGCAGATGGGGCGTTACATTTTATGGTATCATAGCAGTTTTGAAAAAGGAATTCCTTAATGTATTGCAATAACGGTGTTGTTTATGAGTGGCTTTTTGGTTTTACTATGAGAATACATGTGTAACCACTTAGTGTGGGCCTGGTCAACTCATTCCTTTGTCTAACATGTGCAGAGTCATGGTTCCTCCTAGAATACCTCTGGAAACAGCTGAAAATCAGACAGATCCTACCTTAGTTGCTTTGGTGAGACTCTGGAATAATGAAGGGGCAACATCAGGACAGCCTGATCCTAAGTTGTTGCTTTGGCTGGAGTGCAGCAGTAGTTGGCTAATAGTAGGCAGACTAATGAAACACTTATGAAAACTAATTAAGATATTATTGCCGCCAATCAGCTGTTGATGAACCAAATGATGGCTGAGTTTAGAGCCATGAGACATGGTAGAGCGGGGAATCAGCCCCCACCGCCACCACCTCCTCCACCACATACTCCCATTCCATCTCCGCATAATCTCCATATAGAGAACGAGGATGGAGAGGGTGCGACTAGTCATCATGGTGGTGCTACTACTCATACAAGGCAGCGATCAGTTCATACTTTGGCAATAAATAATGTTGAGGCAAGAGAGAGAATGTTAAATGCCTTTAGGATGCACCAACCTTCTACTTTTGAGGGTGGTTATGATCCTGTTGTCGATACTACTTGGCTGCAGGATTTAGAGAGGATTTTCAGGGTGATAGAATGCCAGGATCATCAAAAACTATTATATGCCACTTATATGCTGAATGGCGATGCTAGAGATTGGTGGATGAATACTTCTCATCCACTAGAGTTGTAGGGATTTTCCATCACATGGCCTCTGTTTGAGACATAATTTCTTGATAAGTGCTTTCTCTGAGATGCTAGGGAAATAAAGGAAGGTGAATATAATGATCTTGTGCAGGGTGAGATGTTCGTTGATGAATATCTGGCAAAATTTAATGAGTTGGCTAAGTATGCTCACCTCAGGAGAGCTATGCCAGATTCAGAATCTTTAGCTGCAAAATTTCAGAGAGGATTAAATCATAGAATTGCAGAAAGTCTAACAGGTTGTGGTTCCAGAGATTTTCCCACTTTAATTAATCAATGCAGGACTATTGAGGATATCCATTGGAGGCAAAAGAATAGAAATTCTAAAGAGTCTGACTCCAAAAAATCTAGTGGTTCTAATTATTATAAAGGATAAGAAGTCTGAAGATAATAATAAGAACTTGTAGGTGAAGCAACCAGGTAGTAAATTCAAGAAAACTGGTTCTTCAGGGAGACCATCAATTCCAAAGTGTACTGGTTGCAATTAGGAGCATATAGGGTCGTGTGTTACCAGCCAAGTTATTTGTTATAAATGTGGTAAGACTGCCCACTATTCCAGAGATTATCCTCAGAAGAGTGTTTATCATAAGTTTGTTTATTTTTTATCATATACATTTTACTGAAACACCCTTCATTAATTCACCTAAAATTACAGAAACACCCTTCATTAATCAAAATGATGTAGTTTTTGAGGTAGCTGTAGATAACTTTATCTAAAGTGGTTGTAGAAATATTTTTTTCCATATATATATATGGGGGCAGGTTCTTTTTACACTAGTGTAGTAGTGTAAGACTAATAAGTCTTACACCAAATCTCAACCGTTGATGGACAAAAATTATCGGTTGATATTTGTAGTGTAATTAATGATTAATTAATATTAATTAGTTCATATGATTTTCTAAATTATAACCGTGGGATGCACGAAAATCAACGATTGAGATGTGATGTAAGACTAATAAGTCTTACACCGGTGTAAAATGATCCTGATCTTATATAGGGCAGGATATTCTTACAATAGTGTAAGAGTTAGAAGTTTTACACTCAATCTTGATCATTGATCTACTTGTATCCAATGACTCATGTTACTAAAAAATCAGAGCCCTTAGATATAATTTGGATCAACGGTCAAGATTAAGAGTGTAACTTACACTGATGTAAAACGATCCACACCCAATACATATATATGGGTTTCTCTTTTCTCATGTCACATGAGATAACATCTCTCATGTTATAAACACAACAAGTGATAGGTCCCACCACTTGTTAAAATAATAATAAAAAAAAAAAGATAGCACGGATTTCGATGCCTCACAACATGAGAAAACAATCTCCAATAACATGAGAAAATGATTTCCCTATATATATATATATATATATATATATATATATGAGATACGATCCTTTGACACCAATGTCAAATTTGAAATTTGACACCTCATCTGAGAGCACTTAGATAAAAAAAGATCAACGACTCTGATTTGTAAGCATGTGACACCATTGATCTTTTTTGATCTAATGGCTCTAAGATGAGATGTCAAATTTCAAATTTGACATTGGTGTCAAAGGATCCTACCTTTCTATATATATATATATATATATATATATATATATATATAGCTTTATTAATCTCATGTTACATGAGATACCTTTTTTCCTACTATAGATACAACAATGTGAAGAGACTCACTCTTATAAAAAAAGGCGCAATACGGAAATTGATGAATCTGTGAAAAAGAGAATTTCAGAAAGTAAAATGACAAATGCCTTATGGAAGCTTAGTTATAGAAGAAAATGACGAATTCAAAACGTGCAGGTACTTCAGGTTTGTGATGACAGATGATTTAGTCATAAATTCAGCTTCCCGTTACTACAACTACGAAGGATGAATCCCAACTTTGAGAAATTAGAGAGACAAAGAATGAGTCATTCCCACTATTGAAATCGCTACAAGACATATCCAACCTTTCTATCGAGCAACCAAAACTAACCTAGAAACCCAAGTGATTGAACTAAATCATTTTCTTATTGCACAGGTGGACAAACCTCCACTTGTTTATTCAAGGAGGAAGACAGCTCGAATGGTATCAGAATTCTACATAATTTTGAAGCAAATTCAGGAATCTAAACAAGCTATAGAGCTCAAAACAATTCACCCGAGTAACAAGTTATAGGATGTTTGGTACGAGAAATTTTTTTGTTATTGGGAAAAATAGATTGTTAGGAATAAGTTACGAAAAAGTGTTTGGTTGGTAAAAAAATCTGAGAAAGTTGGGTTAATTTTACTGATGCTATGTTTGGTTGATGATAAAATATTGATAGGAATATGAAGTGAAATTAAAAAAATACCCATTATATTTGAATATTGTGCAAGTCAGTTATTCATCATACTTGAATTTTGGTCTCATATAATAAAATCACGACAACTGAGATATGCGATGAAAATCGATACCAATATTTGATCAGTAATACTGAGTTCAAATATAGTGATATGCTTAGTAATAACAACTACATCGTTTCATATCATAGCAAAACCGATAAGGGCTCAGATTATTGGAACCCACCGAAGAATTCAGCAGTCCAACTAACAACTGCGATAAATGCCTCTGCAAGGATCAGAATCCTAGATAATGGGATGAAAAAAATACCATGGTCTTGGGGGGAAACTTTTTTAACTATTTGTAGTTAAAAAGGAAAATAAATCCGCCCATGTGTGCATGCATGCATGGTTTGTCCCAAGCCAGGATAAAAGAGGAGGGTTGGCGTCAGGTGTAGCGAACCGGCCATAAAAAACAGCTATATTTTTATGTGATGAATCCATATGATTTTTCCTTGGGGAGTACCCTTCATAGCAACGCGTTGCATCGGGCCCCTGGTGTAGCGAAAAATGGGCTAGGGCCCTTGCCGCAAGGCAAGGTGCTGCATCGAGCCCCGAGTATAGTGAAAAATGTGCTAGGGTCCTTGCCCCAAGGCAAGGCGCCAGGTCTTCACCGGATTTGGCGAGAAGTATGTCAGGGTCCCAACACACAGATGGGCGAGCGTGGCGGGAAAGTACAACCCAGAGGTTAAGGATGCGATTGGGAAGCTGGAACATAGGAACATTAACGAGTAAATTGAGGGAGTTAGCAGATGTTTTTGCTAGAAAGAAAGTGAATATTGTTTGTTTGCAGGAAACTAAGTGGGTTGGAGAAAAGGCCAAGGAAGTGGATGGAACTGGTTTAAAGTTATGGTACACAGGTATTAACAAGAGTCGAAATGGTGTTGGAATTATGATCGATAAAAGTTTCAGAGATAAAGTTGTGGACGTCAAAAGGAAATGCGACATGATTATTCTGGTTAAGCTTGTAGTGGGCGATTTAATCCTGAATATCCTCAGTGTGTATGCACCCCAAGTTGGATTACAACCAATTGATAAAAGCCAATTTTGGGAAGACTTGGAGGAGGTTTTGAGGGGAATACCTCGAGAGGAGAAGATTTTCTTAGGATGAGATCTAAATGGTTATATTGGTAAAAGCAATGGAGGTTTTGATAGAATTCATGGAGGTTTTGGCTATGGGATGAGAAACGAGACTGGTGAAGATATCTTGAATGTTGCACTAGCCTATGATTTGATGCTAGCGAACACCTTTTTTCGAAAAAGGGAGTCACATCTAATCACATATCATAGTGGCCAAAATCGTAGTTAGATCGATTTCTTTATGGCTAGAAGAGAAGATAGAACTTCTTGTGTCGATTGTAAGGTCTACCCTGGAGAGTGTGTCGCTACGCAACATAAGCTGGTAGTCCTGGAGGTTCGGTTCAACAAAGTACTTGCAATGAAGAAGAGGGCTCAGAAGCCAGGATAAGATGGTGGAAGCTTAAGGAGGGAAAAGAAAGAGAGTTCAATGAAAGAATGTTGCACGAAGGACCTTGGGAGTTTGATGGAGGAGAAAACGGAATATAGGAAGAGATGACTAAGTGTATTCAAAATATGGGAAGGAGGGTGTTGGGAGAAAGCAAAGGAAATGAATTTCATACAAAGGAAACATGGTGGTGGAATGGAGAGGTGCAAGAGGCAATTAAACATACGAAGGAATGCTTTAGATCTTTGCATAAAAGTCCCAGTGAAGAGAACTTGCAAAAGTTTAGATTGACGAGAAAAAATGCAAAGAAAGCAGTGCGAGAAGCTAGAGGCAAGGTTTTCGCTGATTTGTATAAAAATATTGGGAGAAAGGATGGTGAAAAAGCTATAAATAAACTTGCAAAAATAAGGGATAAGAAAAGTAAAAACCTCACCCAAGTTAGATGCATCAAGGATGAAAATAAAAAAAAATTGGTGAGAGATAAAGATGTAAATGAAAGATGGATGAACTACTTCAACAAGCTGTTTAATGGGGATGGCGATATAAGTGAGGTGGACTTGGAGGACGCTTATGATGATTTGAATAGAAGATTTATGCGCATAATTAATACACATGAAGTTAAGGAGGCTTTAAAGAGGATGAAGACTAATAAAGCCTTGGGACCTGATGGTGTCCCTATTGAAGTGTGGAGAGGCCTGGGGGATGTGGCAATAAAATGGTTGACCAATCTTTTCAATAAGATTCTCTAGAAAAATAAGATGCCTGATGCATGGAGGAAAAGTATGATTGTGCCTATCTACAAAGACAAGGGAGATATACATAAGTGTTCTAACTATAGAGGCATTAAGCTAATGAGCCATACTATGAAGTTGCAGGAGAGGGTTATTGAGCATCTCTTGAGGAAAGATACCAAGGTTTCTGTAAATCAATTCGGATTTATGCCAGGAAGATTGTTGTGTAAAATCGGTAAGTGCACCGATCGTACCAAGTAATAAAATGATGAGTAGAGTATCGTCTCCACGAGGATTGAGGCACCGAAGTTATTACAACTATTCCTCTCTTGTTGGATTAATAAAAATGATTTAAGGACAATTATGATTTGTGAAATAATGAGAACAATTCAAGAAAATGTAAATGATTCAAGGTTCTTTTAAAATTAAAGAACAACGAAATAAAGGTTGAGAAAATATTGCGGTAAAAAGAAACAAACACCTTTACGATCCTCACCTTGCAACTTGGATTACATTTACGTTTACTTATTCAATTGATCAAACGATTCATCATCTTTTATATGATTAGTTAAGCCCTAATCCCTTAGTGACTTTAACTTTATTAACTCTATCAGAATCCTAATCCCTTAGAAATCCCTTTTCAAGTTAACCTTTAGAATCAATGAATCTTTAACGTTTGCGGTTCATGTAGCTTATCGCTAGTGCATACATGAACAATTATCTTACCCTTTGTCAGGAATTAGAATTCCAATATCCCTATTGAAAACCCTAACCCTCGCAATCCTAATAGATTGATCAGTTCCAAAAGAATTATGTAATGAAGAACAAGGCAAGATAAATTCAATTTAAATAAATAAACATAAACTTCAACCAAACTACAAGGGGTTCACATCAAGGGTTGTGACCCTTACCACAATAATAGAACTAGCCAGAGATATTCATATCTGACAAAATAATCATAAAAGAAAATAAAATTAAGAACCTAAAGAAGAGAAAAAGATGAAGATCTTCCGTCTTGATCTTTGAAACTCCAAGAAGCTCCCAAGAATTCTCCACTCTCTTTGTTGTTCTTCTCTTCCTTGTTGTCAAAAAGTTCTTCCTTCCCCTGTTTCTGATCCTTTCATTAGGTTTTGGGAAAACCTTCTTTCAATTGCTCTCCAATTGGGCCTCCTTTTTGAGTAATTCGCATCAGATTAGTGTTAAAAAGTATCGCCCACGCACTTTGTGCCAGGTCTGGCGCACCGTGCTTGAGAAAACAGAAGGAGAACTGTGAAATGGCGCACCGAGGTTCCGCGCATCGTGCGCCAGGCGGTGCACTGGGATACAGGGCTGAGTCTCATAAAATAGCGCACCGTGCGCCAGGTCCCGCGCTCCGTGCGCCATGACCGCGCACCGTGCGCCGCCTCCGGAGCATCGTGCGCCAAATGGAAAATTTGGATTTCTCTCTTTTGCTCCCTTTTGTGGTGTTTCTTCTATTAAAACACATAACTTGAGTGAGAGAATGATTGAGAAGGAATAATCAATATTTCTTGCATTTATGGCTTATTTTCACACATTTATGATTAATTCCTTGCTTCTTTTAAGTTGGAAAGCATCATATGCTAGACGCACATCAACGATGTACCATGTAATCCATTTCTTGATGCGACAACTAATGTAAAGATATCGAGAAAAGAAGAAGGACTTACATATGGTGTTCATAGATTTTGAGAAAGCATACGATAGGGTTCCAAGGAAAGTGTTATGGTGGGTTATGGAGAAGAAAAGGTACCATCAAAGTATGTAAAGGCAATCAAGGATATGTATGATGGGGTTACTACATGTGTGAAAGCTTGTAACGAAACATCAAGTTATTTCCCTATCACGGTAGGTGTACACCAAGGGTCGGCTCTAAGTCCTTATCTCTTTGCCTTAGTTATGGATGAACTAACAAAAGATATTCAAGAGGAAGTGCCATGGTGTATGCTTTTTGCAGACGATATTTTTGCTTATTGATGAGAGCAAAAATGGTGTTAATAGAAAACTTGAATTGTGGAGAAGCACATTGGAATCTAAAGGATTCACATTAAATCAGAGCAAGACTGAGTATCTGAAGTGTGAGTTTTCTCTGGTAAGAGATGTAGACCAAGATTCCGTGCATCTAAGTGGTCAAGAGGTACCCAAGAAAGATGTTTTAAATACTTGGGCTCCATTTTGCAAAAAGGTAGAGAGATTGATGAAGATGTAAATCATAGAATCAGAGCAGGGTGGATGAAATGACGTAGTGCATCTGGGTTTTTGTGTGACCGCAAAATTCCCCTTAAGTTAAAAGGAAAATTCTATAGAACAACAATATTACTATTCTATTTATTTTTATTTTTATGTTTCTTTTTTCAATTTTTTTGTATCTTTCATTTGAGTTCATCTACCATCGACCCCAATTAATTTAAAATAAATGTGTCGTTGATGTTGATAATGTTGTAGTTGGAAAGGAAAATAATGGGCAAAAAAATTTGCTAAGATTTTCATCACTTTTCTCGTACCAAATATGGTAAATAAATTTTTCCCACCGAACTTTCCATACTAAAATATTGATACCAAACACGTGTTTTAAGAGAATTTGTCATAGGGATACTAAGCCTTAACCACTTCTCTTTGACAACATTTATATACAAGGGACACACAACAGACATCTTAGACAACTAAAATGGACTGTTATAATCAGTGTTTTAAAACTCGGTCGAGGTACTGGGTCACTGGGTCACTGGTTCAACCGGATACACTGTTCACATATTAAAAAAATATAAATTTATTTGTATTAAAAAATATATATATAAATTTATTACTTATATTAAAAATTCTTAAAAGAAATTTATCAATAATGGGCTTTAAAAAAAGGGGAAGGGGAGGAAGCAAGTAAAAAGTTGCAATATGTCCAAACACTACAGTAAATCAAACACAAAAATAAAAGATGCAAAACATAAAATCCAAATCTGGTCTGAACTACACGAAAATATAAAACCAAAAGCTGGGCATGAGTATAACATAAAGTCATAAACAAACATAAAGTCATAAACAAACACAAAGGCCCTTGTAGTCCTTCAGAATCTGATGAAACTTATAAGCCAATAATACACAATCTAATAAAAATACTATGCCCATGGTGGTAAAGTTGTATCAATAAATTCAGGTTCTCTTAGATCTTCTCCACCAATCTCATCCAAACATTGACCAACATTGCTTTCATTGTGGTTTGCAATAGCCATGCCTTGTGCATCATCATCGTCATCTTCATCTAAATTCAATTGATCTACAATAACATCACATCTTATGTAAGTTAGTAATTAATATGCAATTATCACATCATAAAATTAAACAATAGACTTATATTAATAAATTGTATAAAGAAACATACCAATATCATATATAATTGGTTGAATGACATTTTTGCTTATTTTTCACGTAAAGATCTTGCCTCCTCGTCTGTTAATAATGGTGGTGACTCCTCAAAAATCCAATTGTAATGATCCTCCATTGTTTCAAAATTAATTGGGTCATAATTTTGGTGCTTCAATTGATTCCTATTTTTTTCCAATATTCAACATGAGCAAATACATACAAATATTTGTCCAAAAGAAAGTAAACAATCAATTTTGCATAATATTTATACCTTTGTTGGAGTTTTAAGTTGTACCGAACATAGACAAGATCATTCAACCTTTTATGTTCTAACCGATTTGTCCTATTTGAATGAATATGCTTAAATGCACTCCAATTTCGCTCACAACCAGAGGCACTACAAGTTTGACTTAAGACACGAATAGCCAATTTTCTCAAGTTTGGTGCACCCAAGCCATATGTTTCCCACCATTTATCTGAAATATTGTAAGCAATAAAATAAATTAACATTCATACTAATTTTGTTCAACTGTAATAAGAATTAAAGGTAAAGCTCACGAATTATTTTACCTGGCATAGCTTTATTTCGTTCCCGAATAGCTGCTTGCCTTCCAAAATCAAACTCAGATTCTCTGAATATTCTCATCTCAGCTGTTAAATTGGATAGCAAATCCACATCCTGATATGCATGCCTCTCAATAACATCTAAAAGACCAGACGTTGTCAATTCGTGTTTTTGAAACTCCTCAGAATTGAAATGACATCCTGGATTTAACCAATATCCTGCAGCATGCAAATATTTACGAAGTTGTGAATCCCATCGGCTATCTAGGATTCTCAAGTATGGCTCCACCATTCTCTTTTTTCTTTGAAACCTTTTGATCATCTCCTCTCTTGCTTTATAAAAGGCCTGATAAAGATAACCCATGGAAGGCTTCTCTTCGCTATCAACAAGACGTAACAGTCGCACAAGTGGCTCAGTAACTTTCACAATGTCAACACACTCTTTCCAAAATCTAGAATCTAAGACTTGCTCCACAAATCTTTTAGCCTTGATATCCTTATAATAGGCTGAAAGTGTCCACTCTCTTGATGTTACCATTGCTCTTAATGCATCTTTTTGAGCCAATATGCTCTGCAAAGCAATGAAGTTTGTGGCAAAGCGAGTTGGAGCTGGTCGAAGAATTTCTTTGCCTCCAATAAATTTTCTCATTAAATGCAACGGATGACAATGGTTATATACATACTTCGTAATTTTTGAAGCATGTGCCACGGCCTCACCCACTTCCTCTAACTTGCCAATGTCTTGTAACATCAAATTAATACAATGAGCAGCACAAGGAGACCAAAAGATCTTGGGAAACTCAGCCTCTAATAATCTTCCTGCAGCAACATAATTGGCAGCATTATCAGTCACAAATTGAACAACATTTTCAGGCCCAACAAATAGCACAACTTCTTCGAAAAGCTGAAATAATAAATCTGCAGTTTTAGAAGCATGAGAAGCATCCACAGACTTCAAAAAAATAGTTCCTTTAGGACAATAAACAAGAAAATTAATAAGAGTTCGCCTACACCGATCAGTCCAACCATCCGCCATAATAGTGCATCCGGTGTGCTGCCAAACATTGCGATAACTCTCAACAAGATTATGGACCTCATCAACCCAACTATCTAGCAAAGCACCACGTAATATGTGCATGGTTGGAGCTTTAAAACCTGCACCCATGTTACACACAACATCAAACATTTCCTGAAAGCAAGGATTGTTAGCTGCATTCAATGGGAGGCGGAAACAATCATCCACTTTGAAATAGAACGGTGAGCTTTCCAAATCACTTCTTTACTTTGTAAAGCGCTTTTTATGGTTGGTTGAGCTCCAGGAGTTGTTCTTGGAATAAAATAAGAACCCATGTTATTCTTCCCTTTTTCAGATTTGGAAGGTGGTTGATTATCAACATGTCTGATATCATCACAATAATCACCGCTTTCTTCTTCTTCAAGTTGAACTTTTCTTTTTTTCTTCTTACTTTCATCAACACTTTTTTTCATTTCATCACGCACCTCAGCTGGAACCTTTTTACATGGCTCAACTTGCCCTTTTTCTCCGGCCAAATGATTCTTCAACCGATTAATCCCTCCTCCTCTGATAACTTTATTGCAATGCTGACATATTATAACAGCTTTTCCATCTTCAATAACTTGTCTACAATGCCCCCAGCTTGGATCAGTTTTCCCCCTATAATTTGGTTTAGAGGAATTTTGAGATGATACTTCTTGGGATGGTGTTGAACCAGGTTCAGCATATGACATGTTTGTGAAAATAAATCTGCATGAAACATAAATCAAGTATATAAAGACATCAACAAATAATAAATATTTTGAAATATTTACTAGTTTTTATAAAGACATCAACTATGTATCTATTGCATCCACTCAGCAGATTCATCCATTGCCTCCCTGTTAGCAATATCAAACTGTCTTCTGCAAACAGTTGAGTGAACCAAACACATTCATCATAGAAGCTAGAATAAACTAACCCTATAAGGCTGCAAATATAATGGTAAAATACAAATTCAAGCATCCCAGCAGTCACAGAAGAACAATACTTCTTTTAGCAGTGTCAATTGAAACCATGAGAATTGTAGGGATTTTTTTTGCGCTATGCAGACATGGGAATTGAAAGATCTGAGCTATCCCCTGAATGATAGCCCTCAATTGGTTTGATAAAAAATCAGAGAAATATGACAAGTACATGCAATTTATGATATTTATTTGTGCTTCATATGATGGGTATAACTTTAAATTAAAATCAGCAAGGCTTTGCAGAAAATAAACCAAAAAATGAACAAAACAAGGGATCTTTTCATTGTTTTCAAAATAAAAAACAAATAGACTCACAAGAGTTCAACACAAGCAGAATGAACATAACCTCTAATTACTAAAAAACAATATTTTTTCCCCCATTAATGACGCTGAAACAGAAGAAAAATGAAAGATTATAAAGAAGGGGGACCTTAAGAGCTCAGTGTTATAAGAAGAAATATTGTAGTCAATAGCCCAAAGCCTAAAATAGACTGCAATACCCATTAACATTAGAAAAGCCATACACACTAAGATTGACCTTCTCTTCCCTCCCACCGTATACTCTAATCACCAAGTTCTAAAAAATAACCCCAAAATCATCCTCTTGACGAATAACAAAAATTGAAAATGCATACAATGACAGATACAATAACAAAAATTAAAATAAAATTACATGAACACATTAAGATTAAGAAGAAATGAGAACAAAAAATTCAGGTTGTAATGGGAGGAGGGCGTGTCTTCATAAACATAAATATTAAGTTTTCTGCAGATGATGTATAGATCCACATTATCAATAAAATTCAGCCACATAACAGAAATTAAGAGTTAGAAAGTTGCAGGAAGTAAGTTTAAGCCGAACGAAGAGGCACACACATAATAAAATTCAGCCACATTATCGTATCACACATAATAAAATTGATTACCTGCTTTTGGAGAACGAAGAGGCATTGCAAAGAAGTCAAGGACGAAGAGCAATGTCAATCTCAGCTGATACAAGGTGGGTCTCCTTTAGGTACTTGAAAGAAACTATCCGAACGGCGAAGGAAATCAAGGAATATGAGATATACGGGTGGGTCTCCTTTAGCCTTTAGGTTGAAACTTTTGAAACACAAAAAGCGACCTCGTTTTTGTAATATAACTCATGTTATTTTATTTTTAAAACATGTAACCGGTCCAAACCGGGTCTCCTTCAACTCGCCGAGTCACCGAGAACCGGCCGAGTCGACCGGTCCAAACTGGGTTAACTGCACGACCGGTCCAAAGAGCAGATCGAACCGGGGAACCCACCGGGTCACCGAGACCCGGGTCGACCCGGCCGGTCCGATCCGATTTTTAAAACACTGGTTGCAATTACCGGAGAAAAATCATGCACCGGAAAAAAAAAGAAGGAAAAAAGATGTCTCATTTTGACACTTTTTTCCAAAAATAAATAAAGGGAAATGATTTTCTTCTTTCACACGAGAGAAGATTTTACTCCTACACATACATCGACTTTCGTGTCAAGCTTTTGTTTTTGTTTTTACTTTTTTTTTTAAATTGCTGGTCTCACTTTTTTTATCTTAGTAGGAAACAATTCTTCTCTCCGGTTAAAGGATAAAAATATTCCCCATAAATAAATATGGAACTTAAAAACTATCAGTATTGGCAAAAGGAAAGAAATGGATTTTCTTAATCAAATTCAATATTGATGTTGAAATCACTTTATTTTATATTTAAATATAGAATTTGATCTTTGTCATTTTAAATGACATAAATTATGTTATTTTAAGAGAGAGATAGACACAAAAAAAATAAAAATCATGGGAGAGAGAAAATGAGTGATTTTTTTTAATTTAAAATTTAAATAAAAAATTTATTTTATGTCTGTCTCTCTCTTAAAATGACATAACTTTATGTTATTTAAAATGACAAATATTCTTCCTCTAAATATATGTTCAACATCAATAAAATTTAAATGCATTTGTGAAGTAGTTGTACTTGTAAAAAAAAATTAAAGTTTAAATTAAAAACAAAAAATTCTTATAAAGATTATTTTTCTTTAATATAAAAAGTATTTAGACATTCTTGATTCTTACACCTTACTTCCAATAAATTGCAGAAAGACAGGTTTTTCCTTCTTTTCTTTTTGTGCCGAGAAAAAACGGTGTAATTACAGTTTATAGACTTCGAAAGAGAAACACACGGTTACACACAGACGGCGAGAGAGAGATGAGGTTTATGAGATACATAGCACAATGGAAAAGCGCTGCGAAGGAAGCGTTGGATCGCACAGCTATCACAGCGAAGTTCCTATGCTGTCTTCACTTCACCAACAACTACCTCTGCTCCCTAACTCACGTATTCCATACAAAGATTCCAACTTTATTCTTCTTCTTCGTGCTTTTTTAATACCCTTTTGACTTAATTGCAGAATCCCCTGCTTGCAGGTCTATGGGCCTAGCATGCTCCCCACCCTCAATCTCGCCGGCGACGTCGTTATCGCCGAACATCTCTCTCCGCGGCTCGGGAACCTCGATCATGGAGACTTGGTTCTCGTTCGGTCCCCTTTGAACCCTAATCGGAGCTTGACGAAGCGCATTGTGGGCATGGAAGGGGACACTATCACTTACTTTGACCCTTTGCGCGCTGATTCTACTCAAACTCAAATTGCAGTGGTGTGTGTGCTTCATGGTTTGTTCTTCGTTTGCTCTTATTGCAAAATTAATGTGTTATTTTTTGTTTATGAATTTTTAGTATTTTGAAAACATACCTACTTGATAGCTTTTTCATGTTAGATCAGCAAATTTGAGAATTGAACTTATTGCGAAATTATGATAATTTTTTTTTCATGAATTTAGATGAATATTTGTAGTATATTAATATGTAATTGTGAAAAAGTACTCAGTTGATTGTTTTATCATGTTGGATAATAGTAATTAGATTTAGAAGCAGGTGTGAGAATTGCTTTGGTCATGACGTTGAAAGCCTTTGGTTAGTGCGTTTAATTTTATGTTTTATTATAAGATTACTTATATGTTCTGTCCCATTACATGAGTCTTTTAAGCTGCGTATTCAACTGATGTAGCAGAACGAAAATAATGCTTAGAGCGATTTCTTACTTCTTGCATATATATAGAATAGGTAGTACAGTTTCATATCAGGTTTCTTCATATCAGATCATCTGCAAAGTGCCGCATAGCAGCCCTGTATTTTATTTCAAATGAGTCTTGATGGTATGCTTTATCTGTTTTGCCCACTGTGTCATCGTGGTCATTCTTTGGTTACAGTTGTGGTTAAGGATGAGTTATTTGCTTATGATGACTGGTTTTGCTACTTGAAATTTCACTAAGCTTTTGGCTGAGATGATTATTCATTTTTTTTCTTAAATTTGTTATAATGTAATGTTTTTTTAAACGCAATACTTATTTACTCGTGTTTACTATGATCCATGTCATTTTGATCAGAATATCATTCCAATCCAACTCCCTGCTGAGTCTTGACACAAATTAATTGACTTTTTTTAAAATAGTTCATTATTAACTTATTACACAACTATCTTAGTTGTTTCCCATGCTTGGAATTTATGTTTTGCAGGTCGCTTTGCTTTCTCTCTGTTCATTATTTTATTATTATTATTTTTAAATTTCTGTTCATAAGTTTGATTTGTTGCTTAATTTGTTATATCTTTTTTCCACAGGTGCCAAAGGGGCATGTTTGGATTCAAGGGGATAACATATATGCTTCCCATGATTCACGGCATTTTGGTCCTGTTCCATATGGTCTTATACAAGGGAAAGTGTTTTTCCGGGTAATTGTTGTACCTAATACTATATTCTTCTATTTTTTAAGAATTATTTATTAGATTTATTCCTTTATTTTGAGTTCTTTAGGTCTTTACAATGCAATTTATTTCTCTCTAAGTTTCATGTGGTTTATTATTATTTTCCCTAAGAATATAAGAGTGAGATAGGGTTGTAATGATACAATTATATTAATACATTACTTCTAAGTTGTTTTTCTTTCTCGTACATGTACTTGGAAACATCTACTGATTCTATTGCAGCAAGTCTAATTGCATAAAGGAATTGCAGATATTTTGTTGCTGATCTAGAAATCATTCACTAAAATAATTTGATCTATCATTGTAGTGAACACATCATTTGCTGGATGCAAATAGGTCCTTCTAATTAATTAGTTGTGCCTTTTTTATGGTTTACTACTATTGTTTTAATTAATAGAAAAACAAAATTGCATGTTAGTTAAACACTTGTTGGCAAGTGCAAAATTGTTCTATTTGATGACTTTGAATTTTGTGTTAAAGATGTTTCAAATACTGTTTGTTATTAGGTTTGGCCTCTTGATAGCTTTGGACTGCTAGGTCAATGAAGGACCTTGTAATGAAGGTACTGTACTTTCAATTCTGTGTGTTTAAGATGCCTGATTTTGCCATTTGTTGAAAACACATTCCTTTCTGGAAATGGACTTTATAACCTAGACTACGGAAAATTAAGTCTTTCATATGAATTTCTGCTTAATTATTAGAGTTTTATGCCTATGAATGCGGGGGTCTTGTAATGTTTGAATTCTCTACCTCTCTTCTCATTTTGTAAGGCAGAGCATTTATTGCACGTAAATAGACTGTGAATCAGTGTGGGTTATAAAATTTGGTTTGACAAAACATCATCTTATTGTCAATTCCCCCTCCCCCCCATTTTTTGGGAAGATAAGGTTGACTTTACAAGCTTGATCCAGTTACGTACTAGCTGAGGAACTGGAATGTGGAAATATCTTTTGTTCAGGGAGGAATAAGATTTGTGAGTTGTTTTGGAGTTGGAAGGATTTATAGGACAGAGAATGAGTGGGTGACCTCAAAGAAATTGGAGGCAGGAAAGCAAATTTATTGCTATTAATATTTATTAAAAATTTTATGTTGTCGGAAATCAGTGAGTAAAAGATAGTTGTTGGCATACATCAAGAGAAATAAAATTTGGGAGCTGTAACAAGGGTTTAGCCCAGTGGCAATGTGGCCTCATCTTAGTGGGACTGCAGGGTTTTGATCCCTGTCTGGCGCTGCTTATCCCCCTGCCCAAGATATAGAGATAAGTAAAGAAAAGGTGATGAATAATCAAATATGTTAGTGCACAATTGCTTTTTTTTTTTTTTTTTTAAATAATAATAAGGTTGAGTCTGTAATTTCATGACATGGAAACTGATTATCTAATCTCAGTTGATTGTAATTCAGTGGAAATAGAGGCATAAATGAACTCTAACTTGTCTGAACAGAAGCTGTACTTTTATTGGATACCTCAATTTGCAAGATCTTGTTGTAAATGTGTGACAATCTAGCCACTTTTTATATCATAAAATTTCATGCCTGGTACAAAACAGTGTCTTATATAATCTGGGTTAACAAACTTAGCAACCCAAAAAACTTATATAGACCACCAAGTTGATGCTTTCTTATTTACAGTACATGAACAAAGAATTTCAACATCCTACAATGATAGCATACTATTGGCACCAATTTCTTGTCCAAGTTGTAACATCCCCGTCTTGAGCTGGTTCAATTAACATGCATATGATACAAACAGAAACAACAGAAGACTTAACTTACGAAAATACGAGCTAACTTTTTTTTTTTCTAGTTTAATTCGTATTCGACGGAGACAAAAATCGGGCAGAGTAACCTCTATAAATCGGACAACTGGGGATTTTCCAATCTCACTCTCAAGAGTTCCTGATAGACAGTTTACACAGCATCTAAATTCAGAAGTACCAGAAATCTAAATATAATCATATACCCATCCATGGGCGCATGCATAACTTGGCTCCGTGCCACTATATCTAACACCATGCAATTCAACATATAAACATAACTGAATACTACATCGTCATATCAACATGCATGAATACACAAATGTACATGCATCATACTGAAAGACATGTACAAAACATATACAGGCCATATACAAAATAAAGGATCAGACATCATGATCCACAAGATGCTAAAATACTGAATAACATAAATACACTCCAAAATAGTAGTAGCCTACAGCTACTCAAAATCTGGTCCGTCCAAACGCCTCAGCCACGGGTCGCGTCCCTGCCTAGTGTGGGCTCACCGGGAATCTGAGAACCTGAAATGATGTCCCCAGAGAGGGGTGAGATAACAATCTCAATAAGCTCCAGGTTTATAGAGAATTCTCCATACCCATGGCTCACTCCTGCATGAAAGTCAGATACAGAGTATACCAATGCAACATATAACAGATATCATAATAGAACAAAACAGATATACATATCTCATCAGAGGCGTGCGCCGTCATTCCAATGGAGGACCCCAAGCATAATTTAACGCACGTGTTCCCAAGGGAGGACCCCAAGCGGAACCAGAACATGTCAAAGGCGTACATCGTCAATCTCAGGGAAATCCCAAGAAGATATCCGTGTACCATACAATCAATACAGAAATCATATCATAACAAGTCATATCATGTTATCAAATAGCTCTATATGAATGCATTTATACAAAGCATCAAAACAGTCATACAATCCAACCATAGTTCACTAACTATGGTGGAGCACTCAAGCAGGAAAAGACTCCTTAAACATAGAGCTTACCTCTTGAAGCTTTACCAATCCGCTTACTTGTGGTACAAGTTATTTATAAAGCTTCAATAAGATTCCAATTCTTTTCAGTCCCTAGGCACACCTAGAGAAGAATCCACAACAAAATCAATAAAATGATCCTATGCCATGATCCTTACATAAGGCATACATTTTATCGCTTATTTTCGTTTCTTTACGTTTTTTCCAATCCTACGCCAATACACAAGTCAAGACCATTTTATAATCGTTAGCGTTCCCTAAATTAACTAAGTATCCATATGAGAATTTTTAACATAATTCATGCCATTTTTCTTCCTAACGCCGGGGGTACACATAAAGGGCACTAAGATTTCTTTCAACAATTTATAAGTCTTTTCAATTCTTTAACTCATCAATTTCATACATTGGAAAACTACACATTTTATTAAAATAAAATGTAACAAAATCTACACTTAATCCACCTTCTAGGCCGGAATCCAAGGGGAGAAACCAAGGTTTTCTCTTCTTTTTCATTTCATTTTCTTCACTTATTTTTAACAACTTACCCATACATATATATATATCCACTAAGTTCCAATTAAATTTTGGAATGACAAGTTCCTCCAAAGCTTCACAAGGCCGAAACATAAGGGCATATTTCATAGGATTTTTCCTCACTTTTGCATTCTTAATAACTCATCAAATTTCCACTTATTCCAACACATTAAACCTTCCAAATACATGAATTAAAATTTTTCACATCATTCCCTCATTACACTCTCATGGCCGAAACATAGTGGAAGGGAGACATGGGATTTTTTTCAATTTTTTTAAACATGTTAATGTCAACTACTACATTACAAATCATTACCAACACTAACACATCACAACTTTCTAATTTCACTTACAAGATTCCCACCAAAAACACATTTCAAAATCCCAAAACTTAAATAACAAAAATTAAACCATAGAAGTAGAGTTTTGTTACCTTTAATCACCTATCCAAAGCCTAGAGGACATTCACCAATAAAAGCTCCATCTAAAGCTCCATTTTTCACCCTTGATGAATAGTAAACCGAAAAGGGGAAAGGGAAGAGCTCCTCACACAAGCAATTATAGCTCAAATTGATTGGTGGAATGGATTCATTCGGTGGTTTACAATCAATTTCATGTAATAGACTTTTGGATTTGGAGGATTGATGATGGAGAAATCAAACAAAAAGTTTCAAACCCTAACCCCCCCCCCCTTTCTTGATGAGCAACTCGGGTAGGAAGAGAGAGAAGAGAGAATTTTTTGAGTGAATAGTGATCCACTTAAGTGACTAGGATATATAGGCACATGTGGCCTTTTACCGGATGTTTTTCTTTCGCGTATTTTCACTTAAACTGACCCGGAACTAACTTAAAGCTACGGACATATTTTTATTTTTCTGAGGAACAATATTCATAATTCACAATGTGATTCCTGCACCGTTTTTGACGAAATGCACTGTGAATCACTAACTGTAAATCGTTTGCTTACGAATGTTAAAACTTATAAACTTATCATTCGTGGGCCTATTTTGACTTGTATGACATATATTGGACTTTCTTACTCTTATTTCATCAATTATTTGTTTCTGGACTCTACCAGTTCCTTAAACAGCAGTGCAAAATACCCGGTAGAAAAAACTATTAACGAGATTTTCACGGAAGATGTCAGACTATACAAGAATGCAGATCATCCGGCAGAACACACTGTTCATAACCTAGTCATGATTACAGTCAAAATACTCGAAATCACAATCTGAATCTAATTATGGCATTTAAATCTTTAAATTAAATCTCTAATTAAGATTTACCAGTTAGGGTCATTATACAAGTGTTAATTATTGTCTTCTTAGGCTATTTGAATGGAACCAGCTGTTCACATATGTAATGATTTCCTTGCATGAATAGGGAATACAATAATTCCCTGTGTTTTTATCATTTTGTATATTACGGGTTAAAAGTTGGGGTTTTACTATTCTTCTGTCAAAGAAGATAGCATGCTTTTTCTGCGGACTGAAAATTGATGTGGGGTCCATTTAATTTTTTTTTTCTTTCTTGTTTTGGTGGGTCCCATTGCTGGTTTGTGAGTGTAGTTGGAGAGAAAAAATTTCCTATAAAAGGAGATTAATAAACCCCTAAAAGTTGACATCTTTCAAGTGCCAATTTATTGAACAGTGCTTATGGTGAGTCATCGTGTAAAATGCATGAAATTATACTTGGATGGAGCTTCAGTTATTTCCATGAAGATGGCTGGTTGCAAGGAAACACCTGAAGGAGCATGTTCACTTTTGGCATTTTTAACTCCCAGTGTGTAGTATGTATTGCTCCTCAAACTTCGTAAAAAATAGAGTTATATGCACAATTGGTCAGGAATCATGCATTTTACTCATTTTTTTTAGTAAGAAAAAATTTATATGCAGGGTAGACGTAAGTGGAATTTGAGCATAATTACTACGTCAAAAACTAATATAGGGTTATAGGAAATATATACATTTTGGTAGACTCATTTCAATACAATTTCTTTTTGTTGTGACTGTGTGACGTGAATTTTTAAAAAAAATTCTTACTAGGTTAATATTTGTGAGTTTTTTTTTTGTTTTAATTTAAATATTTGTGATTTGAATATTGTGGGATGCAGTCTTGCTTGTACTGCTCTTAGAGGAAAGTTGAATGCTTTGACCAATCTTATAAGTCAAGTGCTATTTTTCTCTAAGTCCATTATTTACATTTTTCACGGTGACTATAGTCTATGAAGCACTGACACTTTAAAAATTCTGACGTGACGTATCCGACACTTTTCGACACTCTTCGACATTCCAACACTTCCCGACACTCTAACACTCGTTATAGAAATTTAAAAAAAGTTTAAAGGTTGCGTTGCGTTGAGTTTTTAGTTTCAACTATTAGATTCATTGGATTACGATTATTATTTTATTGAGTTTAATATAAATATTTGGGATATCTTATGTTTCTTTGCAAAATTTATGAATATTATAAGTTTAGTTTCATTTTTTTGTTAAATTATTGAATATTAAATATAATATACACTATGTAAATTAAAAATATTATTTAATATCAAAACGTGTCGAAATCTAACATTTTTTAGAATAACGTGTCGGAGTGTCGTGTCGTATTGTGTCACGTGTCCCGTGTCGGTATCGGTGCTACATAGACTATAGTATCATCAGAATCGTTTGGAGTCTACAAAATCGGGGAGCATGTTTGAATTCTGTTTTCAAAAGCAGTTTTTGGATTTTTAAAGTAAAAATATAAAAAAAAATTGTTTGATAAGGCTGATTTTGTAAAAATAGTTTTAAATTTTTTGATTGTTTTTAGTTTTGGTTGTTTTTGTTTTTTGTTTTGATTTTTAACTTCTAAAATAAAAAAATACAAAAAATATCTATTTAGTTAACTATTCTATAAAACAGTTTTAAGAAAAAAAAAAAAAAAAACAGAATATAATCAAACAAGAGCACTATGATTTGGCGCACTAAGTGGCTTACGTTGTCAAAAAGCCCCGTAAAGTAAATTTTAAGCCACTCGTATACTTTGTTTCATGTCTCACTGATTGAGCCCTATGACAGATTAACTCATCACCAGATTTATAAACCTTTGCCTTTGCTTAAGTGGTCTGTTATGCAAATAATGATTTACATGCTTTTATCTGGAATGCACACTAATAAATTTGGCATTTTTTTTTAACTTTGTCCCAAAAAATACCAAAGTTAACAAAGGGTGTGAAAATTGTATAATTTTGCGTAAGCCGTCACGATTAATTTGGATCAATGTTCACTTCCACTTAAGTTTGTTTCCTTAGCTATCAGCATTATCTATACACACAAAATCACACACAGTTTTAAATGGCTTGAAAGGAAAGATGAATCTTCCAACGTGAATAATTCGACTCACCGGTTGGGCCTTGCAAGTAAGTTTGAGATAATCGAGTGACGGCATCACATTAGCCGTAGGCATTGTTTATACACAAAAAATCACACAAGATTCTAATTTGCTAGAAAGAAAAGATGAATCTTCCAACTTGAATTTGTTTCTTAGATTCTAAATGGTTGAAAGGAAAGATAAATCTTCCCGAATCCATTTTCGGGTCTTAACTCAAAAATATCATATATATTTTTTTTTCAAAAGGAATTCCAGAAAAGGCTTATGAAAGGATTGATTCAGACTTTCTGAAGACACCCTCTTACTATTTATATGGTTGGTTCTGAGCTGCATCTAATATCTCCTGGAATGGATCCACAACCAGCTGCACATTTTTAATACCACAAGAGCACCCCGAGCACCCAGTGAATCAGTGACAGATATTACTACATTTTTAATATCTTTGTGTTATTCGTAGAAAGACTCGATCACCTAATTGATGTAGCCAAACCAGTTATTCTGAAAAAGGGTTTCCCCTATATATCACCTCTTTTTTGTATATGATCTTCTACGGTTCTCAGAAGCCTCTCTGGACCAAGCCAGAGTAATTGACATTATCCTTAACTACTTTTGTTCATCCTTAAGGCAGAAAGTTAGCAAAGATAAAACTAGAGTTTGGTTGTCAAGAAATGTTAACCACACTCCGTACTCGGGCTAGGGAGATCAGCTAAGCCATGGGTTTCAATCTTACAACAGATTTGAGAAACAAGTGGGGAAAGCATTTTTTAATTCACAGTCTTAGCAGAATTCAAGAGAGTTTTAATTCCTGGAAGCAGACTAGCTTGTCTTTAGCAGGAAGACTCACCATGGCCTAATCTGTCCTAGGAGTTGTTCCCTCTTATGCCATACAAACCAATGTCTTCCACTAAGCACTTGAGATGAAGTGGACAAATTTACCAAGAAATTCTCGTGGAGGTTTACCCAGGAATAGAAAAAACCTCATTTTCTTTTAGTGGAAGAGGTTTGCTGTCCCAAGGAGAAAGGAGGTCTTGGACTTTGCAGAATGAGGGAATTTAATCAAGCCGTCATAATGAATGTTTGTCATGGAGTGTTGGAAAAAAAAGGGATTCCCTGTGGGTGAGAGTGCTGCATAATAAGTAATCTGTAGGGGAGAATCTAATACCTATTATACCGGTTCACATAGCTTATGTCCTCCCTCCACAGTAGGATCAGTCCTCACAGGATATAGTCATCTGAAACCACCCGAATGATGAGACCATTTCTTTAAAGTCAGCCTACTCTCTACTGACTCACAACAATTAGAACCAACCAAGTATGATGTGGAAGTTAGCCTGGAATTAGGATGAAAAACAAAGGATTAAGGGATAAATTAGACCATTTCTTGAATGAGTTTGGTAGTCCTTGTATGTGGTGTGACTTCCCTGATCTACATTTTTATTTACCAAAAGAATAAATTTTAGCAATACAATTGACACAATAAATTATTGATAACATGAAACAAAATCAAACAAAAATTTAATCTGAACACATACTGAGGGATATAATTTAGCTATATAAATGACATCTGTTCTGGATGGCCCAAGTACTGGAGTGACCCAATTACTCAGGCCTAACCCTCAGCTGGCCCAGTTACTCAAGCCCAACCCTCAGCCTTGTTCCGCGTCAGCCCTTAGGGCTGACGCAGACCCTCACGATCTCCAAGATTGCAGCACGTCCAAGAGATACACCAAAATGTCCCACTTCGGGACATCAACCGCTAAAGGCAGTCGCCATAAGCACTGCAAAGGAACCTGCCCCTTTGATCAGTGCTGACATCGCCGGGTGCAGTGGTTGCAGCACTGCCATTGTGGCAGCGCCAACCACGCCTAACACTGCCATCATGGGTGTGCACCCCAAGAAGGGTTGACCCCCACCTCACCAACCCGCATCATCTTCCTTATAAATAGCCCTCAGGGGGCACACTAGAGAGATATCTTTTATGTACTGTTGTTATGTCCATTTACTTCCAAGTCATACTCTTGTTATTTATCTGCCATTGATATCAGCTTGTTACCTCTTGGAACTATACCTTCTAGCCTGGTCTTTACCTCAGCTAGTGGTGTAATCCATATAATAACATTACCCTCAAGGGTACATAGTGGGCTCACAGAACTGAACGGTACATTGACGCCGTCTGTGGGAAACTATAAACTTCTAGTCCCATTCTCCTACCAAAGATCCACAAGACGTGTATTACGTTTTGATAACAAACATGGTTGTCACAACCAGAAGAGCGGAACAAACCAGGGCTGTTACTCCTGACGGTCATGTACAAACAATTCGTTCAAATTCCCCGCCATCGATGCATTCAGCCCCAGCCGAGAGACCCCCCGGCGAGATGCTCCAACCTGTATTACAATCCGTCGGTCCACAAATGCAAGCAGTCGAACCCAGAATAGCACAATTGAATTCTCGCGCACCTATGCGTGAAATGCAAGGGGAAAACTTGGTACAAGACCAACCCCTGCCCCCAGGAGTTCGTTTTGGAATGCCTTTCCACACTATTGCCCCACCGGTCATTCCCGCCCCACGAGCCCATCGCCCACAACCAGCCCAAAGTCTACCAGTCGCCATGCACCACGATTACCGAGCACCAATGGTCACCCCGTTCCCTATGGGACCATACGCCCCTTTCCTTCAACTTTACCCAACTGGTTTTCCTTTCCATGGTTACGCTGCCCAACCCCAGAATCCGGCCATCCCGCTACACCAAGTGTCCTATCAAAACCAAGGTCAACAACCGTATGTCGCCCAACAGCCTTTCAATCACGCCCCGGCCCTCTCCTACTCTGTTGAAGCCCCTCAACCACAAACAGACCGTCCCGCCCGAAACAACAATATACGAGTCACGCCAACTCATACGTCGGGGCGCAACAAACCCCTGAGTGATATCCTCCGGTTAACACCCATACCCCTTGGTTTTAAAGGACCCTCCAATATCGCCACATATGTTGGAGATGCCGATCCTTTTGAATGGATCCAGAAATTTGAGGCAGCAATGACTCTCCATGGTGAAACAGACCTCCTCATGTGCAAGACTTTCCCCACGCTACTTGGGGGGCGAGCTTTAACATGGTACACAACCCTACCAACTGGTAGTATCGCTTCATGGGACGAGTTGGCAAGCAAGTTTCAGTCTCACTTTGCAACCAGTCGCCCGTGCCAAAATCTGTCCACTCTCTAGAAAAAATACGCCAGCAGCCGGGCGAGTCCCTCAGGTCCTTTTTAGACCGCTTTGATAAGGAGGCCCTACAGGTACAAGGCCTGGACCCCAAAGTACAGGTACATATACTTCTTTCGGGCTTGCGACAGGGTGCGTTCGCGTACGAGCTCGCCCGCCATGAGATCACTGACCTGGAAGAAGTCAAGAAGGTGGCCCAAGAGTACATGTGAATCGAAGAGTACAAAGGCAGCCGAGTTGATGACGCCCACAGTCAAGAAAAGGCAGTCAGTAAACAGAAGAACCAAATGGAAGAAAGTAAGAAAGGAAACAAACCGGCCAAATATTCAAACCGCCCTTCTGGGCGCGACACATCAGGTCGTCAGACACACGTCGTCCTACAAACGGAGTACAAGGAAGAATCCAAGAGCACCCAGCAGCCTCAGAACCCGCCTAAAGAAAACATCATGTACTGCAAGTTCCATCGCAGCAACGGTCACAACACTGAGCAGTGCAGGCACCTCAAAGACGAAATTGATGAACTCATCAAAGGCGGAGCGCAGAGGCGAAGAGGAGACGACACACGCCCTTCTGGAACAGGAAGGCGATATCGTGAGCGCAGCAAATCGCCTGAAAGAAGAAGAACGAATCAATCTGGCTCTAGACCCTTCTACAACCGTGACAGGAGAGAGGATTCCCCCAGGAATCGCAGAGTGCAAGCAAGCCCAAACCGCAGAGGGAGGCGTGAAGAAGTGGACGAAGACTCAGCCGCGGTGAAGCACGGAGTGATAAACATGATTTCAGGCGGACTGAGCGGAGGAGGAGAGACAGCGAACGCCAGAAAGAAACACTTGAAGCAGTGTCTGGCGGTCGCTGGCAAAGTCATTAGCAAAACAAAGAACAACCCTGGTCGAACCAGACCTCAAATTGTTTGGGACAGCAGCGATTTGGGCGATGTCCTCCCTGGACATGACGATCCACTCGTCATTCAAGCTATAATCGCCAACGTCGGCGTTAATCGCGCTTTTATTGACCACGGCAGCTCAGCCGACATTTTGTTTTTACCATGCTTTAAAGCGTTAGGATTTACTGTTGATAGTTTAACTCCTGTTACAGGTGAACTCTCAGGTTTCAATGCTACCACCACAAAGCCACTGGGAGTGATTACCTTGCGACTTTCCCTTGGAACGCCGCCCACCTCACGATCCGCAGACATCCAGTTTTTGGTGCTCGACACCCCATCAGCTTACAACGCCATTCTTGGTAGAAGGATGTTCGCTGCCTTCGAGGCAAGCATCTCACACCCCACTTGGCAATGAAGTTCGTTGCCCATGACAACAAAGTCGCCACGGTGCGGGGAGACCAGACGATAGCCCGAAGCTGCTACAACATATCCTTGCGGCCAATAGCCAAAGCTAGTTTCAATGATGAAAGGGCGCCCAAACAGAGGGTGACCTCGCCAGTCGAAAGAAATCCAGGCGAGGATACAAAGGAGCATGACCAATGTTTTTTGGTAGAATTTGATGCCAGAGATGATCCGCGCGTGGAACATGACAGACCCACGCCTGATGGGGCGTTGGAACATGTTGTATTAGGAGATGCGGATCATCAAACAACAACCATCGGGGCCACCATCGACCCCGAAATGAAATGCAAGTTAATCAAGTTGCTCAAGGATAACAAAGATTTGTTCGCATGGAAGCCTTCCGACATGCCGGGTATCAATCTAGACGTTTGCTGCCACCAGAAAAAGTGAAAATTCGGTCCCAAAGCCAAGCCAGTCGCCCAGAAAAAGTGGAAATTCGGTCCCGACCGCCAGAGGGTGATTGATGAAGAAGTCAAAAGGCTCCACGCCGCCGGGTTCATCAGGGAAATCAAGTACACAACTTGGTTATCCAACCCAGTATTGGTTAAAAAACCAAACGGCGCATGGAGAATGTGCGTTGACTACACCGACCTAACAAAGTCTGTCCAAAGGATGCTTACCCTTTTCCTAGCATTGATCAGTTGGTCGACAACGCGTCCGTATTCAAAATACTGTCATTCATGGACGCATATTCAGGTTATAATCAGATTCCGCTTCTTGAAGAAGACCAAGACAAAACGGCGTTCATCACTCAGAACGCCAATTACTGTTATACAATGATGCCCTTCGGTCTAAAGAATGCTGGGGCCACTTACCAAAGGATGATGAATGAAGTATTCAGAGACCTGATTGGCAATTGCATCGAAGTATACATCGATGACATGATCGCTAAATCAAGAACGTCGGAACAACATTTGACTGACCTACAATGAGTATTTGAAAGACTCAGAAAATTCAACATGCGTTTGAATCCCAGCAAATGCGCCTTCGGAGTTCCCGCGGGCAAATTCCTAGGATTTATGCTCACTGAGCGAGGCATTGAGGTCAATCCTGATAAGTGCAAGGCGGTGATTGAAATGCGAAGCCCACAAACAATTAAGGAAGTTCAGCAACTGACAGGAAGGTTAGTAGCTCTCACTCGTTTTTTGGCCAATTCGGCTCACAAATTGCTCCCTCTCTTTGGCTTACTCATAAAAGGAACCGCCTTTCGGTGGTCAGAAGAATGTTAGAACGCCTTCCAGGAATTCAAAAGGGCGCTCTCTTGCCCACCGGTACTCGCCAAACCAGACGATGGAGAAATGCTGTATTTGTATCTTGCCGTAGGTACCGAGGCGATCAGTACAGCCCTTGTCAAAGAAACAAAGGAAGGACAAAAGCCTATCTATTTCATTAGTAAGGTTCTACAAGGAGCAGAGCTTCGATACCAACATGTGGAAAAGGTAGCTTTAACGCTTATCTTTGCCGCGCGGCGTTTAAGACCGTACTTCCAGTGCCATCCAATCACCGTCAGGACCAACCAACCAATTCGCCAAGTCCTGCACAAACCTGACTTGGCTGGAAGGATGATGTCGTGGGCGATCGAGCTGTCCGAGTATCAGATCACCTATGAGCCTAGAACTGCCATCAAAGCTCAAGCACTCACTGACTTCATTGCAGAAATGACGCAACTTTCCCCGCCCAATAACTAAGCCATGGGAACGCCGTTATCAGAAGTGTGGAAACTATACGTAGATGGCTCGTCAAACGCCAAAGGCTCCGGTGCAGGGATGATAATAGAAAATCCGGATGGCGTGGCTATCGAACATTCTTTATCATTTGACTTCAACACCACAAATAACCAGGTGGAATATGAGGCCATGATAGCTGGTCTGATCCAAGCAAAGGAAATGGGGGCCCAACGCCTCAAAGTCTTTAGTGACTCCCAGCTGGTGACATTTCAGATCTCCGGCGAGTACCAAGCCAAAGGACCACTGATGTGCAAATACTTAGAAAAAGTCAGAGAGCTAATTGGAGGTTTTGAAAGTGTCGAGGTGGAACATATCCGGCGTACTGAAAATACCCGGGCGGACATTCTGTCCAAGCTGGCAAGCACTAAAAGCCCAGGCAACAACCGTTCTATAGTCCAGCAGAGTATGCCAAACCCGTGCATAGTCATGAGTATCTCAGAGACAGCCCCTGGAGCCACTGAAGAAACCTGGATCACGCCCATTGTCAATTATTTAGCTGAAGGGGCCGTGCCTCCCGACCAGAAAGATGCTAGAAAGATAATTCGTAGAAGCGCCCACTTCTGCATAGTACAAGGGCGGTTGTACAAGCGTGGACTTTCAACCCCACTCCTGAAATGTTTGAATCCCACTGATGTTCCATACGTGTTAGAAGAAATCCATGAAGGAATCAACGGCCATCACATGGGCGGTCACTCACTAGCAAAGAAGGCGTTGAGAGCTGGATTTTATTGGCCAACCATGGAACGTGACGCCCATGAACACGTCAAAAAGTGCGAAAAATGTCAGAGGTTCGCCGACATACATAGAGCACCGCCAGAAGAGTTAACATCAATCACCTCACCATGGCCCTTCTACAAGTGGGGCATCGACATTCTGGGTCCTTTCCCTATGGCAGCTGGGCGGGTTCAATGGCTGATGGTCGCTATCGACTATTTTACCAAGTGGGTAGAAGCAGAACCCTTGGCGACTATAACCTCTCAAAAAGCAAGAAGGTTCTTCTGGAGAAGCATCATTTACCGTTTTGGCATTCCCGGGGAAGTTATCACGGATAACGGCACTCAATTCACCGATGCCAAGTTCCGCGAATTAATGAGCAGCCTGCACATACGACACCACTTTGCTGCCGTAGAACACCCACAATCCAACGGTTTGGTAGAATCAGCCAACAAAATGCTGGGGAAAGGAATTAAAAAGAAGCTTGAAGCACACAAAGGGGCATGGATTGACAATCTTGACAACGTCCTATGGGGGTACAGAACGACCGCCCAGTCATCCACAAAAGAAACTCCGTTCAGGCTGACTTACGGCACTGAAGCCATGATCCCAGTGGAAATCGGTGAACCCTCCTGGCGGCGAGAGCACGTAACCGAGATCGACAACACCCAGAATTTGAAAGAAGCACTGGACCTGCTAGGCGAACTCAGAAGGTCTTCCGCTGAGTCCGATCTCCATTCAAAAGAAAAATCAGCTACTTACTACAATAAGAAGGTTATCCCCCGGAGTTTTCAAGAAAAAGATTTGGTGCTTCGAAGAGCAGACGTTGGAAATAAAAACGCTCGCGAAGGAAAGCTCGCTCCAACATGGGAAGGACCTTACAGGGTAATCAACAAGCTAGGTCATGGAGCCTACTCCCTGGAAACACTAGAAGGAAAGGCGCTACCGAGGGCTTGGAACGCCGATAAGCTCAAAAAGTATTATAGTTAAGTTATCATGTAACAACTCCTGCACTCTTTTCCTTTCCTAGGCTTTTATCCCATAGGGTTTTGCTGGGAAAGGTTTTTAACGAGGCAGAGTTTTGAGCTTCAATAAAAGATCGCCAATTCAATTTAACACTGTCAAAAAATGTGACCAGCTAAGGGACGGTTCTCACCCCCACCACCGTTGGACTGGGATGGTTCTCACCCCCAGCCAACGCCTAACTACGGGACGGTTCTCACCCCCGCCACCGTTGGAATGGGATGGTTCTCCCCCCCAGCCAACGCCTAACTACGGGACGGTTCTCACCCCCGCCACCGTTGGACTGGGATGGTTCTCACCCCCAGCCAACGCCCAACTACGGGACGATTCTCACCCCCGCCATAGTTTGTCTGGGATGGTTCTCACCCGCAGACAACGCCCAACTACGGGACGGTTCTCACCCCCGCCATAGTTTGTCTGGGATGGTTCTCACCCCCAGACAACGCCCAACTGCGGGACGGTTCTCACCCCCGCCATAGTTGGTCTGGGATGGTCCTCACCCCCAGCCAACGCCCAACAAGCGAGATGGTACTCACCCTCGCCGCAGTTGGACTGGGATGGTCCTCACCTCCAGCCAACACCCAACAAGCGAGATGGTACTCACCCTCGCCGCAGTTGGACTGGGATGGTGCTCACCTCTAGCCAACGCCCAACAAGCGAGATGGTTCTCACCCTCGTCGCAGTTGGACTGGGATGGTCCTCACCCCCAGCCAACGCACAACAAGCGAGATGGTACTAACCCTCGCCGCAGTTGGACTGGGATGGTCCTCACCCCCAGCCAACGCCCAACAAGCGAGATGGTACTCACCCTCGCCGCAGTTGGACTGGGATGGTCCTCACCCCCAGCCAACGCCCAACAAGCGAGATGGTACTCACCCTCGCCGCAGTTGGACTGGGATGGTCCTCACCCCCAGCCAACGCCCTTAAATCAGGCTTAATTCACAGGAAAAGAGGTAAGAAAAATAAGCGATTCTTTAGATAAAGCGTGAAAAATGACAAAGGCAAAGGAAATCCACTCGTTGATATTGATAGTCTTTACAACATAAAGGCCGCAGTTGACATACCAACCGCGCCACAAAACAAAAGGCGCCTGAACGGTTGCCAGAACATCTTAAACATCCTGAGCCTGAACGGTCGAGTCCCCTTCAACTGCTGAGGCAACCGCCACTGGCGCCTGAACAGTTTCAGCCTGCCCACCGGTCACATTATCAGCACTACCGCCACGAACAGCAGGATCGCCTGACGTAACACGCCCATCACAATCTCGTGTATGATCACTGTCCGTGTTAGTCATAGGAAGCCCGCCGCGAGCCCCTTCATCGTCATCAGTCTCTGGCGACGTTTCAATCACCTTCACACCATCACCTTCAAGGCGCTCTACAATCTGGCCATCCTCTACATCATAAGACGGATCCAGGCCAGTCAAATCAAAACCAGGATACCTCACGGCAACCTGTTTGAGGGCGTTGTTGAAAGAATCGTACATCAGATCGGCCAGAGCCTCTTCCAGCTTCCCCACTTGCTCAACAGCCTTCTTATAGTCGTCATCCCTGGCGTGAAGGCTCCCGTGCGCGGAAAATAAATCTGATGATAGTCGATCTCGCTCTGCTGAAAGAGTCTATTTTTCCTTCTTCAAATTCTCCACTGATAGACTCAGGTTGCTTTTATCGGCGGTCAATAGTTTCACTGCGTCCTCTGCCGTTTTTAATTGCGCCATCAGAGATTTTGAAGAAGCTTTCCCATCAGCAACTTCTTTGCCAAGGCGCCCTACGTCAGCGGTCAAGCTATTCACCTGCCGCCCCAAGTCAACAATACGATCCTCTTGTTGGGAGCACCTTTCCTCAAAATCTAGGGTAATCTCCTATTGGCCCAGGAGACGGCCAATTATCACTTGTGTGCAGTCCATGTATTGCTGACGGTCGAAACGCACAGGCATTACCATCTTGGGATGCCTGATGTTGGGGAAGCCGTGGACAAGGTCCTTCTCTGACAATCTGAGCGCCTTGCTCACAAGAATTTCAGGAAGAGGAGGTGAACCTACAGCCTCAGACGGCTCAGCAGGGTGGCCACCTCCTCCATCGCTCGAAGCGTTGTTAATTGCCGGATCGCCTTCAGAAGCACCATCCCGGGTCATACCGACCCCAGAAGGCTCAGTGCGCCTCGCTTGGGAAGATCTTGGAGGTGTTAAGCTCGCTGTCGTACCTTGTAACCCAGAACCAAATGTTGATTCACTTGCAGAAGAGTTGCCAGTCACGCCAGTGGGATCTCTAATAATAGGGCAGTTAGCCCGTTTCTCAAGTTCACCAGCAGGGATGTCAGCAGCAGACCAAACTTTCTTCTTTTTAGGGCGGACCTCTATGGCTTTACCCTTGTCCAAGCTTTTCCTTTTTGAAGGAAGAATGGTCTGAGTCCGAGGCGCTACGCCCTGCTTGGCCCTCACTTTAGCTGCAGAATCACGCGCAAGCTTCAATGCATCGGTTGCCATGTTTCCAACTACAAACAATAAAGATACGAGTCAGTACAAACACAAGAAAGGGTAAACACAAGAAGAGACAGAATAAATCGTCACAAATAAAAAAACATTGAACGCCACCACACCTCCATGGCACAACAATTGCTTCGTGGGCCACCTGTCAAGACCCCCCTTTACTTCTAAAAACCAACTGATCGCCTTTACCTCCCCGGAGACAGGACCCCTAGAGGAAACGAGTACTGACTGGCCGGCGTTTCGTAGTGAGCCTTAGTCCAGTATAGGGGAAACCGACACTCCTCACTCGACGGATCAACAAAGAAAGGGAACTCGCCGCCGCCTAGCACTGGTTCAATCCAAAAGAAGGTACGCGCCCAATTCTTATAAGAGTTGGCGTACTGGGCAAATATTGATCCAATCGCATTGCCCGCCTTCAAAGAAACCCAACCAAGCTTCGTCTTCTTGGATGGCGACACTTGAAAACAGTAGAAGAATGATCGTACAGAGTAGGCCATATCGAAATACTTGCATATACTCTCAAAAACTCTGACAAACGCCCAAGCGTTGGGATGCAGTTATGAAGGCGCGACCTGTAAGTGAGATAGCACCCCCATCTCGAACTCGGATAACGGAAACCTCACCTTCTGATCAGTAAAGTGCGTTTTGTACACCATAAACCGCCACCGTGATCGCTGCTCCATAAGAGACGCGTCACAAACTCGACGATCAACGCCGACCGCGATGGGTTGCCACTTCGCCTCCATTGCGCCATTTTCAGTTATGCTAAAGCTAGGCTCACCTTTATAGTGACTGCGTAAGATGCTCTTGTCAGAGTAGCTTGAAGAGGTTGAGGCCACCACTGAATCAACCCAATCCCGCGCCCCGAGACCATCGTCCGACTAAACAGTCGCCATAAGTTTGGAAAATCCTTGTAAGTCCTACTTAGGAGCGACAAACACACAGTCAATCCTCTAAACTTCACTGACGCCAGGAAGACCATTGCAAAAGGAAACGAGATAGTCCAACCCACCCTATCAACACCCCTGTCACCTCCAACTCCCCCCACGCCAAGCACAACGAAAAGGAAAAAGGAAGAATTAAACAGTTAACTCACCATCAGAATCCGAGGTATCTGATGAACTTGAATAAAATTCTGAATAGCTCAGGTTAGAAGGCCACCAAGCAGGCGGTATCTTATAAAGCCCTATGTCCTCAAAAATGGCGTCCCACACGCCATTCCTTGTAAGGCGACCATCCTCCGGGTGATATCTACCCAAACGGTTATCTGTGGACTCATCATACATACGACGATGGAAAGATTGGGGAATGGAGGGAATTAGACCATGAGAGGAGCGAAGGGCAACTGAAGAAGGGCGAGGGTGGAAATAATACTCCAAAGGACGGTTTTGACGCAGGCGATTGATGTTGGATACGGGTCGAATTAGTCGCCCAGTTCCAAGATCAGAACGCCGTGAAACGCGACGACGTGAAGTGACTTTCTGCCTCCTAGAGGCGGCAGGCGAACGCCCACCAGATCTGGAGTTCTTCTCACCAACTAAATCGTGGCGCCCTCTGCGGCGCCCACTACGGGGAATTGAACATGACGCCTCACCAGCATACGAGAGGACAGGCCCTAAAGCTCTCTCGGGAAGGAGATTTTGAATCTCCTTTTCGCTAAAACCCAGAAGTTCGGGTACTTTCCCGTGGGGAAACTTCTCAACCCCAGGAACTAAGGGACGACTTGGGGCGCAACTAGCAAGATACTCTCGCATCGCTGGCCCCACCGCACTATTCCCCAGTGCCTCAAAGGCCTCGTCAAACTCCTCTTCCTTGATTTCTACTTCCGATTCAGGGAGTATGAGGCCTGGGATAGGTTCTGTAAACCTAACCATCGATACAGCAGAAAAAAGAGTAGAAGACAACCAGAAATGAGAATATAAACGACAAGAGAAGAAGGACTATACCTGAGAATCGCAGAAAAGGAGAGAAAGAAGACCGGCACTATCACACCGAACTGAGGATAGGGAACAAAGGCTTTGAGCAAAGCGTAAGAGTGTAGGTTTCGCGTAAGAAAGAGCCCCAGCAAAGGGGCTCCCCCCTTTTTATAAAAAAAGGAGGGGAAAGAGAGAAGTCTCACACAAGTCTCACACAGACACGTGTAAAGAAAGAGAGAGGTCTCACACGGACACGTGTAAGTCCTCCTCACTTAACCGTAAGATGACATGCTCATCGTGTGATGAACGGTTAAGGAGAGGGGGCAAAGTGGTCACTTCAAAGGGACAAGTCACCAGTCGCGGAGCATTAATGCGCCGAACCCTATGACGCTTGGATGCTTGCAATAAATAGTAATGATGGGATAACTCATCATTACGGCTCCTCGGAAACCGAAAAGCCTCTTAAAGTGTCTTTAAGAGGCAACTTTTCGGTTCCGTCACCTACCAATCCCCGTCATCAATGACCTTATTACAGCTATCACCAAAAGCAATCGCCCGTGCTCAAGCATTTCACATCGCCAAACAATGCGTCGCCAAATCCTATCTACCAAGGCGCCAACTTATGCTTATAACCAGGTTGGGGTTCATGGCGCCACGGCGATACGAGGCTTTGTAGTCATTTCCCTCTTAAAGAACGCCCCATAGAACGTCAGTAACTCCCTCTCGAAGGACGCACACCGCCCTGACGAGAACGACCAAAGTCTTTAACTTGGCACCATCCCACGGTTGCTACCAAGCTGGGGGCTCCTGTTCTGGATGGCCCAAGTACTGGAGTGGCCCAATTACTCAGGCCCAACCCTCAGCTGGCCCAGTTACTCAAGCCCAACCCTCAGCCTTGTTCCGTGTCAGCCCTTAGGGCTGATGTAGACCCTCACGATCTCCAAGACTGCAGCACGTCCAAGAGATACACCAAAATGTCCCACTTCGGGACATTAACCGCTAAAGGCAGTCGCCATAAGCACTGCAAAGGAACCTGCCCCTTTGTTCAGTGCTGACATCGCCGGGTGCAGTGGTTGCAGCACTGCCATTGTGGCAGCGCCAACCACGCCTAACACTGCCATCGTGGGTGTGCACCCCAAGAAGGGTTGACCCCCACCTCACCAACCCGCATCATCTTCCTTATAAATAGCCCTCAGGGGGCACACCACCAGATATCTTTTATGTACTGTTGTTATGCCCATTTACTTCCAAGTCATACTCTTGTTATTTATCTGCCATTGATATCAGCTTGCTACCTCTTGGAACTATACCTTCTAGTCTGGTCTTTACCTCAGCTAGTGGTGTAATCCATATAATAACATTACCCTCAAGGGTACATAGTGGGCTCACAGAACTGAACGGTACAATCCCTAAATGTGTTATTTCAGCAATCGAATCCCCACATTTTTTTATATTAATCCCAATATTTTTTTAATTAAAAAAAATCTATCTATTGGTCTGTCAATTATTCAATTACTTACTACATACGTATAAAACTTTACATAATTGACATTGATCATAATAAAAAACTAAATTTACAATATTTAAATAATTAAATCCTCAAAGGGCTTTTTTACCGGGCCCTTCAGATTGTACTACTTGGCGGGTCGGGTGATCGGGTCGGCGAGAAGAAGTAGTAATCGGATCCAAAACGAGGAGAGAGAGGGAGGGAAAATGGAAGAGTCGAGAAGGAAAGGGACAGTGACGTCACTGGCGTCTCTGTTCCCAGTGGAGGAGGCGCAGAAAGCGGCGAAGCGCGTCGAAGATGCCATCGCCGAGAAGCGAAACGAGCTCGACAGCCTACAAGGTTTTGTCGGCGACAACAACAACCTCGTTAACCTCGTCCAGAAGCTCCCCGACCACCTCTCTCACGACATCATGGTACGTAAAACCCCCCCTTTTTTTTTCTTAAAAAAATTTCCCACTGGAAAATGGTTTCAAACTTGGGATTTGACTCTTAGGTTCCGTTTGGGAAAGCAGCGTTCTTCCCAGGTCGCTTGATTCACACCAATGAGTTTCTGGTACGCGTTTTCTTGTCTTCAATTTTTGAATTTATTTATTTAACAATGGCAAGAGTCTTTTCTTGTTAGGTTCTTTTGGGAGAAGGCTATTATGCAGAGAGAACGTCCAAACAAGCCATAGAGATTTTGCAACGAAGAGGGAAGTCCTTGGATTCACAAGTTGATTCTCTTGAGGCCATGATCAAGGACCTTGAGGCAGAGGCTTCGTTTTTCAATTCCACAGCTTCTGAAGCAGCGGTGGGTTTCACTTTTTTTTTTGTCTTTGCACTTTCCTCATTATTTTAAATGAAGTTTGAAACTCTGAGTTTGATTTTTGTTGAAGCCATTTCGATATTCACAACTGTTTTCTGTTATAATATTGTGGATTCAATGTTTCTAAAAATTGAACTGAAAATGTATCCGGGTCAGTGCCGATTAGTTTAACCATTTAAATTTGTGGTTGAATTGGAAATATATTAGGGTTCACGGTCTGGCCGGTCTGATCCGGATTCTAAAACATTGATGTGGATTTCTTGTTTCATTCATTCATTCTTTTTATGAAGGGTTGTTGGATATACATGGTTGTTGAATATCTTTTCATGCAAAACTTTGAGTTGTGCTTTAATGTGATTTGTTATTAGTTTTTAGCAGTGTCTGCAGAACTAACCCTAGCTTCCTATGCTATGCGTCCTAAGCTATCTTTTTTCTTAGGGCATGTTTGGAATGATGTATAAGGTCTGATGATATAAGCTTATATTATATGTTATGACATTTTCAGTTGTTTGGTGTAACCATTGTATAGTATAAACTTATACAGCATGATTCCTTGATACATTAAAATGATGTATAACTTAATCAGGTCTAAGGGGTGGGATTAGACCTGATAAGGGATCAATGTTATAGGTTAATCCCCTCCCATATTTTTCTTTCCCTTATACCCCTTTTCTCTTCTTCCCTGCATACCCACACCGTCTACACCGCACTTACAGCTTCCTCATTGACCCTACTTTCGTCTACTTCGCCATCTTCGGTCACCTACTCCTCAAATCCCCAACCCTCTAATTCCTCAACTGCATCAGGTCCACTTTTCATGAAACCCTTGCCGGTTCCATCATTTTGCCCCTCTCTGTTTTCATGCCCAATTCGATTTTGTTTTTTGCGACGTCGTATACATGGTTCTCACGGCTAGTGCACGGCGAAGGAGGACCTTATTGTTCTGGCTTTGAACCCCAATCCACCTCCTCGACCATGGCTTCTGGTTCACCTTGGAACCGCATCAAACAGGCCCTTCTCTAATTTCATTCCCAGTTTCCGAACCCTAGGTGACGTTGTTCACTACCATATTACCTATGAACATTTCGTTGAAATTTCTGCATCACAACACAAGATAAAATTGAAACTGAAACCTAAGTAATCTCAATGGACGCGCACGCATGAAACCAAAAATAAAAATAAAAATAAAAATGACAGTTTATGAATGTCGCTGCTTAAAAAAGAAAAATGGTACCTTTTTTTTTCGGGGTTTTTGTCCCTTCTCTAAGGGGATTTTTAGCTTCTTGTTTTTATCCACAATTGACAAGCGTGAAATTGCAGAGCATCAATATTCTGTACAAATTGGTAAAAACCGGTATATATTCATATATGTATATGGAATTGGGGTTTCGGTTTGAATATAATACACTTTCTGCTTGCTAAGCATTATTGTTACTTTTCCCCAAGGCTTAATTTATGCTGCTGCATATCTCCTTAGTCCATGGATTGTTCAGTTATTATGTTTACATCGATATTTTGGTTATGTGGTTCAGTAGATGGTTTATTAATGGGTTTGATGTGGTTGCTCGATGTAATGAGAACATTTAATTTGAACATATAAAGGCCGGACATATGTTTGAGAGACTGCAGAGTGAGCAATCTACATCCAACTCAGGAATCTATCCTTTTCAGTTGTCATTAGGTTGATTTTTCTGCATGGTGATGTGGTGAAAAAGATGAGTTGTATTTGGAAAAAGGGAAATGCAGGTGTTCATGTGTTCGCCTCTATCCCTCAACTATGTTTTGTGATTTCTGAAAAGGTTAAAGATTTTTTTTCTGTTGATCTTATATTTAATTGGTTTAATATGACATTTAAAATTAATATCATCTGAAATATTTGAAAGAACTATATAAATATTTTATTAAAGGGATTTTTGTCAAAAATATTTATTTTATCCTACGTAGTATTATACAGTGTATTACCAATTACTATGCTGGATAGTATTAAAATTTAATCAGGCCTTAATGAATCAGGTTTTATACTATCAGACCTTATCCTATCCTGTGCACCAAACAGGCCCTTATGATGTGATTCTTCATGTGCTTTTGTCTTTGTATGCTTTTGTTATCACTTGATAATTAATATTTTTGAAGTTTGCATCAATGATTAATTAATGTGGTGGTTTAATTTGGCATAGGAGGGTCTTGTGGAAATAAGGGAAGATTATGAGGAGGAAGACTCTAACGGAGGGGAATCTAAACCAGGCAAGTTCTTGCTGTCTTTTCCTTTCCAAGGTTTAAAATTTATATAAGGTGATAGTTGATGTTCATTGTAATTTTATAAATGGAAGCTGATAGAGATAGGGCTCTAAAGTCTAAATAAAGTTCCAAGTCCTTTCTCTGAAGATTTTTAATTTATTAAGATTATCCAACTAGCAGCAAGTGTCATCCTCTGTTGAATCAAGTCTTAATTCTTCTTGACTTTGACTTTTTATGCTGTAGTACGATTTGTTATCATTAGCATATGTCTGAAATTTTTTTCTCTAACCTCTCTGCTTTCAAATACTACTTATAGCATACTCATGCAAGTAATATTTTATAATTCAAATCAGTTATACTGCACAACGTGAACGGTTTGATACATTTAACCAGTTAAATGCATGTCTATCTACATGTATTTTGATACATTTAACCACTACTGTCCATGTAACTGTGATATGCTATTATGCTTATCATTATGTCTCTTTTATTTATATTTTGTTTCATATGCTAATGTTTATTAATGCACCAACCATTGACCATACTTCTAAACTTGTTGGAAATATTGAAATTATGATTGAATGAGATGCTTATATTCTTCTCAGGTCCACTGAAGCAAGTTGCTTTTAATTTTGAGAATGCTATGGCTGACGATGGGGAATATGCTCGTATATTGTCTAGATTGGATGAACTTGAAAAAGAAGAGCTTGCTGCAGAAATTGACAATCAAAGTCATGAAAATGAGGAACCTATTGATGACAATCTCCAAAATTTAGAAGTAATATCTTGATTAATTTGTTGAATTCTGGTTCAGAAATGTTTTTTTGGGGCTTTGCGCACGATGGACTGTGATAGCTTATAATTCATTTGCTGTGACTGCTCAAATAGGACTTTCATCAAGGCATACCACTGGACCAGACTAACAATAACATTATAGCAACTGAGTCTACAGAAAAGAATAATCATCAAGAAGATATAGCTAATCAGTTGAATGTGAGATAGTATCTTCCTGTTGCCTAAGTTCCGTGTTAAAGTTGTTTATTATGTTATATAACTATTCAGCTGAAGAAGCATGCTTTTGCATTCTGATTTTCAAAATGCAGTTTGCAAGCCTGGCAATGGAATCTAAAGTCAGAGGTTAGCCTTAGTTATTGACTCTCATTTTCTGTGTATGCATGTTTCTTGATTTTTTTGTACTTCTTAATGGGTATCGGTGCTGTTTGCATCCATTCTGAAATTAGTTTTTCTGTTGTGTCTGAACTGTCAGATGGGAAAAGTTCTGAACAAAATGTGGAATCCATTGATCGTATTGAGAAGCTTCCCATACTTCCTAAACAGAAGACAGTTCAAGCAACTACTGCATCGAATATTGAGGTATGTAGATCTTGTGATGAATTTTCCATTATAGTTTCCTGCTTGTTGTGTTGTGTTCTATACTGCTTTGGGACCAAATGGAATTGGAAATACTACATTGCTTTGCTTTGAGATAACAGACTAATTTTTATTTTCTAGTTGGAAGTAACATTTATGCCTTGAACTGTATTGAGGTTTTCTATTAGGCTTCAGCTAGATAAAAATAGGACATGGAATCACATATATGAGATAAGTTAGAGAGGTTAAAACCGTTGGACAGGGTTGCTAGTATTATAATGGCAATTCTGTTAGGTATTTAAATAGGGGGAAAGCTGTATGGAGAAAGCGTGCATAGAGATTGTTAGCAGACTGAATCGTGGAACTCAGTTGTAAAGGGGGCGACCCTTGTGAATGAGTATTCTACTTGTTCATTCCATCTTCAATAACAGATACATCATTCTTTTCCCAATTCTCCATTCTCACCTCTCCTACATTCTGTTCTTGTTTTTTTCCTCTTCCTCGTGGGATTCTCTAAGCTCTAGAATCCTAACAGTTTCATTATTCTCATTTCTCTTAAACAATACATACTAGAATGGCTCTTGGTATCACAAAATTCCCTGCTTCCTGATATGTATGCTCCTCAAGGTTATCAATAGTTTCACTATTTGTCCAGGTTGGACATCGGAGATCGGGAGAAAGAGTTGTAAGGCCTACAGACTGCAACATCTCAGTTGTATTACCTTTGTTTATGACCATAGCACAGCTCTGAAGGACTCAAAGCTATAATTTGCAAGATATGTAGGTGACAATTGTGAAGTGGAAAGTTTTAAATGAGAAAGCTAGAGTTAGGAATTAATGAAGACTGAAAGTATGCTATTTGAAAGTTGGCAAGAATATGTAAAAGTATGGTGGTTCTGGAAACAAAAGGATGACTTAGTGCTTTGATCATTACTCTTGAACAGTGACCTAAAATGTTTCAAAGAATTGTAAAAATGTCATGCTGAGTTGGTTCTTAACATGTACAATTATTTCCTTTACAGGTCCCGAATCAAACTTCAGAACCATCATTTGATAGTAGCAAGGTAATTTTACACTCACAATTATAATGCCCTGCAACAAAATGTGCAGAAGCTGATAATTTTCTTGAATAAATATTTTCTGCAGGCTTTTACAGGCTCCATCATAGAGCATGCTGAGAATGTTCAAACAACTTCAAGAGAACAAAGATCAACTTCCTTACAGGTAGATTTACTGATTTGTACCATGATGCTTTGCAGTTTTATCATCGTCTTAAATCTATGATAATCATGAATTTGATTTTGGCAGGTTCCTGATTCTCAATATTCAAAACCAGTCTCCAGATTCAAAATGCAGAGAAGATAGCTACAATAATATGAGAAGGTTATTTGAAGCTTTTCTTATTGGACAATCTAATGATGGTGGCATCCATGATGGTTCAAGGATGTGCTTGTTAGAATCAAAAGCAAAAAAAGTAGAAATAGGATAAACCGTGGAGGATTGAAAATTTAATGTCTTTTCTTGGTAGAAAGAAAAAGTGGAAGAAATGAATATGGTGTTTATACCTTTTTTAGACCGAGATGGTGATTTGATGGGCTAGGACAAATGGGCCAGGTCTAGTTCTTTGGAGTTAGTTAGAAGAGAGAGATTGACTGTCTATATAATGTATGTGGGTGGGAAGGGGAAGGCATGTTGATTGTAATAGTGGGTTATTGGTAGAAGAGAATCCATGGGGATTTCCAGAGAAGAGGGGTACTGTGGAGTCCCCTCCATTATCCTTTATTTTCTATTTCTATTTCGTTTTCCTTTAAGGCTATGTCAGCCATTGTTAGTGTTTTGCTATTAAACTTGTCTTACTGTAACTGTTTGAGTTTGATTCTGAATTTCCTTTTTATCCAAATTGGGGTTTAATCAATTTGGTATCAAAGCTTTAGATCGTTGGAGCATTGAATGGTACAAACCAGATTTAGAGCTTAGGGAAATGTTAATGAAAATGGTAAAAATTATAGATGAGGTGTTAGAGAAGTCAGAGAGTTTTGAAAAAAAAAAAATGAAGAAAACAAAAAAGAAAAAAGGGTTTTATTAGTCTTATTTAACATCAGATATGTTGTAAGATAGTTATTTTATGTTGTAGAGAGAAAATAGGTAGGTTCTACCATTACAAGAAAAAAAGAAAAAAAGTAAAAGGTGAGATACGAGAATCGAAGTGAGAGAAAATGGAAGATATTTTATATGGCAGGAGAGTAATATTTTTCAAGAAAAAAAGCACAAAAACGCAGAAGAATGGAATCACAGTAGAAGAAAAAGAAGAAATCAAACCAAAGAAAGGAGGAGAGAAAAGACGCAAAGAAGTAGTGAAAAGAAAAAACAAAGAAGTAACAGACGAAGAAGAGGTAGAGAGAAAAAGCTAAAGAAGAAGAAACTGAAGGAGGAGAAGAAGAGATTGAAGAAGACAAGAAGAACCAGAAGAAGAAGACCAGGACAGGTCTCACAATTTGTTGATGACGAGCATGGAAAAGCCCTTGTCGAAGACGCAAGAGGTAGTAGGGGTGGAGATAGAGATGATGTTGGGTTGGGTGATTAGGACTATGGGCCGAGGAACAAGTGGGCCTAATTCAAAAGGAGCGGGTCATTATTCACAACCCACATTAATAATCTAGTCCATGATTCAATCAGGAATAATAGAAAGGAATAATGACAATTGGATGGGCCTGAATCATAATGGGCCTAACTCCATTCAAAGGGGATCATATTTTGTTGGGGGAGATTCATTGAGTGTTGGCCCTAATCCAAGAAAAGAAAAATCTGGATTTAAGCTTAATTTCAAAAGAGAAGGTGGTGTTGCAGAAGAACAATAACAAGGAAAACAACAACAACGAGGATCAAAAAATGAGGAGCAAAAGGTGCTTGGTCAACATTGACATCCTAGGGAATGCGGGTCCCATAAGGTTTGTGGTCAATGAGAAAGACCTTGTTTCTGGGATCATCGACACTGCCCTTAAATCCTATGCATGTGAAGGAAGGCTTCCTGTTCTTGGGTTTGATGCCAACAATTTCTTTCTTTACTGTTCAAATGTTGGATTTGATGGTATGAATGGTTGCTTACCCTTTTGGAAAATTGCAGATGACTAAGGTCCCTCTAAGTTGGCCATTGGGATCTTGATTGGTTTAGCCAATGTTATTCCAAAGCATAAGTTAGTTCCTCGAAAAGATACGGGTAAGAAATTGCAGCTAACAATGTGGTCAAGAAGCTTCAAAATTTGGTACCCGGGTGGATGTTCTTTCACATTACTTGACCTCTTCACCTTAAGGACAAGGTGAATCTTGAAGGGGGAGTATTAATGGGTTAGGACAAGTTGGCCCAGATCTAGTTATTTTGAGATAGTTAGAAGAGAGAGATTCAGGGTCTATATAATGTATGTGAGTGGGAAGGGAAGGCACGTTAATTGTAATAGTGGGTTATTGGTAGAGGAGAATCCTTGGGGATCTCCAGGGAAGAGGGGTACTGTGGAGTCCCCTCCATTATCTTTTATTTTTCTATTTCTATTTAGTTTTTCTTCAAGGCTATATTAGCCATTGTTAATGTTTTGCTACTAAACTTGTCTTACTGTAAAGAACCTTGGGATACACCACCCCAAAAGCTAGGGGGCGTGTTGAGATATATAGTCTCACATTGGTTGTATGTGCAACTAATGTGGAGTTTATAAGACTTTGGGCACTCCCACCCTTTGAGCTAGCTTTTGGGGTGGTGTATCCCAAGATTCTTTACACTTACTGTAACTGTTTTTGAGTTTGATTCTGAATTTCCTCATTATCCAAGTTGGGGTTTCATCACGATTCAACAGATTTAGCTGTTTTATATAGAATTGTGATTAAGATAATTGATAATTATAGATGACTTGTAACATGGTAGAGTTTGTTAATTTTCTTTTTTGTTAGTAACACCTCTTGTAAAATATAAAGGCAGTGAGAAATTAAAACATCTTCATTAGTCCCTTTTTTTCTCCTTTATATATGTTCTATGCGTATTTTATCTTCCCTTTTTGTGTGAATGTTGCACATTTTTTTTGGCGGTACTAAGGGGCATGAAACGGATATTCAATTGATCCGAATATTTATGGTCTTCAATGTTTGAATGGCTATATAATATTAAACTATCAGAATGAGAATGTTGTTTTCTCATTTTCCTATATCTTTTAGAAATTTCCATATCCTATATTTGTGACATGCCAAACCTGTATGAGCATTTTGTAAATGTACCTGTGTATAAGAATATTAAGTGCAAATGCTATATAACATAAAAATTTCAAGTATGTGCTGCACAAAACAAGCCTTAAACGTGAGCTGAAAGCCAGGTGCAATTCATCATATGTAATCTCTCACCCCCATCTCTGTATATATCACCCCTCAATCTTCATACATTATTCACCTCTCTAACTCTCTCTCTTGAGAACATTTCAGCATTTTGCAAATGGCAAGGTGTGGTTATATATCCGACCAGTTTCTTGGCCTTATGCTTTTGATGATATCAATGTTGCTTTTTAGCTCATCATACTCATCTCAAGCACCAACCTAGAAATTTCATGTTGGTGGCAAAGATGGGTGGGTGGTGAAACCTTCCTAAGACTACAATCATTGGACTCAAAGAAACAAGTTTCATATCAATGACACTCTATGTAAAAACAAAATTAATATAAATTTGATATTGAGTAATAGCTGACTCACATAGAGTGTCATTGACATAAAACTTGTTTCTTTGAGTCCAATGATTATAGTCTTCGCAAGGTTTCATCATCCACCCATCTTTGCCATCAACATGAAATTTCTGTGTTAGTGTTTGAGAGGTGAAAATAGAGTAATGCTATAACTAGAAAATTTTGAAAGAATTCACCTAGAATTTATAGAGATTTAAAGATAGTATATAATTAGATAAATCAAACTATAGGAATTAGATATCTATTTAAGAATCAGCAATGATTAACTCATTAGAATTGTCTTGAAGCTTGACGAACCCCTAATTTTATTTTGTTTTATTTTGAATTGATTCGTATGTAAAGGTATTTCTTTCAAAAATTTCTTATTTGACCTTCTAAATAAAAGTTTATCACTCTAGCCCCTCATAATCATTTTAGTGTAACTCAATGCCCTAATAGAGTAAAATATTTTTATATACTATTGTACAATGCTATCTTGGATTTCATTAATAAGTTCGACTATATTAGGAACTACATGAAATGTTAATTTATCAAATATGACGTCACATTATAAGTAGGGGTGTTAACGTGTTGAGCCGAGTCGAACTTTGTTCTTAAAAGGCTAATCCTGTGTTTAAATGTGTCACTCTGATCAAGCTTGTTACCTGTTATGGATATAATTATCGGCCTGTTGTGGGGTTTAATTCAGTTTTTCAAAAATGCAAAAGAGAAGATTAAGGAGAAAAGAGAGTTCAGGGGTAGAGAGAGTAGAGAGAGATGAGCTAAATTCTTGTTACCTTTTACTAACTTCCAAGTTAACCTATAGTGCCAATTATCATTGGGCCACCTAATACCAATTCAAAGACATGAAAAATAAAAAGGGTCCGTCAACTACAAAGCAGTATTAGAATTTATTAAAAAGGCCATAACACTTTAGCCCATCTCATAGTCCTTGAGATAGCTGGGCTGTCTTCTAATCCTTTTGGTATCCTCCTCCAAGTTGTGAGTTGGGCCTGATACTTCACAAGGGCCCGTAACATCCCCTTGGTGTTCAAAATGATCCTTGTCCACAAGGATAGTAGCTGAGTGCGGTCTAATAGGAAGCAAGGGTGGAAGTGGCGGGTCAATAGGTGTGGAGTGACTGATGGGATGGCCACTTGAATGGCTGATTGAAAGTGGTTGGCAGGCATGCTTTGGGGACACGCAAAAGAGGGGCTCAGGCAGTGTGTCATTAATTGAGACGTTGGGTTGAGGGGAAGGCATTAAGGCCGTTGTATTCCCACTCTCCAGCGTCAAAGAGTCTCCTTGTTTGAAGACCTTACTATTGGAGTCCGAAACCAAAGCCCCCTGGTTGATGAGATGTTTGTCGGAGAGAACCCGAGAGGACCGACAGTCTTCCTTAAAAATGAACTCCTCATCCTCCCATGTGCAATCTTCGGGTGATAACCCATTCCATTGCACGAGAACCTGGTTAATCCGGTTACCTTGACACCAAATTTCTCTGTTCCCCACCACAGCTGCTGGTGTGTGTGCCAATGGTGGATCGTTAGAAAACGCAGGGAGGGCGTGGATCTGAAACTGGCGGTCCATTTTAAACGGTCTCAGTAACGAGACATGAAAAACCGGATGGATGCGAGTCAAAGGTGGAAGCTTTAAGAGATAATCCACCGGACCAATGCGTTCACCAACTTCGAAGGGTCCATAAAATCGTAAAGCCAGCTTCTGAGAGGATCGACGCTGCACGGACAACTACCTATATGGTTGAAGGCGTAGGAGTACTTGCTCCCGCATGGTAAAAACTCGATCTTTTCTCTTTTTATCAGCCTGATTTTTCATCTGTGTCTGTGCTCTGAGTAAACTTTCCTTTACTATTGCGAGGATGGTTGCTCGGGAAGACAGGACGTCGTCAACGGCTGCGTTAGATGAAAAGCCTAAAGTGTAGGATAAGAGATTCAGTGGAGGTCTACCGAAGGTGATCTGATAAGGAGTCATGCCGGTGGAACTATGGAAGGACGTATTATGATGGTACTCCGCCCACGTTAGATATCGAGACCAAGCAGAAGGATTTTCAAAGGTAAATGCCCTCAAAAATTGCTCTACACATCTGTTGACACGTTCTATTTGACCGTCGGACTGTGGGTGATATGCTGAACTGAAACGAAGTGTGGTGCCTTGCAGGGTGAAAAGGGTGGTCTAGAACTTGCTCAAAAAAAGAGGATCACGATCTGATGATGGACTTGGGTAGACCATGTATTTTACCCACATTGTCCTAGAAAACTTGGGCGATTTTTAAAGCGGTGTAATGAGGAGGCAAAGCTGCAAAGTGCGCTCCTTTTGAAAAACGGTCAACAATAACTAGGATTGTTGTATAACCATGCGATGGTGGAAGGTGAGTGATAAAGTCCATACTCAAATCTGTCCATGTATCTTCGGGTGGTTGAATGGGTTGTAAGAGACCATAAGGGGAGTGGTTGGGGGGTTTGATTTTTTGACAAGTTTCACAGTTAACTACATATTCACGAATTGTTTTTCGCATGCCCTTCCAGGTAAAATTTTGGCTAATCCGCTGGAGAGTACCCATGAAGCCCGAGTGGCCGCCCTGTACAGAAGCGTGGAGATCATGGAGAAAGTGAGGAATGATGGAGGAGGCAGCTGGAAGAACAATCCTGTTGCGGAAGAAGAGCAACCCATCTTTATGTTTCCAATGCTGCCAATTTGTTGGTGCAACTTGTACCCCTTGTAAAATCGTAGCACAGTAGGAATCTTGTTGTAATTCATGTAGCAATATGGGTCTGTAATCGCTAATAGGACCACTAAAAGTAGCTAGTTGGGGTGTGGTAGTGGGAAGTGCCCCTTCTGGAAGTCGTGATAAAGCGTCAGCTACAATGTTGGTTTTACCAGCTTTGTAGACAATGGAGTAGTCGAAGCCTAGAAGCTTTGACAAGAACGCTTGTTGCTCCGGAGTTTGGATAACCTGATTCATGAGGTTATGCAAACTCTTATAATCCGTACGAATGGTGAATGGTACTCCCAACAGGTACTGTCTCCATTTTGCTACGGCAGATGTTATGGCAAACATCTCACGTATATAATTGGACTTGGTCTGCATAGATGGAGCTAATTTTCTATTATAAAAAGCAATGGGACGGTTATTTTGCAACAAAGCTGCTCCCACATCGATGCCAGATGCGTCGGTCTCCACAATAAAAGGCTGTTTAAAATTTGGTAAGGATAAAATTGGTGAAGCCGTTAATGCATCCTTGAGTGTGCAAAATGCCTCTGTCGCAGTAGGTGACCATCGAAACCCCTCCTTTGTGAGGAAATCCGTTAACGGAGCTGCAATCGAGGCATAATGTCTAATAAATCTGTGATAGTACCCTGAGAGGCCTAAGAATGCCCGTACTTGTGTGGCAGATTGGGGAATAGGCCATTCCCTGATAGCTGCTGTCTTGCTGGGGTCAGGAGCGACACCCGCACCCGAAATAATATGCCCCAAAAACTGAATGGAAGATTGGGCAAAGAGACACTTGGAAAGCTTTGTAAACAGGGAATGTTCCCGCAATAAGAATAAAACCTGAGTGAGATGCGTAATATGGTCCTGAAGACAAGAACTATAGACCAAAATGTCATAAAAAAATATCACTACAAATCGGCGTAAAAATGCAGAAAAGACCTGGTTCATGGTAGCCTGAAAGGTCAACGGTGCATTTGAAAGGCCGAATGGCATAACTAAAAATTCGTAGTGACCATGATGAGTGCGAAATGCTGTTTTGTGTATGTCCGCTGGGTGCATCTTGATTTGATGATATCCAGAGCAGAGATCCAACTTGGAAAATATAGTAGCACCATGTAACTCATCCATCAATTCATCAATAGTGGGGATTGGGAACTTGTCACACATCGTGACGGCATTTAAAGCACGATAATGCACACAAAAACGTCAGGTTCCATCTCTCTTCTTAACTAATAATACGGGTGAGCTAAAGGCTGAGTGACTGGGACGGATAACACCAATGTGCAACATCTCAGAGACCAGTTTTTCTATTTCATTTTTTTGGAAATGGAGATATCTGTATGGTCTAACTTGAACAGGCTTGGCATCTGGGAATAATGGGATTTTGTGATTGGTGGAACGATCTGGAGGTAAGGATAATTAGGTAGTAAAGATAATTGCATATTGGTCCAATAGGGATTGCACTGCTGGGTGATGGGCCACGGGTGTGGGGAATGATGGGTGGATGGGATCAGTAGATAAGCACATAAGGCATGCATCTAAGGAATTTTGTGAAATCATTTTGTAGAGCTGGGACGAGGTAATTAAACCGGCAGTAATGCGTTGCTCACCTTGAAGAGTGATGCTGGCACCTTGGTGAGTAAAGCCCATGGTCATGTTATGGTAATCTGTTAAAACTGGACCTAAGGTCGCCAACCATTGAACACCCAAGACAATATCAGCCCCCTGTAATTCCAAAACAAACAAGTCTAGTGGAAATATGTGACATTGAATGTCTAAAGAAACAGCTTGGCACATGGCTGAGCAAATTAATGAATCACCATTCCCAACTTGCACCTTAAATTGGGGAATTGCCAACATAGTTAAACACAAGTGAGCAGCAACTCTGGGAGTAATGAAATTATGTGTGTTGCCACCGTCAATAAGAATTTGGACAGATTGGCCTAAAAGGGTGCCAGTCAAACAGAACGATTTGGAAGAATAAGTGCCAAATAAGGCATTGAAACTTATCTCTGGAGCTTCATCATGTTCCTCAATCTGTGGTTCTGATTTCGGCAAGGGGTCCATTGGGTCAGGAGGTGCATCATCGTCAATGCCTTCTAAAAATAATAAAGAAGCTCGACCTTTGCATTTATGACCATAAACAAATTTTTAATCACAATTGAAACAAAGATTTTTTTCTCTACGTACAAGCATCTCAGCTGGGGATAACCGGCGAATAGGAATTGGGGAAAGAGGTTTAGGTGAGGGAGTGGATGGCAGGGCTAGGGTGGATGTAGGTTTGGGATGGGTAGGGGAATGAGGGTTGCCATAAGGGTTTGAGGCAGTATGTTGTCTAGGTATCCAGGGTCGTGGGGTTTTGTCATCTGAAAATTGGTCTTCGAAAACCTTGGCTAGAGCTAAAGCTTCATGCCAATCAGTTGGTCTCTGGGTGAGAACCGAACGCCTGATGCGAGGCTTGAGTCTGGGAATGAAGAGACCGCGTTTCATAGTTGCTGATAAGCCAGGAACCTTGCTTGCAGAAGCTTCAAACGTAGCTTGATAATCAGTGATTGAACCCAGTTGGTGCAACTTAGCTAGGGTCCCAATTGGTTCATCAAATTCAGAAGGCCCAAACCTCCTGTGCCGAGCTGTGATAAAAGAAGCCCAAGTAGGGAGTAAACCCTCCTCACTAAGACCCCTAAACCAACAAGCTACGGGGTCGTCTAGGTGAAACGAAACAATCAGTAAGCGTTCCTCATCACCGATTTGATAATACTGGCAATACTTGTCTACAGCAAAAACCCATGAGGTTGGATCACCAGATGAAAATCTGGGAAAAAGAAGCTTAAATGGGCGAAGCTTAACCAGATCTGAAGTGCTGGTACTAAGTCTTGAACCTGGACCAGAACCAAGTAAACCTGCGTTAGAATGTCCCATTGGAAATTGACCTTCCAAGATCCGTTGCAAGGCGTGTTGAATTTGGGTTTGTGACTCATGGAGGTGAGCGTTGGATTCCTTAAGATCCAAGTGCTGCTGCTCACGCACCAATTCTGCAGCACGCAGTTGTTGTTCCTAGGTGTCCAAGCGGTGGGTTTGGAGTTCCAATGTGTCTAATCTTTGAGAGATATCTTTCATGCGGGTGTTATCAGCCATAGGAGGTAATGTGGAGTAGGCAACGAGAGCACCAAAATGTGGGGTTTAATTCAGTTTTTTAGAAATGCAGAAGAGAAGGTTAGGGAGAAAAGAAAGTTCAGGGGTAGAGAGAGAGATGAGCTAAATTCTTGTTACCTTTTACTAACTTCCAAGTTAATCTATAGTGCCAATTATCATTGGGCCACCTAATACCAATTCAAAGACATGAAAATAAAAAAGGTCCGTCAACTACAAAGCAGTATTAGAATTTATTAAAAAGGCCATAACACTTTAGCTCGTCTCATAGTCCTTGAGATAGCTGGGCTGTCTTCTAATCCTTTTGGTATCCTCCTCCAAGTTGTGAGTTGGGCCTGATACTTCACAAGGGCCCGTAACACCTGTGGCTTAGCTTATGTACAAAAAATGAAAGCCTGATTTAGCCTGTTTAAAAAAAATAAGACAATAAAAATTTATCCAAATAGAATGTACAATCAACAACAATAGTAATTCCATAAATATTCATAAATTTAATGTATATCCAAACAGTATAATATAGAACAAAATCATTCAAAAAGTCTGTTTAACCAATAAAATAGGGTTAAATGGATTGAGGAGAGAGAGAAGACTATTACAAGTAATATAAAAAATATAAAATATAAAATAAAAATTAATATACTAGGTCAGCCTGAGAGGCTCTAAGGCCGAACTTTTGAATCGAAGCTTGATGTCTTTTTATTAAACGAGCTTTTATACAAGTTCAAGCCTGGTTCCAACAATCAATTTTAGGCATATAAGTTCAGGCCTTCACGAGCCGAGCTAAAGGCCCCTGGTTCGTTTATCACCCGTAATTATAAGTCTAAATTTTATTAACATCTATCAAAATTAAATTTGTCTTTTTATAGCTTAACTCATTTTAATAAAATTTTGTCAATTTTTTTTAAAATATTTACTTTTTCTCATAAATTAGTCAAATTAAGGAAGTTCATTGGTGGGATAAGATCATGTTTAATTTAGTCTAAATAAAACGGAAATGGATCCTCTCATGTGTTATTTAAAATGATCATTGTCATGTAAGAAGATCTTAAACATTAATAATTAAATCAACCGTAATTATTGTGTAACTACTTATCTTTATATTTTTTTTTCTTTTCACTAATTATCACCATTGATTCACCTTTGACATAGTCATATTAATTAACACATTGAGAAAATTCACTCCCAAATAAAACTCAATATGTTGTTCTGAGTTCTATTTTAACTTGAATGGACACGGTCATGCCTGTTAAAGATTGGTTCGAGATCAAACTTACTCGATGTGTAGATTAAATGTGTATTTATAAATAATATGTATAATAATATCAAAAATTATATTATATATGAAAATATATTGATTTTTTTTTGGATAGAAAAAAAATAATAATATATATATATATATATATATATATATATATATATATATATATATATGGCGACATCTCTCCCATTGCTATCACCCTTCCATCTTCATAGACTCATCTCTCTAACTTTCTTTGTCTCTCTTAATATCAATTTAGCTAGCACATTTTTTTTCCAGTGTGCCAATGGAACAGTTTCTCGGCCTTGTACTTTGATGATACCGATGTTGCTTCTTAGCTCATCATCCTCATATCAAGCAACAGCAAAGGAATTCGATAGTTGGTGGCAAAGATGGTTGGCTGGTGGAATCTTCTGAGACAGAGAAACAGGTTTCAAGTCAATGACACTCTATGTATCTCCAATATTACTCAATATAAATTATAGGGTTTAATGATTTTGTCAATAGGTATAAATTATTTCTAGTGAGGCCCAAACGTTATTTTAGAATTATAAAATTAAAAAATTATAATGATAAAAATTAATATACTTTTAGAATAAATGAGAATTACAAAAATATATTTTTCTCAACCTCAAAACATTACGTCATTTTGTGTTCACTGAAGATAACTTATCTCCATGATCAAAGAAACATTAATCCCTAAATTTTATATTAACTTTATGTTTACATGAAAATAAGGATATATAAAATTAGAGTTAAAAATTTCTCATGCTACAGGAAATATTTAACTTTCTAGGAAAAACAAATAATTGTGGAGCCCACTATTTAAAAAATAAAAGGGGCTGATGGGATTTTTTTTTTTTCATCTTCAATCCATAAAATTAAGACTTATTATTTTGTTCTATTTTGGATGCATGCAGATTTCAAATACAAGAAAGGGAATGCTTTGGTTCTAGTGGTGAGGAAAGAGGACTATGATAGTGTAACATCAATAATCCCATTCATAAAATGGACAATGGGAATTCAACTTTCCATTTGGACAAAATAAGTCTCTTTTACTATATCAGTGGCAAAGTTGAAAATCGCAAAAATGATCAAAAGTTTATAATTGTCGTCATGGCCGCCGACTTCCTCAACTTGCACCACTGTCCCAATCACCGGCGGCTAGCACCCCACCGCGTAAGCAAACTTTTGTGTGTGGATATAAGTAGGAATTGAACACATAACCTAATACATGCTATTCAAATCTCTCATCACTAGACCAAATCTATTAGCTTCCGCGTAAGCAAATTCACTCGTGCAATTCAACTCTTAAACACTTAAGAATGGAATGTAAATAATTAATATTATTGTGAAACCACTAATATCAATATTAAAATGTTGCCTTTAGACGATCAACCCCATGCATGGCCAGTTAATAATAAATACATCATTATGAAGCGAAAGGTGGAAAATGATATTTTGTGTTCTTATTCCTTAGTCTGATTATTCAAAAAAAAAAAATAATAATAATAATAATAACTTTGGGGTTAGGTTAGTAAGACTTATTAGCAGTAATTTCCTTATTTACGAATTTCCAATGTTAAATTTTATAAATTTTTGAAAGCATATTTTTATTAATGTGGAGATCAATAAAAAGTTTTGTAGCAGTATATTGGGTAGTTATTTTGAAAATCTATCATATCAATGATATGCATACGCGCGCTGATGACATTTCAATGGCAGCTTTGGAAGAAGGTCCTGGGTGTGATGTGCATTGGGGGCTATGCATAGGTGATCTAATTTGCTTAAAAAGATGCCTTTTACACGGGTTTCTGCGTGGAGGCCAATGTGTGATGTTTTGTTATGATCCACCAGTTTGTTGCTGTAACACCTGAGATATACAGTACCCGTTCTTGGCGTATAAAACTAAAATAAAGAACATATCCGAATTATGTTTTGGTTATGATTATTGTAACATCCCGTGTGCATCCGGCGTATTAAATATATATGCGGTAATAATGCAGCTAAATAAATGCGGAAGCTAATTTTTTCTTTCCAATTATGACATCATTATTATTAACCAAGTTGATTACTTATTCTTTTTTCAAAATATAGCCTGTATGTAAAATTGCAATAAAAAACTAGCTGAATAACCTCAATAGATATATGTGTGTCTAGTTATGGAGCTACAACACGTAGACCGGACAATATCATTATACAACTCAACATATCATAAGTCAAAGTGGCATGGACAACCCCCATGCTCACCAAATAAGGCAACAAAGTCAAACAAAGTCTCAAATTAGATAACAAGATACTGAAAGTAAAACATGCTCAATATCCAGACATGACAACAAGAATCATGCATAATCAACTCAACTCCGGCCTCCTGCCGCAAGAGGTATTAACCCCCGAGGTACCTGTACCTGAAAATGTGCCTAACACGGGATGAGATCTCTAAAAAGAAATCTCAGTAAGACAAGGGGTCCTCAAGGATCTCTCCACCCCAAGCTCACTTACATGTGCAATATAACTTCCAAAACCGTATAATAATATCATTTCCAAAATTTGTGCAATGCAGCATATATCCATGTCATGTGTGTAATAATCCTACTAGCCAAAGAATAAACATGTAAGGATTACATACGTCTACAACGTACAATACAAGGAACACCGCTTGTGCCTCACCCACAGATTCACTATCTTGTATGTCTTCACATACTCAGGCTTACCGTCTAGGTGGTACACCACATACATATCATATGACACTTGCATTTAATTAAAATAGCTCAATAGCGTTTCTGTATTCATCTCATAATTTCATAAAAACACATCATGCATATAAATCATCCCTCCATGAGGTATGGTGGAACCAACAATGGACAAAACCGAGGACACGAAAGCTTACCTCTCAAGCTAACCGTCCAATCAAGAGTCCACACCAGTCCAAGGTCATCAAACAGCACAATCACAGTCTGTTTATATCAAGAATAATCATTAACATTCATAGCCCAAGGTTTCACTAAGTGTTTAAGGCTTTCCAACTTGTTTTAAGTAATTTTAGGCTTAATCTGCAGGAGGTATTCGAATACTCCTCGATGAGTATCTGAATACTCCATGTTTCCAGAAAGTATCCGAATACCACACAGTATCCGAATACTTTCACCTCAGTATCTGAATACCACACAGTATCCGAATGCTTGCACTACAGTATTCGGATACCACCAAGTATCCGAATACTTTAACTAAGGTATTCGAATACTTTTCTTCCCAGAAAAGTATCCCAATACTCCTTCATGAATATTCGACTACCTGCTGATGAGTATTCGAATACTTGTAAAAATTTGTAAATTTTTTTATAAACGAATCTTTTCCCTTTCTTTCAACCATTTGATAATTATAACATTAAAAAAGCGTTCGGTTAAGTATATTAGAACAGAGTAGAGCATAACATACTAAAAACATTTTATGTTTAATGTATTTTAAAAAATAAAATAGATCTAGATATGTGATTAAAAAATAATATATTTTAATTCCACCAGAAAAAGAAGAAATCAAAAAGATCAAATCAAAACAAGCTGTTCAATTACGTTTCATCAAACGCTACCTACCTAAGTGACATACAACCACCTATGAGCCAAAAGGCGTTATTGTCAAATGCTTAATTAAATTATCTTACAACCTTTCATTGTTAAATAGTGATAGCTCATAAGTTGAATAGACTCTGAGTTGTAAATTGTACAAAATGACAGTTGACAACATGACATATGAGAGCTACTTGTAAGATATACATGAACTATAATTTCTACACTTTATAGTAGCTTTGTCAACCATGAAAATTATGTATTAAAGATGTGATTAATTTTTTTTATGTTTTAGGAGATAGTTTTATCTCCTGCATACTTAAAAGTATGTGAGGTAAAAAGGAGAGAGAGAAAAAGAAAATATAGACCTCATATACTTTTATGTGTATAGAAGATAAAATTATCTCATACAACATGAGAAGCAATAATCTCATTAAAGATATTAACAAACATCAATCTTCGTCATTAAGATATTAGGCTAGGATTGTTAGTTGTAGGAATTAGACACTTTCATTGCCACCACAAAAATTATGTGGTTTTTGATCGAACTCACGTCTTGATGAAATCAAAATTTGCTAATATAAAATTATTAATTTTAATCTCAACTAAAAACTTAAGATTTTGGATTAAATTGGTTCTTTACATGGTATCAGAGTAGGGTTGGGCTCAGCTAGTCTTGTGATTGGCTAGAAGGAGAGTTAAGTACTTGGGTCTAGAGCACTCAGTTGAGGGAGAACATACCAATGGAGAATTCCGCACTTGAGTTGTTGGGATATTAAAGTGTGATGAGTCTCACATTGGTTGAACTAAGTCAAGTGTATATAAGTGAGAGGATCCATGAACCCCAATGCCTTAAGGTTTTTAGTTGTGACATGGTAATAATTGGACCCACTTGCTACGATTAGAGTAGCTTAACCCATTGGTGGTGGTCCCCCGTCACTCCTGGACTTGCTTGATAGTAGTATAAGAGCTTCAGTGACAACGAGGTCACAAGTTCAATTATCATCGCCACCTCGCTTTCTAGTAGAATTAAATAAGCACAAGATAAATAAAAAATTGAGCATGTATAATATTCAAGCAAGCTTAAGAAGGTTCTTGCGTAAGATAGTGTGTTAGAAAATAATATAAACCAATAAAAAGGTTGTATCTAAAAAAAAAAAAAAAAAAACCAATAAAAAGATTTTCACCCAACAACTTAAATTTTTGGGTTGAATTGATTCTTTATATTATATCAGAGACATTGGGTGTTACAGATTTGATGATTACCTCCCTCCATTTAATTAGCATACGTAAATGGACCTGTACATTATCCAACCTTCAAACTCAGTAAGCTCTCGTACGAGGGAACGTATTAGAAATATATAAAATATTAATATAAACTTATCCAAAAAATTAATTTTTTTGAGTGAAATTGGTTCTTTATAAAATTTGTAACTTTCTGCTTACCAAAAAAAAAAAAAGAATTTGTAACTTTCTTGATTGAATAACTATTCAAATTACAAACTATCATAACACTCTACAATTCGACGGGGCAAGAACATCATATGCTCGTCACAATTTATATTAACAAAAATAAATGAAAGCATATTTTTCGTCTCTACATCTTCGTGCTTTTAATTGCAAATTAAGTGGTGGAACAAAATATCCAACGCTTTTTCTTCAAATATACTGTAACAGAAGTCATATTTAAGGATTCAACACGTAAAATTGACATAAAATAAAATATTACTAGACAGTGAGAAACTAATAAATATTTGATTTTATTTCGAAGATAAAAAAAAAAGTGTTGGAATTGAATTATAAATAAATAATCAAAAATTAAAAGTATTTGAAGATAATTATAAATGAAAAATGAAATATTTATAATCACCTTTTTATATACATTATTAAATGACTAAAATAATAATAATTAAGTAAATATCATTTTTGGTCCCTAGCAAATAATAAGGCCCATCGTGGTCCCTAAGAAATACAAAATAGACCCATTTTAGTCCTTTTGAGGACTAATATGAGTCTTTTTTGAAATTATGAGGACCACGATTTCAACTAAATGGGTCCATTTTGAATTTCTTAAGGACCACAATGAGCCTTTTTATTTGCTAGAGCCTAAATCGGGTATCGAGAAATTCGCTGGGGACCAAAAAGGTATTTACTCATAATAATTTTAATAATATGAAAACTGAAAAATGTTTAGTACGAATGTTCAATCCAATATGGATGAACTGGGTTGTTTGGGGTCCCAGTTGCAGCTGTCTATGTTTTGGAAAATGATAGATATATGTAAAGACTTCGACACTTTAATTAGTACCTATAAGAAGTGGTGTAATAAAATTAGGAGAGAGGCCATACTTCAAGACATGAGCCATTTTATATATTTTTTATTATTAAATTACAATCTTGACCTATTTTCACATTTTTTTTCTCGTTGATTGAAATATATTGAAGAGAAATAAATAAAATAGGCACGAGAAAAGGTAGGTATAGGACTTGCTTGAATTCTATTTCCAAAAACAATTTTTTGATTTTTGGAACAAAATAATAATAAAAAACTATTTGATAAAACTTGTTTTGTAAAAATAATTCTAAAAATTATAACTATTCTTTAGGTTTTAGAATTAAATTTAGAAAACATATCTTTGTGTTTTGACGTTTAACTTTCAAAACAAAACAAAAAAAATACATGATTCCATAACTTTCACAAAATAATTTTACGAATAAAAAAATTAAAATACAATCAAACAGGTCCATAATATCTCAATCTTAAATATTTGTGGAAAATATTATGAAGGACAAATAAATGGTACGTTACAGTAGAAGATCATGTTTCAAACGGTGGAGAACAACCACATGGAGGAGCAAATTTTCTTTGCAACCGGTTTTCCTTATCAAAAAAGGGAAAAAAATATAAGAGAAAATAATAATAAAATAAGGATAGTGTAAATAAATTATTTTTTATCATATTTGATAAAAAAAAATGCACTTAATGTTCAATATTCCCATAATACTGAAAATATTTTCCAAGCAAATATTGTTATAAAGGTGCAAACCGAAGGAACGTTGCGGCCCAAACGAAAGGTCCCGAACAAAAACCAAACTAGAAATCCCTTTCCATTAGTAAATAATGGTCCTCTTATGCATCATTTGAATGAGTGACATAGTAACAATTAAAAAAAAAAAAAACCACTTCAAGTTAAACTTTGTATGCCACAATAAATTACAAAGGTTGTTAAGTGTGGAGGGAGAGAGACCCATGGATCACTTATGCATCTAAGTTTGCTAGTTTATTTGTCTTTTGACTCATTTAATGTGGATACCTTATACACGTTTTACTATATTATTTTATTAAAATATTTAGATTTTGAATCAATGAAAAAAATGTTTCCTCTTTTACATTATTATGATTAAAATGCCATAATTTATTTTAGCAAAATAATTAGATTTTGAATTAATGAAGAAAAATATTTCCTTTATCACATTATTATGATTAAAAAAGGCCATATTTTACCCACGGGATATCCAAATAATTGAATTCAAAATACTCTAGAAAAAAATAAGTTAAGAATTTTGTGAGCAGATAGAGCAGAGTGTATGCGGGTGTAAGCTTGGCAAAAATGAGCAGATCCATCGGGTTGGCTCGTAACCCGACTAAAATGAGCTGGGTTGGGTTAGGGAAAATAAGTTAGTAACTCGGGTCAACAGTTCTCTCACTCAAAACAGAACCCACAACTCAGAAATGACTGGACTTTCAACCTCTCATGGCTAGAGCATGTAACACCCCGTGTATACCCGGAATATTAACATTACATCGTATTAAGCGGTGCTTAATTAAAAATGCGGAATATTCTTTTTCTTTTCAATTATGACGTCATTATCAATTACCAACTTGATTACTTAATCAATTCCATAAAATATCGCCTGTATGTAAATTGCAATAAGACATCTACTGAAATACCTCAATATATAGATAAAGTGTGTATCTAAATCACGGCATTACATCACGTAATCCGGACAATATCCTGATACATTATTACAACTCCAAAAGACTCCAGACATAAACAAGACATAACAATACTATGTGTCATGGACAATCCCCATGCTCACCAGATAAACATAGTAAACAACAAGGCTCAACATAAAACTCCATAAACATAACTGAAGCTATAAGCATATAAACAGCATGCAAATCCAGCATCCAATCATGGCAGCATAATATAACAGCAATCTAACTCAGCTCCGGCCTCCTGCCGCCTGAGGTCTCAACATTACCTGACCCTGAAAGAAGCATTCCCCAAACGTGGGGTGAGATCTCTAAACTAGAAATCTCAGTAAGACAAGGGGTCCTCAAGGATCTTCCACCCCAAGCTCACTTACATGTGCAATATAAGTTCAAAAAGCATATATATCATTATCAGTTCCAAAACTATGTAGTACAACAGATATCTATGGCATGTGTGTAATCACTATCTACTGGCCAGAGAAATGTAGGAATACGTCTATTCCCTACATGTAATACAAGGAACACCGCTTGCACCTCACCCACAGCCTCACCCTCTTGTATGTTCTACATACTCAGGCTTACCGTATAGGTGGAACACCTCCATGCATATCAACAAGGCACTAACATACAATAGCTCAACAACATTTCCAAAACATCAAAAGCATGTAACACAGCATGCATATACCATATCCCCATGGGACATGGTGGAACCACAACATGGCTAAACCGAGGACACGAAAGCTTACCTCTAAGCTAGCTATCCAATGCCACAAGCTCAAAGTCCAATCACAGCAGATCACAATCTGATATGGACCAAATATAAATCAATAAACATGTACCACATGCATGCAAATTAAAGACAACGCCTTCTCATTACGTTTTCAAGTCTTAAAGCTTCTAACAAAGCCACAAGCCCTTAATCCCATGATTCTGGCTTAGTCCATTAATACTGAAGTTCAACTTCATCAATCTAGGGTTCATAAGCCCCCAATAGCCTACTGTATACACAGCACAGCTACTGTTCTGCGAAATCCCAGAATATCCGGATATTCCTCGGGACCATATCCGGATACGCAATATCCGGATATCCAGAATCCCATATCCGGATATCACATATCCGGATATTTCTCGGGCAGATATCCAGATATTTCACGACAGAATGCAGAAACTGCATTTCGTGAAGATATCCTTCAAAAGTTGGGTTTTTTCCGATTTTAAACACTTAAACATGCATTTCTAGGTGTGTTAAGCATTACCCAACAACAAGTTATCATCTTTTAGCCTTAACATGCATCAAGCTTCCATTTTTTAGCATTAAAACTAAAGTTAAAGGTTGGTGATCATACCACAACTCAAAAACAGAGGAGGGAGATGCTCTTGGAGCTCACAACAGCCACTCAAAGCTGACTCAACATGATGCACGAAAATGACACCATCAAGAGTAGGTTTTTCTTCACAAAGGTGACACTTTGAAGATCAAAATGCCAAGAATGAGACTCCCACCCTTCAAACACAAAGCTCAGTAGTTCAAACTCCCTTACACAGGTTCTCTAACTCAGAAAAAAGCCAACAATGCAGTCCCAAGGCCAACCCTCACCCTCACCAAGTGTTTAAATGGAAGAACAAGCATCAAAGGTGATTACTTAATCAAGAAATGGAGAAGGAAGCCTAAGAACACTATTCTGGTCAGCCTCCAAGAAAAGCCACGTTCAAAATTTAGGTATCTAAGGCAATGTGCCCTTAGACATAGTATATATAGCCAAAACTCATTAAAACACGCAGTATTAGCTTAAATTGCTACGCTTATCATTTTGATCCCAAACTTTGGAACCTGAAACTACACAATTTTCTAAGAATTAACATATTTTTCTTATATTTTTCTGAGCAACTTTCCAGTACGCACTTTTCAAAGCCAGTATCGGTTTCTAGCACCAGATCTCATTATTTGGACTTGAAACTCGTTTTATAAGTCCTACATATTATTCTAATAATTATCATGCACTTACTTTAATTTTTAGGGGTCTCAATTGATTCAACAATTGGATCGTTGGAGTTATCGTAGTATTAGTCTTTCGGCACGCATTTATACCGACTAGCAGAACCGGTATCTGCACTTTTCTTCCGAAAAGCGACTTTCAGCATTCTTAATCACTTATTATGATTATTAAGCCTCATAAATAGTTATTAGGGTCAATTATGAAATCATTTCCCATTTTTGCATAATTAATTAATTAAATATCTTAATTAACAGTGCGGGTTCTTACAGAGCACACTCACACAAGGAATTTTGGTGAAGAAAGTAAGAGAACAGGTGGGAACTTGGGCTTGGAAAATGGAGAAAAGTTCCACCCTTGCAATGGAGAGGAAGGTGGCAGCCAAGGGGTTCAGAAATTTCACGTAGGAGAATTAGAATTCTGACCTAGGGCCTTATGCCCAAGTATTTATAAGTGCGCTTAAGTTTAATCCCACTGTATTAGGACTAATAGCTACGCTTAGCATTTTAATCTCAAACTTTGAATTATGTACCTAGCCATTTTTATAAGATTTTTCATATTTTTATTTTATTTTTCGCAGCACTTTGCCGGTACGCGTTTTTACGTAGTTGGTATCAGTTCTGACACTAATTCTCATTATTTTGACTCCAAACTTGTTATAGTAGTCCTATATATTTTTCTACTAATATATACACATTTTTCACAATTTTCCAGGATACTTCATCGGTAGACATTTATACCGTGAGGCAGAACATGTATCTGCTTTTTTCGTCAGAAAAGCGACTTTCAATATTATTAAGCACTTACTATAATTATTTAAGTCTTCTAATAATTATTAGGATCAATTATGGAATTATCTCATTAATCTCATAATAGATTCAGTAGTAGATTCAATAGGTGTGGTGGCAAGCAGGAGCTATCATCCTTTCACTGGTTTCTGGTAGTGGCCAACTTGCCTGAGCTGTTGATCTCGGCAATGATGGTTCCTTTTAGATTAAGTTACGTTGGCTTGCTGACCAAGTAATTGGCGAGATCCATGCCACCTTTGTGGGATGGTATGCCTTTGCGGCTATGTTGAAAAGGTTCTATGGGCTTTTTGGGCCTTTAATAATTGGGCTTTTTTCCCCGCATATAATAGGTTCAGATCAAAAATCCCTCAGCTTACTGCATATGCTGTACGCGTGAGGAGCGAGATGTTCTCTTCATGCGAAATGCATTCTTTAAGTGGGATATATCCTTCACTCGAGATGCTTTGTTTTCACTTAGGGCGAGATACTTTGCCACGTACTCATAGTTTTTGCACTTGAGTGGGCTTTGGTGATCAGTCATTTCGCTGCTTAATAAACAGTTGATGTGATTTTAACTGTCAGATGCATTAAATGCTGCCTTTATTATGTGTGGGTTAATGTATTAACCCTTTGGCCTTCTGTTGACACGTGCCCCGGTTGTTGTAAAGTCGTTTCACTTTAACTATTCTTTTACGCATATACCCTTCGGTTACTTTTTGTAAGTTAACCTTGAGTGTTTTGGAGGGAACATTTACGTATTGCCATTTTATGTTTCCTTCTTCGTTGAAGCTATTCTCTCTTCTCTTCCATTTTCGTCTCCCTTTCTTTCTACTAATTTGCTTTCGTTACACATTTGCAAGTGAGTAAGCTACTGACAGTGTTCCTGTGAAGAACTTCTCTGAATCCCTGCATCTGACGAATACAAATATCAGGTATTTTCTTCGCTTTTCTTCTTCATTCGCTTGCATTTATGGATCTTCTGAATGTGGGTTGTTTTCTATGTGTTTGACATTTTGTTCTTTCCTGCATTCTTATTTGTATTTTGAGGTGGTTTATCTTTTCTGGGTATTCTACGTTTCTAGGTTTTTGCTTTTGGCTTTGTTTGTGAAGAGTTTTCTACGCATTTAAAAAAATGTCTGACAAGCATCCTTTTTCTGCATTTTTTAGAAGAATGGCTGAAAGGTTAGATTTTACCAGCCCAACTTGGGTATTCTTTTTTCAGTTCTTCTTCTTCTAATTCTTCTGATACTGATTTCACTTCTTCCACTCTCAGGGAAATCATGATGAACCTGATAATGCATATTTTATTACACTTATTTATTACTCTTGGTTAGTATATAAAGGTCTTTTGGGTCAAATTAGAATTCTAGATTTTAATTGGGCTTAATTGATTTTCGTCAAAATTTTCCAGATTTACACTACTTTCGTATTTTGGCCATATCTCACTCTACAGATGTCCGATTAACTCCGTTCTTATTGTGTTTTGCAGCTAAAGGAAAGGGTACTGAAGCCCAATTCAGAAGGAAATATTGTCAAAACTTGAACCCAAGATGGATATGTTTTGCAAGAAATTTATTTTGACGTTTGGATTTGTAAATTAAATCAAAACCCAATGTGTTTAAGGCCCAAAGCTAATGTTTTAGTTCTGATTTTGTTTATTTTATTATTATGGGCCGAAATTAGTTGAACCCTAACCCAGTTATGATGTGGGTTAAAAGGGTTCATTTAGGAAACTTGTCGGCATTCTTCGTTTTGGAGTTTGTATGTTTGACGGCTTTTCTCTGAAGGATCAATCTACATTTTTCTGTTCTTCATCTCTTCTTCTTTTTAATTTTTAATTATGTTTACCTTAGCTATGTGAGGCTAAGAACCTTTAATCAACCTACGGGTAATGGATTCCATGGAAGAGTCTGGAGGATCTGAACCTTTCCTTTAAATCAGATTCGTTTCTCTTCCAAACTCATATTGATATCATGCGATTGTGAATATTCAATCTGAGATTCACGATTGCGATTATGGAAAGAGATTAATCATCAGATTTGATGATTAGATTGATTGACCTTATGACCTTAAGTCAAACGAGCTAATACTCTGCAATTGTATGAGTAGAAGCACCGTATTTGATCACACGCTAAGCGATCGCTTAGAGATGGTTCTCAATTGAAAACAAGGATTCTGATTCAATTGAGATCAATTACGATTCTGGTATCTTTTTATCTGAGGAAAAATGTCCTAGGTATCCTAACCTTAGGTTGGTTATTTTAATTACGAATTTCAATTTCAATTTTTACGTTCTGTTTTAATTCTTATTTAAAGCGAACAAAACCCCCCTTTTATTTTCTATTTTAATATGTGATTTTAATCCTTGCAATTTCCTTGAGAGACGACTCAAGTTGACGCTCTACTACAAATTTTCATAAACCTAATTTTATTAATTTGCGCGAGTTCAACAGCTCGTGTCAAATTTGGCGCCGTTGTCGGGGAAATTGCATCGGTTTTCACCGTTTTTCTTAATTTTTCGTTTTGAATATAAATCCCTTTTATTCTGACCATATTTTTATTGAATTTTCACTTTTTGTTTAGTTATGTTTTATAAATCTAGCTTATTAATAATTTTTAGTTTAATTAGTTCTTTCGCGATTTTGGGTGTTTTTGGTGATTGGGAAGACGACTGTCTTATCCAGATCATTCTCAAGTTTCAATTCTAAAAGGAATTCGACCTTTTGAGCAAAAAGCATTACCTAAAAGGGAGTGAGGTTACCCTTAATTTCGCGAAATTCAGTCGTTTACTAACCCTTTTAGCTGTTTCTTTGTCGTTTCAGGACGTATCGTGTATTTTTAAACTTGTTCGACTTGCTCTTATCGCTCTAAAAATTGGTGAGCTGAAGGAGACAATCATCCCTCCCAAAAATTGTGAGGCTATGCCTCACAAATCAGGCCCTGCTTTCGCCAAATTCCTTTGTTTACTATTTTATTATTTTTTTGGAAATTTTTTTATATTATTTCTGGGTTCCTAGGATCAATTAGAATTTTTGTGTGGTGGTCTCATAATTTTTAAAAATCATTTTCTATTTTTCTATATTTATTTTCATTATTTTTCATAAGTTTCATGTGTTTTCGTATGTTCGGTAGCAATTCTTGCTTTCTGCCTGTGCCTATGATGCATGATTAGGAGTAGTATCAATGTTAATGATCTGTTTGCATTTGATCCTGAAATAGAGAGAACATTGCATGCTGCTAGAAGAGCTTGTAGGTTGACTTCTAGTAGAATTGCTGAACTTGATCGTATTTTTGAGCATACTGATTTGGTTGTTCTAGTTCTTTTAATAGAGTAGATTTTACCTCTTCTAGTGATTCTCTAGTTAATTATGAAATCATGGATAACAGAAGTTTGAAACAATTGGCTGAACCTGATGTTGAAAATTATCAGCCATTATGTATTCGTTATCCTGATTTAAATGTTGCATTTGATTTAAAATCTGGTTTGATTCATTTGCTGCCAAAGTTCCATGGTCTTGCAGGTGAGGATCCTCATAAGCATCTGAAGGAGTTCCATGTGGTATGCAGTACTAAGAAGCCACAAGGAGTAGATGAGGAGCAAATCAAGCTGAGGACTTTTCCATTTTCTTTAGATGGTGGAGCTAGGGATTGGTTATACTACCTGCAGCCATCCTCCATTGGAAGCTGGAATGATATGGCCAAACTCTTCCTGGAAAAATTCTTCCCATATTCAAGACCCACTTCAATCAGAAAGGAAATAAGTGGCATAAGGCAAGCAAATTGGGAGAACTTGCATGAGTACTGGGAGCGATTCAAGAGGCTGTGTGCAAGATGCCCGCACCATCAAATCCCAGATCAACTGATGATTGTGTACTTCTATGAAGGGTTACTTCCTACAGACAGAAATATTTTAGATGCAGCTAGTGGTGGAGTCTTGGTCAATAAAATGCTTATTGCTGCCAAAGAATTGATTGCAAAGATGGCAGCCAATGCTCAGCAATTTGGCACCAGAGCAAACAACAATACGATGTTCCAAGTGCAAGCATCCCCAGTCCAATCTTCGGCAGCTCCTAGAGTAGCATAAAACATGGACAATCAAAGAATTGAAAATAAGTTTGATGAGTTAAACTCGCTGGTGATCAATCTTCGAGTACACGCAAGCACCTGTGGCATCTGCTGTAATCGTCTTCATCCCACAGATGTTTGCCCCTCCTTTCATGATAGCATCCTTCCAGTTGACCAGATAGTAGCTATAGTAGGAGTTTTTCCTGGAAAATCGCAGTATCAACAGCAACAATACAATCCCTTCTCCAATACTTACAATCCTGGCTGAAGGATCATCCCAACTTGAAGTGGAATCAGAACCTGAACCAGTAGAGCCTTCCTCCTTATCAGCAGAGGAAGAATTTCCAACAGGCTGCACTTCCACATCAATTGCAATAGGAGCCACCAGCCCAATAGCAGAGCAATAACGGTCCTTCACTAGAAGATTTGGTGAAATAGATGGCGACGAGTAACTTGCAATTCCAGCAGCGAACCAAATCTACAATTTTGAACCTGCAAACACAGATAGGGCAGTTGGAAACATCAATGAGTCATGATGGGATGAAAATTCGTTCCCATCTAAGCCCATTTTGATGGCAAAATACCATATAAAAAGGGGAACGTATTGGGAACATTAAATACACTTGCTCCACTCACTCAATCTCTCTGACCACTTTGCAGGAAACGTTGAAAAGAAGTTTCCATAAAGCATAAGCGGTGCAACAATCAAGCACGAAGAATCATGTGCAGAAGGGAATAAAGAGTTCTCATTGGCTAAGAGGAAAGAAAGGCATGGGGAACTGCAGAAGAAACGAAAAATCTCAACTATAAGTGTCCCATCCAAGCAAGTTGCAACCCTCTGAACACTACTCGCACCGCCTCATCCATGCAGTCAAGAAAACAACTCCAAAGAAATTACAAGCTTTGCCATTCACTCTTCTGCCTATAAATAGGACGTCCCAGCACGAAGAACATCATCGAATTCCTTAAGAAGAGATCACTTAGTTTATTTTGTAGTTTTTCTTTTTTTGTATAGTTTTAGCTTTAGTTAAGTTACAACACTTCTTCTCTATTCTGTATCACCCACTTGAGACTCCTCACGAGCAGCAACCATATTGTCCACTTTCCATTTTATTGTATCCTAATTTGTTTCCAGTTAAATATAAGTGTTATTTCTCTTCTTTCCACTCGTTATCTCTGAACTGAATCTTGGGTCTATGGGATTTCAGTTTGGAATAATTATGTTTAAAGTAGTAGCCATGGGCTAAACTATCTGTGGAACGGAAAAGCTGTAAAGTTCTTAAAGAATTATTTTCAAAACCCTTGTACTGAAGCTTTTGTGTTTCTCTGGTTAAGTGAGCTATATTTATTGTGTATCAATGGAAATTGAACACATACTGAGAGGAACTTCCACAAGGAAGGGATTTCAGATAGCTTAACCAGAGGGGGAAGGCAGTCTTGTGGAAACAACACTACTGGTTGCCTTAGGAATAAGGGACCACCTCGTTCATTTGAAGGTCCTGTGCTAAGTAACTGTTGGAGTCAAGGAAGCCATAGGAATATGTAAACCTTTGAGCCATTTAGTCCATGAGCTGAGGAATCAGAGTTGGCAGTGAAGAGACTAGAACAAATACAAAAGTGTTAAGTCTTGAGTAGAGAAAATAGCTATTTAAGAATGGAGTAGTGGATTCGTTCCTTGTGTTAAAAATGTTTTAAAACCATCCATACTATTGTCTCTTAATTACTGTTATTACTATTGTTATTCGGCTTTATTCGATCTTGTATCTATAAATCTCCAATGAATATTGTCGTTCCTTCTTTCATCAAGAGGAATTCCATATATAACGACGCGAGGAGCTGTTTTCTGTCAGATTGAACCTACTGTTCTTGAGGAACGTTGGCAAGACAGTAGAGAACGTTTGACCAAACAGGTCAATTACTAACTTTTCTTTTCATTTTCATTCTGTTTAAAATAGTTTAAGGCATTAATTAGAGTTCTTCCTCGTGGGAACGATAATCTAGGAACTAATAGTCCCATTTATTACTTGATGCGTGCACTTTCGCACTTGGGTTGAAGTTAAGGGAACAAATGTGTTTTCTCTTAATGAACTACAATAAAGTAAGCCTTTCATCATAACATATTAATCAACCAACAAGATTTTGACCCAACAAGTTTTTGGCGCTGTTGCCGGGGATAGTTACACTAAATTTTGTCCTTATTACTGTTTTAAGTACATACTTTGTATATTTCATTTTTATTTTTATTTTGTCACATATTCTGCTGTTCATATTATCTGTGTTTTATGGTTTATGAGTGAAGAGTCTGAAACAGATTCTAACCACTCCACTGAAATACCTGAGTTCTTCTTTGATCCTGAACCACAACGTACTTTGCACAGAAGAAGAAGAGATCTCAAGAAAAATATTTTTGAAAACATGGCTGATCATAATAATAATAATAATGATATCCCTCCTGAACAGAACTTTAGAGCTTTGGCTGCTCCTTTTAGGAACAGAACAGAAAGAGGAGTGATCCTTCCCCAGTAGCTCCCAACTTTGAACTAAAACCCATCATGTTCCACATGATCAGGGAAGCTGGAGTCTTCAATGGATTCTGTTGGGTGGTTTGCTGATGGTGGAAAAATATATATTCTGATGGGGGACGTTCTTCTGTTCTAAATTAGCAATAGAAAACAGAGTTGTTCCCTTACTTCCAACCCAAGTGCGCAAGTGCACGCATCAAGTAATAAAGGGTGTATTAATTCTTAGATTATCGTTCCCACGAGGATAGAACTCTAAATATTGTCTTAAACTATTTTATAAAGAATGAAAATGAAAAGAAAAGATAGTGATTGAACTGTCTAGTAAAACGTTCCCTACTGTCTTGACAACGTTCCTCAGGAACAGTAAGTTCAGTCTGATGGTAAACATTTGCTCGTTGCGTTATATATATAATCCTTCCTGTTTAAAAGAAGGTGTGATAATATTCATCGGAGTTTGATAGATACAAGATTAAACAAAGTAAAAATAAAACAGTAATAACTATAATCAAGAGACAACAAGGTGGATGGTTTTAAAAAAGGTTTAACAGAAGGAACGAATTCACTGCTCCATTCTTAAATAATTATTTCCTCTGCTCAAGACTTAGCACTTTTTGGCTTTATCCCAGTTTCTTATCTGCCATCTCTGATTCCTCAGCTCATGAACTAGATGGCTCACAAGTTTCCATATTCCTATGCCTCCCTTGACTCCAACAGGTACTTAGTACAGAACATTAAAATGGACGAAGTGGCCCCTTATTCCTAAGGTGACCAATAATGTTTTTGTCATACCACTACCTTCCCCCAATGGCTAAGCTGTCTGAAATCCCTTCCTTAAGGAAGTTCATTTCTCAGTATGTGTTCAATTTCCATTGATACACAATGAATATAGCTTACTTAGCCAAAGAAATAAAAAATGCTTCAGTCAAGAGTTTTGGAAATAATTCTTTAAGAGTTTTGCAGCTTATCCGTCCCACAGATATTTCAATCATGGCTGATACTTTAAACATAAGTATTCTAAACTAAAGTTCCATAGACCCGAGATTCAGTTCAGAGATAACGAGTGGAAAGGAAAAAAGAAACACTTATATTGAAATGAAACAAGAAAGATTACAACAAAATATAAAATTGAGAAGATGGTTGATGCTCGTGAGAAGTCTCAAGTGAATGTTACAGAACAAGGTAGAAGAGTTGGCACTTAACTACAGCTACAACTATACAAAATTATACTATTAACTGATATTTAGGTGATCTCTTCTTCAGGAATTTTATTCCTAAGGAATTCGATGATGTCTTCGTGTTTGGGACGTCTTTTTTATAAGCAGAAGAGGGAGTGCCAGTCTTGTAAAATCCTTTGGAGTTGGTTTCTGACTGAAGGGATGGGGCGGTGGCAACAGTGTTTGGAAGCTTGCAACTTGCTTGATGGGTCAGTTATTGTTGATGATTAGCCATTTTCTTGCAGTCCCCCATGCCTTGCTTTCTTCTTTAGCCAATGAGAACTCTTGATTCTCTGCTGTCCATGTTTCTTAGTGCTTAAGTGGTGCACCGCCTTTGCTTTTAGAAGATGTTGTTTCCACGTTTCCTGCAAAATGAACAGAAGCATTAAATGAAGAGAGCAGGTGTAATAAATGCTCTCAATCCGTTCCCTTTTTAATATATTTTCAATGGATTACGTCATAATCCGTTCCCCCATTGTGTTTTTGTCACAAATGTGCAATACAAGTGATTTTCATGCTGAAGTTGCTCATCAGATGAGGGAACGAATGATATTTTTCCATCAAAATGGGCTTAGATGGGAACGAATTTACGTCCCATCAAACACCCCAAAACTAAATTGTTGGTTGTCCTCAAACAACTCAGAAATAATGTTTTAGGCTGCTCAGTTTCAAAGAATAGCTCAACATTAAAAACTTGAGCCAGTGAGCAATCATAATCTTTTCAAAAAAATGAACTACTTTGCATAGGTGACAAGTAGAAAGAATTTGTTCCAAGATAAGTGAAGGTTGCTGATCTTCTGTCTCACTATCACTCAGGGCTTGGTGTTTCTCTATCCATTCCTGGATGTGATTCTTCAGAACTTGCTTTTCTACTGTTTTCCTATAAAGTGCAGATGTTTTCCCTTCCAAGGATCTTTTTGAGAGGAGGGTTTATGGAGGTGTGGAAGATTGGTGGTCATAAATGTGGGGCCAAGGAACGTTTACATTTGTGCTTTTGAACTGGAATTTTGTTGTTTGAGGGAACGTCTTATCTTTTTGTACCTTTTCTTTCCTTGAAGGAAAGTTTTCTGGTATTTTCTTCTGAATTCTTTTGAATGGCTGTTCCCTTTTTTCTTTGTTTTCCTTTTCTTGTCCTTTTTGTTCATTTTTGGGTCTGTTCCTTGTCCTTCTGGTTGACTTGGTGATGTGTTGGTGACTATGGATGGAATAGAAGTGTTTAGTTGGTTGATCCTTGTTAGTGAAATCCATCTGTTCTTCAGCAGTACTCACAACATCAAGGCAAGTTTAGAAGTTTCTTTGTGGTTATACCTCAGGAACGCTCTCATAAGTAAGTGTTTGGCTTTATTCCGTTCCTTACCAGCTTTAGTTCACACAGATCATCATCCCTAAAAAATTTGAGGATTAAATTCTCTTCACTTTTCCTATTTCAAGCATTCAGAGAAAGAATAAGAATGATTAATTACTGACTTTGTGTTTAATGGTATTGACTATTCAAAATTTCACAGCCACAATACTATAACTGAAATGTATGCACCAAGCAGTTATTTTTATTAATTTGGGATTGTGTGGTTAGTGAACCTCCCCAAAACTACGTTCCTAGAACAGAACGTATGTTATTTGGACTTTGGAGTGGAACATCAGACGTTCCCTCCTTTTGGGAGCTATGTGGTTAAGGTTAACCACCCCAAAACTTTGCTCTTTGTTAGGGAGCACATGTATCCACTGGGTTGCCTCCCAGTCAACGCTTAGTTTAATGTCTTTAGCTAGACATGGTACTTACCTTTTAGGTGGATTCAGAAAGAGGGATACTTTCCTCTTTTCATTGAAGGTCTCGTCAGTGTATAGCTTCAACCTATGCCCATTAACTTTGAAAGAACGACCATGTTCAGATCCTTGAATCTCAAAAGCTCCATTTCCTGCATCATTTATAATTTGGTATGGCCCAGTCCATCTTGACTTGAGTTTTCCTGGAAACAGTCTGAGTCTGGAGTTGAAGAGTAACACTTTCTGGCCAATTTTTAGATCTCTGTTCCTGATCCTTTTATCGTGCCACTTCTTCATCTTCTCTTTGTATAATTTATGATTTTTATATGTGTTTCCTCTGAATTCCTCTAACTCTTCAAGTTGTAGCAGTCTCTTTTCTCCTGCTGCCTTTTCATCCATATTGAGGGCATAAATTTCCCAGTAAGCTTTGTTAGTATATGGATGTCCTAGAGACAATCTTTTGTTAGTATGTGGACCTTTTATATTGTCGCAAATAAATAAAAGCACTCTTTATCCTATTTCATATTTTGTTTCAATATTATTGTTAATATTTTATATGAGTAACTGGATAAACCCCTTGGAATAGAACAGATATCTCTTCAGTATCTGTGATGAGATCACGATCATGAGGATTCAAGGATACCACATGTTTATTCCTAATTTTATGTTCCTAGTCTAGAGACACTGAGAATGGGGATTAGTGATCTCGGGTAAGACTAGCACGACTTATCTACTTGTATTTGGATACAAGGTAAAGACCTCCTGTGCTACAGATATGGAGATGTCTTAGCTAAAGTCGTGGGTGGACCTATAAGGGTATAACTCAAACTGAACAGACCCACAAAGAGACTCTATGAGGAAATCTCACAGATAGTATCATTAGAGTAGTCTCTTTATATTTGGGTATGTCTTTCCTTAGACCAGAAGTTATTACCTAGACTGTGTTCTAGAAGGCATTCTTTGATTGTTTACCTGAAATATGGAGACTCATAGGTACACTGTTGGGCTTGTCCTGAAAGAGCACAGGGCTAGGGTGATAAGCTGAAGGAATTCGTCAAATCTCTGTGAGAGATTAGGTTATCTATAAACCGGAGAAATCAGGATGACATTTACTGGGACTCAGGAATCTATGAATAGTAAAAGAGATCATGAGATGATCTGCCTTTAGAGTCAGTAAATTGAAGATTCCCTATTTTAAATAAAGCTTACCCTAAACCGCAAGTGTTGATACGTTTCCTTACCCTAGGTTTAATGGGAAGGTAACTGAGACGAAAGGAAATATATACGGCAACCAAATATGTGTAATAGGATGATCAAGTCATTAATCTAACTAGCTCTAGGGTAACAAAGCATTGCTAGTGCTCTGTGTTGTCATTAAATGGGTTGTGGGCTTGTTGGGCCCGAGCCCATTTATGTCAGTGGCCATGTTGGACCTAATGGGTCACACACTAACACCTTATTGTCATGATGATCTAGCATTAAAGGTATTGGGCCTAATAATGGTTGTTAGCCCAAGAAGAAGTTTGGAAGTCCACCTAAGAGGGAGAGGGCGCATGGTATGGTTAATGGGCTTGGATGGTCCAAGACATTACTAATTAATTTAATTGGTTAAATTAATTATCAAATATTTGAATTTTGAATTTTGAATTTGAAATTTGAATTTTGAAATTTGAATTTTGAATTTGAATTTGAATTTGAAATTTGAAATTTGAAATTTGAATTTTGAAATTTGAAATTTGAAATTTGAATTTGAATTTTGAAATTTGAATTTTGAATTTGAAATTTGAATTTGAATTTGAAATTTGAATTTGAATTTGAATTTGAATTTGAAATTTGAAATTTGAAATTTGAAATTTGAAATTTGAAATTTGAAATTTGAATTTGAATTTTGAAATTTGAAATTTGAAATTTGAAATTTGAAATTTGAAATTTGAATTTGAATTTTGAAATTTGAATTTTGAATTTGAAATTTGAATTTGAATTTGAAATTTGAATTTGAATTTAGAATTTAGATGTTTGAACGTTTGAATTTAAATGGTTGAATTCGAATTGATTTGGCTATGAAAAGTTGTTTCATAACAAAAGGATAAGATGAGATCTTGTTGGAACAAATCCCTTGTATCAAGAGAAGATCTATGGAGATCTCCAAGGGCTGATTTGGGGCGCCACTTTGGATGGATAATGAGTGTCATCTAGTCAACCAAACAAGCTCCAATCAGATTTGGTTGGTTGAGAGAATCATTGAGTGAGTTGGTTCAAATTTGAATGCATCTGCTCAACGAATCTGGACCCCTTTTGGGGCTGAATAGGGGCGCATAATGGCTGGCCATATGATGGCCATTGGATCAAAATTTTGACTAAGTAGTGTCCTAGTCTCATGAGGATTCAAAGGTAGGTTGTTGGGAATTTTGAATTGCAAACAACTCCACCTTTCTCTCCTCTCTTGTGCGCCACCTACGTCATGGATTTAAGTGAAAAATCTGATTTGATTAATTAACTCTCTCACTCTCTTGTGCGCATACTAGGGGTAAGTTCTCCTTAAGGTTTTCAGAAAAAGACCTAGCCAATTCTACTCCAATTCATTCCCCACTCTTCTGAAGTTTTCATGCTGAAGACTTCACTCTTCTAAACACATTTACCTCGCCTCCTTCTTCACCTATTGAGTGCATAGCAAGCCTTTTTGTGGTGGTCAATTGGTGGCTTGACAAGAAGAGTTCTTGCATCTTGACGTGGGTGGTGTGGATCAACGTTAGAGGGTTTGAACCCTTCAAACCTAACATTGATCGTCTTGGAGTTTTGAACTCACAAACAAAGGTAACATCATACTGTCATACAACATGATTCTTGATTTCATGTGTGATTCCGCATAAGAAAAATTTTGTTTTTCCCTCTCACATGCTACGGCCTTCAAGGCCAGTTACTTTGTGTGTGATTTCTTGATTTCATGTGTGATTCTTTACCATCGGCGGGTGATGGTACTTTGTTTGTGAGATTTATTTTCTCACGGTCAAAAATTCTTTAAAGAGGTTAAAGATAGATTCTTTGCATGTGGATATAAATTTCAATACTTTAAAATGTTAAAGATTGTCTTTTTATGAACTTTACTAATATGATTATAATGTTCATATATCTACGTGTATTCATGGTTCTGTTTCTTCATAATTCTTTGTGAAAGTTTTTAAAAGAAACATCTTTTTATAAAGGAATATGATTCTGCCATGAAATGAATATTCAAATGCCTGGTTTTCTCTATGAATTGTTCATGATCATAGCATAAATTTTTGTGATAAAATTTCTTGTACATGTGATGTATGATTCGGCCATATTGTGATATGGTAGTATGTATGGTTTAATTTTTGTATTCTTTGAGAAAGAATTTAAAAGGGTTTAAATCATGTATAATGATACAATATTCGGCCATTCTTTGAAAACTAGGAGTTTTTGAAATTTGATTATTGTTTTGATATTTTCATTGTTAAATTATCAAAATATAAGTGAGAAAATATTTGTTATGATATTTGATATCTTGTGCTTGCAAAGTTGTTTATCCTTTCAGGTGCAAAGAGGAAGGGGATGGTCATGGTGCCCGAAATTTGAATTTCAAATTTTTAAATTAATGTGTAATTTTGCTCTATTAGAGGTGTAATTTGAATTTTGTAATTTTCGTTTGTCCCTCCAAAGATGTTTTGGAGTTTCGGCTATTGGATCCATCATGTATGCCATTATATGTACGAGACCAGATGTCTCATATGGTTTGAGCATTATGAGCAGATACCAGTCTGACCCTGGAGAGGGTCACTGGACAGCAGTCAAGACCATCCTCAAGTACTTAAGAAGAACTAATGATGCGTTTCTAGTCTATGGTGGGGTTGATGAGCTAACAGTGAAAGGGTTCATTGATGCCAGCTTTCAGAGTGACAAAGATGACTGCAAGTCACAGTCAAGGTTCGTATTCACCTTAAATGGTGGGGCAGTATCTTGGAAGAGTTCCAAGCAGGAGACAACAATAGATTCAACGACAGAAGCTGAATACATAGCTGCTTCAGAAGCGGCTAAGGAGGCCGTGTGGATCAAGAAGTTTATATCTGAACTAAGGGTGGTTCCAAGCGTAGATGAGCCATACAGTTGCTTTGCGAAAGCACTGGAGCCATTGCGCAGTCAAACGAACCTAGGTCTCATCAAAGATCTAAACACGTGCTCCGTAGATATCACCTGATTAGAGTAATCATTGATAAGAAGGATGTAAAGATGGATTATGTTCCCACAGATAATAACCTAGCCGATTCTCTGACAAAGGCTGTTTCTTAGAGAAAACATGATAGTCATTATGAGGCTTTAGGTATACGACTTAGGTCAGATTGACTCTAGGCCGAGTGAGAGCTTGTTAGTATATGGATGTCCTAGAGACAATCTTTTGATTAGATTAGGACATATGTGGACCTTTTATATTGTCGCAAATAAATAAAAGCACTCTTTATCCTATTTCATTTTTTGTCTCAATATTATTGTTAATATTTTATATGAGTAACTGGATAAATCCCTTGGAATAGAACAGGTATCTCTTCAGTATCTGTGATGAGATCACGATCATGAGGATTCAAGAATACCGCACGTTTATTCCTAATTTTATGTTCCTAGTCTAGACACACTGAGAATGGGGATTAGTGATATCGGGTAAAACTAGCACGACTTATCTACTTGTATTTGGATACAAGGTAAAGACATCATGTGCTACAGATATGGAGATGTCTTAGCTAAAGTCGTGGGTGGACCTATAAGGGTATAACTCAAACTGAACAGACCCACAAAGAGACTCTATGAGGAAATCTCACAGATAGTATCATTAGAGTAGTCTCTTTATATTTGGGTATGTCTTTCCTTAGACCAGAAGTTGTCACATAGACTGTGTTCTAGAAGGCATTCTTTGATTGTATACCTGAAATATGGAGACTCATAGGTACACTGTTGGGCTTGTCCTGAAAGAGCACAGGGCTAGGGTGATAAGCTGAAGGAATTCGTCAAATCTCTGTGAGAGATTAGGTTATCTATAAACCGGAGAAATCAGGATGACATTTACTGGGACTCAGGAATCTATGAATAGTAAAAGAGATCATGAGATGATCTGCCTTTAGAGTCAGTAAATTGAAGATTCCCTATTTTAAATAAAGCTTACCCTAAACCGCAAGTGTTGATACGTTTCCTTACCCTAGGTTTAATGGGAAGGTAACTGAGACGAAAGGAAATATATACGGCAACCAAATATGTGTAATAGGATGATCAAGTCATTAATCTAACTAGCTCTAGGGTAACAAAGCATTGCTAGTGCTCTGTGTTGTCATTAAATGGGTTGTGGGCTTGTTGGGCCCGAGCCCATTTATGTCAGTGGCCATGTTGGACCTAATGGGTCACACACTAACACCTTATTGTCATGATGATGTAGCATTAAAGGTATTGGGCCTAATAATGGTTGTTAGCCCAAGAAGAAGTTTGGAAGTCCACCTAAGAGGGAGAGGGCGCATGGTATTGTTAATGGGCTTGGATGGTCCAAGTCATTACTAATTAATTTAATTGGTTAAATTAATTATCAAATATTTAAATTTTGAATTTTGAATTTTGAATTTGAAATTTAAATTTTGAAATTTGAAATTTGAATATTGAATTTGAAATTTGAATTTGAATTTGAAATTTGAATTTGAATTTGAATTTAGAATTTAGATGTTTGAACGTTTGAATTTAAATGGTTGAATTCGAATTGATTTCGCTATGAAAAGTTGTTTCATAACAAAAGGATAAGATGAGATCTTGTTGGAATAAATCCCTTGTATCAAGAGAAGATCTATGGAGATCTCCAAGGGCTGATTTGGGGCGCCACTTTGGATGGATGATGAGTGTCATCTAGTCAACCAAACAAGCTCCAATCAGATTTGGTTGGTTGAGAGAATCAGTGAGTGAGTTGGTTCAAATTTGAATGCAACTGCTCAACGAATCTGGACCCTTTTTGGGGCTGAATAGGGGCGCATAATGGCTGGCCATATGATGGCCATTTGATCAGAATTTTGACTAGGTAGAGACCTAGTCTCATGAGGATTCAAAGGTAGGTTGTTGGAAATTTTGAATTGCAAACATCTCCACCTTTCTCTCCTCTCTTGTGCGCCACCTACGTCATGGATTTAAGTGAAAAATCTGATTTGATTAATTAACTCTCTCACTCTCTTGTGCGCATACTAGGGGTAAGTTCTCCTTAAGGTTTTCAGAAAAAGACCTAGCCAATTCTACTCCAATCCATTCCCCACTCTTGTGAAGTTTTCATGCTGAAGACTTCACTCTTCTAAACACATTTACCTAGCCTTCTTCTTCACCTATTGAGCGCATAGCAAGCCTCTTTGTGGTGGTCAATTGGTGGCTTGACAAGAAGAGTTCTTGCATCTTGACGTGGGTGGTGTGGATCAACGTTAGAGGGTTTGAACCCTTCAAACCTAACACTGATCGTCTTGGAGTTTTGAACTCACAAACAAAGGTAACATCATACTGTCATAAAGCATGATTCTTGATTGCATGTGTGATTCCGCATAAGAAAAATTTTGTTTTTCCCTCTCACATGCTACAACCTTCAAGGCCAGTTACTATCAAGCTTTGTGTTCCAGTTCGAGAGGAAGGTGGCATGCTTTGCCAAATATTAATCTATACGGGGAACATCCTAAGGGTGTCCTGTATGCAGTTCTGTAAGCCCATAATGCGTCATCTAACTTGAGAGACCAGTCTTTCTGAGAAGGGTTGACTACCTTTTCTAAAATCCTCTTAACCTTTCGGTTAGAGACTTCAATGAGACCACTGGTTTGTGGATGATATGGAGCTTGTGTCTAACTCCATATTTTTCCAACAATTTCTCAAGTTGGCAGTTAATGAAATTTTTCCCACCATCGCTGATGAGACAACGAGGGGTCCCATATCTAGTTAAAATGTTTTTCTTTAGAAATTTTATAACCACCTTAGCATCATTAGTGGGTAAAGCGACCGCTTCCACCCACTTGCTTACATAATCAACAGCCATTAATATGAATTTGTTCCCACAAGAAGGAGGAAAATGTCCCATAAAATCAATGCCCCAAACATCAAATAATTCAACTTCTAAAATGGGATTGAGGGGCATTTCATTTTGTTTGGTTAAGTTACCTTCCCTTTGACATTTATCACATTGTTTAGCATATTGAAGTGCGTCTTTAAAAAGGGAAGGCCAGTAAAAACCTGATTGAAGAACCTTGGATGCAGTCCTTATTGCACCCAAGTGGCCTCCATATGGGGATAAATGGCAGTGTAGAAGGATTTGAGGTTGTTCTTCCTTTGGAACACATCTCCTTATCATCTGATCTGCGCATCTTTTGAACAATAATGGTTCATCCCAGAGATAGTTCCTGCAATCATGAAAAAATTTCTTCCTCTACATCCTATTTGCCTTATATGGTTCCAGTCCTGCTGCAAGGAAGTTGGCTATATTAGCAAACCAGGGAACGTCCATTTTCGTGTGGTTGATGACAAACAATTGTTCATCAGGGAACGTCTCCTTGATTGGTAGTCCCACTTCAATGTGTTCTAATCTGGACAGGTGATCTGCAATCTGGTTTTCACACATTTTTCTTTCCTTGATCTCCAGATTGAATTCTTGCAGCAGTAGAATCCACCTTATCAATCTTGGTTTTGCTTCTTTCTTGGCAAAAAGGTACTTAAGAGCTGCATGGTCAGTGTGAATAGTAACTTTTGATCCTAAAATGTAAGGCCTGAATTTTTTGCAGGCATATAATATAGCCAACAACTCTTTTTCAGTGACTGTATAGTTCACTTGAGCTTCAATCAAAGTTTTGCTGGCATAGTATATACTACGAAAGAGTTTATCCTTCCTCTGGCCCAGAACTACCCCAATAGCATGATCACTTGCATCACACATTAATTCAAAGGGTAAGTTCCAGTCTGGAGGTTGGATGACAGGCGTAGAACCAAGCTTGTTTTTCAAGGATTCAAAAGCTTTCAGACAATCAGAGTTAAATTCAAATTTCATATCTTTTTCTAGCAAGTGGCACAAAGGTCTAGCTATTTTCGAAAAATCTTTAATGAACCTTCTGTAGAAACCTGCATGCCCAAGAAATGATCTCAGAGTTTTGACATTAACTGGTGGTGGCATCTTTGATATTGCTTCTACTTTGGCTTGATCCACTTCTAGCCCTTTTCTGGAAATTTTATGACCCAAAACGATTCCTTCTTTCACCATGAAGTGGCATTTTTCCTAGTTAAGCACCAGATTAGAGGATAAACATCTTTGGAGGACTTCTTCTAAGTTATCCAAGCAGTGGTTATATGACGTTCCCAGCACTGAGAAGTCATCCATGAAAACTTATACTCCCTCACTTATCAGATCAGAAAAAATAAAGAACATACACCTTTGGAACGTTGCTGGTGCATTGCATAACCCAAAAGGCATCCTTCTGAAAGCAAATGTTCCGTATGGGCAAGTAAAGATGGTTTTATGTTGATCTTCTGGTGATAGAGTAATCTGATTATACCCAGAATATCCATCAAGGAAGCAGCAATATTCCTTACCTGCTAGATGATCCAACATTTGATCTGTAAAGGGGAGTGGGAAGTGGTCCTTTCTGGTGGCATTATTGAGCTTTTTGTAATCTTGGCAAATTCTCCATCCTGTAACTTTTCTTACAGGGATTAGCTCATTTTTCTCATTTAATTCCACTGTTATGCCTCCCTTTTTGGGAACGCATTGGACAGGACTTACCCAACTGCTGTAAGATATTGGATATATGAAACCTGCATCTAGCCATTTGATGACTTCCTTTGTTACTACTTCCTTTATTATAGGATTCAATCTCCTTTGGTGTTCCACTGAAAAGCTGTCAGGGTCAGTTAACAATATCTTATGCATACAAAATGAGGGACTGATACCTTTGAGATCTGCTATGGTCCAACCAATAGCTCCTTGGTATTTCCTCAGCTTATTGATCAGCAGTTCTTCTTGTTCCTTGGTGAAGAATGAGGAGATGATCACAGGAAGGGTGTTATTTTTCCCTAGGTATGCGTATTTCAAATGTTGTGGAAGAGGTTTTAGTTCTAGATCAGGAGGGTGTTCTGAAGAGGGTCGTTTGAGTTGTTTTTCCTTTTCAGTTCTCAGCAAAGGTTCAGGTTTTCTTTCTTGTAGATAACAATTCTGCTCTTCCTTTTGTGGACCTTCTTCTTCTTCAGATTCTTCTTCCTCTGTTTTTCTGCTGAACTGGTTGTCTAATAAAGTGATTGCATAACACTCCTTCAAATCTTCGTCCTCATCCTAGAACTTTATTGCTTTCACGTTATTAATTTGATTTCATCATCATGAACTCTCATGGTTAGTTCCCTTTTTTGCACATTGATAACTGCTCCGCCAGTTGCCAGGAACGGTCTACCCAGAATGATGGGAACGTCAACATCAACTTCGTAATCCAAGATAATGAAATCAGCAGGCAAGATAACATTGTCTACTTTAACTAGTAGATCTTCAATCTTTCCTTCTGGCTTGACGATGGATCTATCTGCCATTTGTAATGTTACGGTAGTTGGTTTTGCTGGCCCAGTGGACAATTGCTTAAAAACAGAGAGAGGCATGAGATTGATGCTTGCCCCTAAATCACACAAGGCTTTCCCTTGGTATGTGTTCCCTATGATGCAAGGAATGGTGAAGCTTCCTAGATCTTGAAGTTTAGGTGGGAGTTTGCCCAAATACTGACAATTTTCTTGTGTCATTTTCACAGTCTCATATTCTGTTATCCCCCCTTTTTTGAGAGAACATATTTCATGAATTTCAAGTACCTGGGCATTAGCTCTAGTGCGTCCACTAGAGTTATGTTGATGTGGAGCTGTTTTAGAATGTCCAGAAACTTTCCAAACTGCTTATCGTCTTGTTGCTTCTTTGTTCTCTGAGGGAATGAAATTTTTGTTGGTATTTGCTTGCTTTGAGTGGGACTGATTGTTTGACTTTTGTCCACCTGGTTTTTGTTAGTTTCTGCTTCTTTGCCAAGCTGAGGGTTCTGCTCATCTGTGTCTGGTTGTTGTTCTTCTTCTTCTGTGGTTGCTTCAGATGCTTTATTCTATTCCCCTTCCTTATACAGAGTGGTGGGTTGTGTAGTGGTTTTTCTACTTCGCAAGGTGACAGCCTTGATTTGCTCTAAAGGGAAGCTGGGCAAAGTAAGTACTTCTTTTGGTGAGGCTATTGATGCTGTTGAGGGAACGTCAGTGTCCCCTGCAGTGATCTTGGTATCCTTGTGTTGAGGTGATAACTCTCCCATATGAGAGTTAATTTGTTATTTTTATGATGAATTTGTTGCATAAATTCCATATAAGTTAGCCACTTTGCATGATATTTGAGTTAATTATTGTATATTTATGATTAAGTGCTTTGAGATGACTAAGTATGGAAAATAAGACAATATCCCTTGATTTTGCGTAAGAAAAGATGACTTGTTGAATGTTTGTTTTCGCAGGGAAAATTGACGTAGGAATGTTGTAGCAGAGAAGCTGACGAAGTAATGATATAGCAAGCGCTACAGCATGACAGCGTGGACAAAAGGGACAACCTAACTTTTGAATTTTAAAAGTTAGTTATTCTTCAACAATACACTAGCAAGCAAAGGAAGTTTCTGGAGATTTAGTTCAGAAATCACAAGGGTCAAAAGACAAATTCAAAGATTGAATCTTATCCAATCCCCAAAGAACAAGGACAACAACCTTGATTCGGTCAACAACATTGGCACAAGAAAACCAAGAAGATAAAGATCTTATCCAATTAAGTGCCAACAATTCCGAAAATCCCAAGGATCAAGAACGATTTCAAGGATGGAGTCTTATCCCAAAATCCCAAAGAACAATGACAACAAAACTCTTGTTCAGTCAACAACAATATTGGCACAAGATAATCAAGAAGATAAAGATCTTATCCAATCAAGTGCCAACAGCCCAAGAATTTAGGGATAAGATAAGGCTGCAGCAACCGGATTCAACAATCTCCACTCTTAACTCCTAAAGCCCAAAGCCCAACTATTTTTCCTATTTATGAAGAGCTCCTTACAAAGAGAAACACAGTTCGAAACACAGTTAGAGAGGTTGAAGGTTTAGAAGGTCAGAAGCAAGGAGGAGAGTTTTAGAGGGAGATAGTGAGGTTCTTGGAAGAGGAAGAGCAGCGCTGGAGCAGTGCTGAAGCAAGGCAGTGACGACGTCTTCCTACAGCAATTGCTTTCAACTTCTTTTCTGTTTTCCAATGAATTCTTTCTTTCTTTTCTCTGTTTTATTTAATTCCATTATGAGCTAAATTGCTCCATAGGTTAGGTGATAAAGTATCTATGCTGTAACATTGAGATGTATGCCTAAACTTTGTTTATGTTAATGTTTAATTAGTTATTCAACAAGTTTTCTTAAATCTTATTCATGTGTGCATGTTGAGAGATACATATGTGATATTGAGGAGGTTGGGGCCGAGAGGTTTCCAAATCCAGACCCTTGTTGAATTGTGTGGATTAATTAGGTTAATTTAACTTGATTAAGTTGTGGGTAGAGAGATCATTCACACCACATAGCCTAGAACTTGAACTTGAATAAATTCAGTGATTAGTTTGGCCATAGAGATGTGGGAATTAGTTGTTGGGTATATATGTTAGGTCGGCCAAAAGCCCCAGCATACCTTAGTGTTCGGTTACTAGTTAAACATTGATATAGCATTGTTAAAGCATCATTTCAGTATTGCTGTATCAGGGAAATTGATCCTGACCTATATCTCATCCATCATCTTACTACCTATTATTTTAGTTTCTTATTATTAGTTGTCTTTTATTTTACAAAACCAACAATCATAATCAATCACTTTACCCACTTTCTTCACCTAAATAATCATTACTTGACACTTATCTCCGTGGGAACGATACTTGGACTCACACATCCCTTTATTACTTGTGACACGTGCACTTGCGTATTTGTGTGGAAGATTTAAAATTAATTACAAATTGCACAACATGAGGCTGGCAGCAATCTGTCCCAGATGGGACTCAATGTTCTTGACCACTGCATCATTCCTGGTGACGTATTCTTTGACATAATTTTCCAGGGTGTTGATGCGTTGGTCATCTCTGTGGAACGGAACGTAATTGGTTCTTCCCGGTTCAAACGTTCCACTGCTGCTGCCTTGCTGGTACTGCTGCTGAGTGTTGAATGGTTTGTGGTTCATGGGTGGCCTTCATTGGGGGTTATGGTTCTGATCTTTGGTGATAGTTCCTCCAGGATTTGAATTGGTATTGCGTCCTGCTTGTTGATTGTCCCTGGCTTGGGTGAAGTTCCTGTTTCCAAAGTTTTCTGCATAACACACCAGTGCAGTGGATGGACAGTCTGTTGAATCATGAAGGTCACCACAGGCTGAGCATGGTTCAGTTTCAGCTTCTGTGAGTTGCAAGACTTCCTTCATTGGTGCTTCTTGATCATTTTTCAGGTTCTTCACCTCATTCATGAGTGAGGCTAGTTGGGCTTCCATGGCAGTTTGTTTGTCTAGTTCGAGCATGCCAGGCTTCCTTACTGGGTTCACCCTGTCTATTGGCCATTGGAGACATCTTTCGACAGTTCCTTCTATGATGTCATACCTGGATTCAAGAGTTCCTGTAAAAAAAATATCCTCCTGCAGCAAAATCTAAATGTGACTGAGAAGTATGGTCAAGTCCCTTATAGAAAGATTGTAAAACTCCCCAACTCTCTACCCCATGGTTTGGATATTTTCTGATGATGTCATTGTATCTTTCCCATGCTTCATAGAGATTTTCTCCATAAAACATCCTGAAGTTAGAGATTTCTGCTCTTACATCAGCTTGTCGGGACATAGGGAGAAACCTCTCTATGAACTTGTTAGAGAGTTCCTCCCATGAGTGTATTGAACCAAGGGTGAGAGATTTCATCCATGTTTTTGCTTTTAAGCCCAAGGAGTGAGGAAATAACCTCATTCTCATACTCTCCTCTATCACACCCTCAGCTTTAAAATTATCACAGATATCTTGAAAAGTGGTGAGGTGTGTGTATGGATCTTCTACAGGGAGTCCATTGAAGACTCTTGCTTCCCTAATCATGTGAAACATGATAGGTTTCAGTTCAAAATTGGGTGCTACAGGAAGTAGGATTACTCCCATCTCTGGCATGTTCCTGAAAGGAGCAGCCAGAGTTCTGAAATTTTGTTCAGGAGGAATATCTTCATTATTATTGTGATCAGCCATGTTTTCAAGAATTTCTTCCCTGAGGTTTTTTCTTTTTCTATGAAGTGTACGTTCTGGTTCAGGATCAAAGAGAAACTCAGGTACTTCAATGGAGTGGTCAGAGTTTGTTTCAAACTCTTCACTTATAAACCATAAACACAAGTTATATGAACAGCAGGTTCAGTGATAAAAAAAATAAAATCAAATATACAGAGTATGTACTAAAACAGTAATAAGAACAAAATTTAGTGTTGATATCCTCGGCAACGGCGCCAAAAACTTGTTGGGTGGTTTGCTGATGGTGGAAAAATATAAGTTCTGATGGGGGACGTTCCTCTGTTCTCTATTGGTGATAGAACACAGATTCGTTCCCTTACTTCCAACCCAAGTGCGCAAGTGCACGCATCAAATAATAATGGGTGTATTTAAGGCCCAGATTATCGTTCCCACGAGGATAGAACTCTAAATATTGTCTTATACTATTTTATAAAGAAAGAAAATGAGAAGAAAAGTCAGTGACTGAACTGTCTGGTCAAACGTTCCCTACTGTCTTGACAAAGTTCCTCGGGAACAGTAAGTTCAGTCTGATGGCAAGCAATTGCTCGCTGCGTTATATATGTGATCCTTCTTGTTTAGAAGAAGGTGAGATAATAATCATTGGAGATTTGGTAGATACAAGATTAAATAAAGTTAAAATAATAAAACAGTAATAACTATAATTAAGAGACAACAAGTGGATGGTTTTAAAAATAGTTTAACAGAAGGAACGGATTCACTGCTCCATTTTTAAATAGTTATTTTCTCTACTCTAGACTTAGCACTTTTTGGCTTTGTCCCAGTTTCTTATCTGCCAACTCTGATTCCTCAGCTCATGGACTAGATGGCTCACAAGTTTCCATATTCCTATGGCTCCCTTGACTCCAACAGGTACTCAGTACAGAACCTTAAAGTGGACAAAGCGGCCCCTTATTCCTAAGGTGACACAATAGTGTTTTTGCCATGACACTACCTGCCCTCAATGGCTAAGCGGTATGAAATCTCTTCCTTATGGAAGTTTCTTTCTCAGTATGTGTTCAATTTCCATTGATACACAATGAATATAGCTTACTTAACCAAAGAAATACAAAAACCTTCAGTCAAGAGTTTCGAAAATAATTCTTTAAGAGTGTTGCGGTTTATCCGTTCCACTGATAGTTCAGCCCATGGCTGATATTTTAAACATAATTATTCTAAACTGAAGTCCCATACACCCGAGATTCAGCTCAGAGATAACGAATGGAACGAAAAGAAGAAACACTTATATTGAAATCAAACAAGAAAGATTACAACAAAGTATAAAATGGAGAAGATGGTTTGATGCTCGTGGGGAGTCTTAATGGATGATACAGAACAGAGAAGAAGGGTTGTCACTTAACTACAGTTACAGCTATATAAAACTAAACTACTAACTACTACTAGGTGATCTCTTCTTTTAGGACTTCAATCCCTCCAGAATTCGATGATGTTTTTGTGTTTGGGACGTCCTATTTATAGGCAGAAAAGGGAAGGCAGTCTTGTAAATCCTTTGGAGCTGGTTTCTTGAATGAAGTGACGGGGCGGTGGCAACAGTATTTAGAAGCTTTGCAAATTGCATGATGGGACAATATTTGTTGATGATTAGTCGTTTTCTGCAGTCCCCCCATGCCTTGCTTTCTTCTTGGCCAATGAGAACTCTTGATTCTCTGCTCTTCACGTTTCCTGGTGCTTAAGTGGTGCACCGCCTCTGCTTTTAGAAGACTTCATTTCCACGTTTCCTGCAAAAGGGGCAGAGGCATTAAATGAGTGGAGCAGGTGCATTAAATGCTTCTCAGTCCGTTCCCCTTTTAATATATTTTAAAGGAATACATCACCATACGTTTTCCCACTGTGTTTTTGTCACAAATGTGTAAAACAAGTGATTTTCATGCTGAAGTTGCTCATCAGATGAGGGAACGTAAGGTATTTTTCCATCAAAATGGACTTTGATAGGAACGAATTTACGTCCCATCAGAACACACAAGGGGATTAATCCTAGTTCCAAGAGTTTACCTTAAAGAACTCCTTCTAGCAAGCTCTCCAATGTTAGCTCCAAGCTCAATCCTCTTCTATGGAATTCGCGGGAGACAACCTACATTGATCAATGTACCATGATCAACCATACGTTTGGCAAAACACAATTAATACCAAATAACACAAGAATAAACACTAGCCCTAAACCCCATACATGTGGTCGACTTACACATTACTATAATCTAACGTTCTCTCAATCCCATTCTTATTTAATATCTCCAACAATCAGTATTTCGTCTCTAACAACCACATTTATTGATCCTAACCACAATTTCTCTCAAATGTGCTTACGTAGCCATTAATAACAACATGCAAGGTCCAAGACAATTCCAATGGTTCAAATATGTTTCATGTTCATCTAACACCCATATTAACATCCCTAACAACTACACATAAGGTCCATCCACCATATTATGACTTCAAACAAAATTTCAACACTTTCCAACCATAAATTTCACCAAGTTAAAATTTACATATCACTATAAATTTTATTGGTTCAATCATCATTCTAAGCATTTAATTCAAAAGAAGACATACCATCAGTCATCAACACATAACCAAACACCCATCCACTTTATGATTTTCGTGAAAACTCAAAAGGAGTGTAGAAACTTACCACCAATAGTCTTCAAATGACCCTAGGAGTAGTTTCCAAGCAATTAAACAAGTCCAAGTACCCATAAAAGCCTCCTTCCACTACAAAATTGTCCAAGGGAGGTGGAGAAAGATCTCTTCACACACTCACTTTCAAGACACCCTCAAGAAAGAAAAGATACTCACAATCTCAATACAAACAAGTTTGATGTTTAAAGTTTTGATAATTTAGTGGCTAGATTGGGTGAAACAAGGCAAGCAAATCCTTGCCCTATTCATCAATGGAGGAGGTCGATGGTGGAGAAGGAAGGAAGAGAGAGAATGTGCTGAAATTCTCATTTCCTATGTGTTTCAACTCACTTAAGTCACTTCAAGTAGGTCTCACAAGTCACTTAACTCACTTAAATCATTCACTTTAACTCACTAATCATCACTAAATTCATAATTCATTAATTTTATCCTAACTCCACATATTATTATTTCCTAGAGCGTAATTTCGTTTCTCACGTTTACCGATAAAATTATACCGTATTATTTTATCAGGTAAAATTCACTATTCACCAAATTTCTCAAAATGCACCTATCAACTCAGATTTTCTTACTGAATCTAATTTTGGTATTATTTTCATCAAATTATGCTCAGATTTAGCATTTCACTGTCTAGGGTTACACTATTGCAATTTACATTTTGCCCCTGATGGGTATTTTGACCCAAATCTCAAGATTTTTCCCAAATTAACCCCTTTAACCTTCAATTAAATATTTAATATAATATTTAAACATACGATGTCTTATATTGACTACCTCTAATGTTCCATCATTGACAGATGCAGATGACTTCTGATCTTGGATCACGTACCATACATCCTCATCGATAAAGAGAGCCTCCGCCTTCAATTTTCTTAACTCGAACCCCTTTTCTTCGAACTTTTCAACCTCAATCCATGATTGGCCAGTCGACAAACACCCTTTCTAGATCAATTTCTCAGTTTTCTCCATGCCAAGAAAAATCCTAAATCGCGAAACCCCGATCATTCACAGGAACTCCAGTCGCAAAACCAAAGCTCTGATACCAAATGTTGGAAATCGACAATCTCACAAATCGAAAAACAAAAGATAAAAGGAAGAGAGATTTGACACACTAATTTATCCTAATTCATCTAATTTAGGCTACGTCCAGCTTATCTGTACTATATTCATCTCACTGCTACTCGTTATAAGTCACTCGATTTACAAGGGAATATAAATAGGATTTCAAAAATTCTAACAGCAGCTATTCATAGGCCCAAGTCCAAACTACTAAGTAAAAAAAATTACAATAAGTCAAAGGCCCGCAATAGTACCAGACCTCTTCAGGACCTAGTTGACTTTTTGCTGGTCCCACCAATAAGAGTCCTCATCTAAACGTGAAGTATAAGTCATACCCAACAATATGTTTCCTCTTTTACTATATATATATATATATATATATATATATATATATATAATATTAAAGTTGCAACAATAAGCATAAATCATCGAAAGGAATGTGAAATTTTTTGAAATTATATTGATGTTCATCATTTCGTATATGCTTTTTGAAATCTTTTACAATTATCAGACATACACAAAGTTACTAAATGGTGGTAGCTTAGTTGGTAGCAAGGGAGCTGAGTAAGTGAAAAGAAAATGACCTCGGTTTGATCCACACGTCACATTTGGAAGGAGTTTAAATATTTTCATTCCTGACTTGTCCCGCCTCTGGATTACTCTCCTAATCGACTCAAATAGTCGAAATTTATAAGAATGCTGGGGAAGCCAACTCGCTCAAAGAGGTAATTAAAGTTGGATTACCTAAAAAAAAAAAAGAAATACGAAAGTTTTGTAAGGCAGTATGATACAAAATTATTTTCCTTTGCAGTTACTATCACTCGATGAAGCTAAGAGTATGATCCAAATCATAGTTATATACATATGTGCAGTCCTCCAAAAAGAGAATGAGATATGACTATAATATCATGTACGTACATATTTGTAAGCAATTGCTTAATATTTGCATTTTTTTGGTTTTGGTACCTTACTATTTTTTTCCCATTTTACCACAATGTATCTTAATTAATATTGCCCTCCTACACCACCAAAACTGTAGGTCCTCCTTCTGCCACTGTCGGTATGAGGACAGTGTACGTGATAATAATACGTAGAGAGAATTATATTTATAGCAAAAAGGTTTATTAATGTCCCTCCATTTATATTGGATGCATGTGGTCCAAAAGGTGACAGCTGGTAAATGTTGTAGTTAATGACAAATTGACAATGCCACGATTTAAAGGCCCAAGGGAAGGTTCATTTTAACTTTCACAAAATTAAAGCTAAGTAGTACCTGTCGGTTGTCAGCGCTTACGTAATGGTTAGTTTTTATTTTATTTTTTAAGTATACAGTTTAACTTTTTAATTAAAAAGGTGAATTATTATCTATTAACTAATAATTATATAATTTATAATATTTTTCTACTCCATAATTTTTAAATTTTATAATCATTAAATTTTTCTTTCCATTATTTATTTTTCTCGTTTATAATTTATAATTTTTATTTTCTTAGCTTTAATATGTTTTTGAATAGAAATAAAAAAATTAGTCTTTAACAAATAAAAAATAAATAATTTAAATTTAAGCTCAATATAGAAACAAATTAGCCTAATTTATTTTAAAAATACAAAATAATATAAGCTCGATATTATTTGTTACATGTTTATAATTTGTTTGACTTTAATTTCGTAAATTTCAATGATAAGAATTTTTTAGTAAGTTACCATTAGACAATTTAGTTATTGGAGTTGTATGTTAGTAATTATTAAAAATTATTTAATAAAATAATTTAATAAATATAAACTTTTATAAATGTTTTTTGATTTTTTATTGTAATTTTTTTTAAATTATGCATATAAATTAAAAATATTATATAAATAGCGGTATAAATTAGTAAAATGAGATCAAGTAATATATTATAAAAAAAATTGAATATGGACATTGCTACTGTATTTTATGAAAGGCGTCGTGTTTCTTGAGCCACATGTGTAAAAATATTTACTTCAATATTAATTATATCGTTTTAAAGTTTGAAAACAAAAATAGATTATTTTTAAAACGTTCATGTTGCAAGATAGAAACAAAAATCTTAAATTATGCTGTATTTTTTCCCTAAATACTAAAATAGCATTATCTTAAAATTACATAAGATAATTTTATTTTTTGTGGCAAGAAAAATATTTTTCTCATTTATAAAATTAAAAGTGCAATTTTCATTGACTTATTTTTCGAAAAAATTAACTACACATTATCTTTAAAATATTTTTACGATAAAATATCTGTTCCCATTTCCCAATAAAATCCACTTATCCAAAACATATTATATATCATCTAAAGTGGACGGTCGATTTATCTTCGAAAATTTAAGAGTTAGTCATGAGATTTAATATTAGTTAAAAATATGTTAAATGGGGAATATAAATCTATTTACAACTTTATTATTCAAAAGTTTGGAGAAATTCTTTATGATCATGGCATGGTCTATTAATGAAAGTTTTTCCTCACTTTCAAAGCTCCTCTTGAATGTAATCAATTGCATTAGTAACTGATGCTGTTAAGTTGAGTCAAATATGTGTAAATAATGGAATTTGTCCCAAACTTATATTAAAGAGCATTCACAAAGAAATAACTCTAGCTAGTTGATAATTTCACGGATGCTCCGATAAACTTCTACTAAAAGAGGAACATATTACATTTTGATCCGTTCAATAATTATTTGGGTTGGATCACACTTGATTGAATCTGTTATACTTGAAGGGTGTCTGAGTTGATTTATTGTCGGTGAAATGTCTAGATGGATAGCGAGATGCTTTGCGAGATGGTTGGCTGGTGTTGGTACCAAGAGACTCTGGTAGTGTGGAGTACTTGTAAGGCACTTTGACAATAAGAATTCAAGGTGTTCAAGTATTTATGGGAAGATATGATACCTGAGCTTAATACCTCTATACTTATAGTGGACGAGTGCATTGCTTATGCATCTTAAGGCTGCGGATGACAACCATTCTAATTCCTGACACTGTTTCTAAAAAAAAATAATTTTTTTCTATTTCTGTGCTTTGGAAAAGTTGAATTAGAATTATGTTTGTTAACATATTTTATTTTTATTCTGAGAATCAGAATTACGTTTGTTAACACAATTTTTTTTATTCTGAGAATTAAATTTCATTGGGTATTGGGTTGCTATATTACAAGAAATTGGAAGTTTGGAATTGTTTACCAATAACAGCATCTGGCAATTCACGGTGAACGAAAAGGATTTCCTAGGTAACCCAATTTCTGTCCTGAATCGATACCCATAAACCATGGAATAAACCAATGTTGAAAACAGTATAGCCAGCACTTGAAAGGATTGTGAAAATTCCAGCCATAGGAATGACATGAGAAGAAGAATAAAGTGATTAAATAACCTGAAAAATGAGAGCTTTCAGCCATAGCCAGCGACGAACCTGTGCATTACGGTGCTGGGTTAATCCATTTCGTTCGTCGGTGCTTCCCGAGTTGCTAAGATCAAAATGACCCCAAAAAGAACAAGCGCCACCAAGGGACCGTAACGGAAAAAGACAAGCAAAAGACCAAGCACGACAAGTCCGTCCTTGTTGAAGATCGTGCCCCGGTAACTTGGGGCAGGAGAAGCAACATTTATGCTATGACGAGGTTGAGCAAGCATGTATCTGTGGTTGACAATTACGAGCGTGGGTGAGAGTGTGAGAGAAAATTGATTCTCTTTTTGTGCCCAGAATTAGAAAAGCAGAAATTTTTTGATTCTTTTTTTTGTTCTCCAGCATAAAAAAAAACCGGTTCATCCCCGGAACAAAAAAATAAACCTATTTTATCAAACGCAATTCTCATCCATTTTTGTTCCTAGAAACAGAAATTAAAAAAAAAAAAAAAACTCATTCCGAGAAGGTTGTCATGCACACCCTAAATATGGCAGCGTTTAGGGGATAAATAGGTTGGGCTGGGTTAAGTTTTAGCTTAAATAGGTCTAACATGTGTAAGATACTTTAGGCATGGCCTGATCTATTAGCCTGCGTAGGCCCAAATTATAAGTCTGATTTGGTCTATATTTAAAAAATAAAAGTCTTTGCATAGGCCTATTAGCTTGTTTAAGGCTATTAGGCATTCAATACTTAAAAAAATAATTAAAATAATATTATATTATTATTTATAATTACTAAAATAATAATTTTTTTTTTAAATAAATAGCATGATATAGACTAGCCTGTAGGCTTGTAAGCCCGACATGTAAAAAAAGTCTATGGTCATGTTTTCTAAATAGTTTTTTTAAGGTCTGGACTTGTTTTATTTGACTATATGTGATAGGCCGAGTTTGACCTGATGTAGGTCGAGCTGAAGAAATAAATTTTTGGTGCTATTGTTGCACCAAAGATTTAGTACATCCCACCAATAGAAATATTACATGTCAGCTAAAGTTTTCTTTTTTTTGCCAAAATATTTCTCTCTCCTATGATGTGTAATGCTCCCATTGGTGGGATGTACTGAATCTTGGTGCAACAGTAGAACCAAAGATTTATTCGAGCCGTAGGCCCTGTTAAGCCATCTGACCATTTACACCCCTAGTAGTATTCATTCCTATTGGTGGAGAATGGTATCCTTCTCAGGCTACTTTATGAGCGGGATGCCTATAATCAGGCTAAGTCCTTGTAGATGCTACAGCATGCAAGTGTCTATCCTTCAGTCATTGGTTCATGTGGGGGTCAAGGTGCTCTGAGCAGCTGGCGTGGCATAGCCACAATTATGTGAGCAGATGCGCATATGTCAGGAGGTTGCGAGATTCTCATTTTACACGAGATAAATGTGTGTCTCTCTTCACTAAGTATTGGTCTTTTGGACTTATTGGGCCTTTTTTTATTGCTTATCACTTTGTCCATGAATGAATTTTTTATTTTTTTTATAAACTATAGGTACTCTTCATGGAAGGTAATCCTGTTTAGAATGGGTCAAGTATTAAGGTTTTAATCCCTCTCAAAGATGATACTAACATACTTGCTCAGCTCTTATGCATCAATTGCGCTACCATAATTTGTAAAATATATATATATATATATATATATATATATATATATATATATATATATATATATAAATCAAGGCTTTAATATTTATACAGTGAATGTAGATAAGTTATTTTCATTCACTCTCAAAACGACATCGTTTAAAGTTGAAAGATTAAAAAATTATAATGAGAAAGATTATTATAATCCTGAAATAAATTATAATTACAAAAATATCATAATTTTCGTTTTAAAATAATATCATTTTGAATCCAATGTAGATAACTTATCTACATTAATCACATGAAAGTAAACCCCTAAATTAATTAACGGACTAATCCGATTGAGACAGTTATTTTAAAATTGTTTTCTTCATTTTCAGGTTGAACTCGAAATATCTGATTAATGTTCACTGCCAACTTTTTGACAGCATTCAAAACGGCGATCCATTGCACTTCACCTGCTTTTGGTTCCGTGCTGAGTAATTGGTTTAAGGGTTTTCTTTTTATCCTTTAACATAACATAATAAACTTTCCTACACTCACAACATTTTGTGGGATCCACACTTTTTAAAACAAAAAAATAAATAAAAAATTAAGGCACGCAAAACGAATCTCTATAACATTACACAATCATTTTTTCCTACAACATAACTCTTATAAAACTCTGTTTAAATAGCACTGCTTTACAACACCATAGTTTATCTTGATTTAACTGCCAACAAAAAATTACAAAAGTTCAAATTCTTTTAGGAAGATATTATTTTTAGAGAAAACTTATTTATTTTTCTATTTAATAATTTGAACTTTTGCATTGAATTGAAATTTTTATATTTTTTATCCTCAAGCTTAGTAAACTTTCATACGAAAACATATTAAAAAAATATAATATAAAATTATTTATTTACTTTCATCTAATATTTTAAATTTTTTAGATGAAGTGATTGTTTAGAATCACAAGATTATATGCGTTTCTAATGTCCTTTATCATCACGCGTCACAACTAATATCAGTCCACAAGAAAAATCTTGCCTTTAATAATAGAAATATGTATTATTAAATGATGGAATAATTTTATAAAAATCACGTACAAAAAGGTTTAATACTTACCTCATCAAAAGGAAGTTATCAAAAGGAAATTTCATATAACCAATAATTATTGGTTCAAGCATTAAAGAATTTGTTCCCCTTAATCAAAAAATTTAAGCTAGAGTTTTGAAAAAGGAGAAAATTGTTTTGGGAGAATCGCTCTTCCTAATGGAATTATATTAGTTAGGTAATTAATAAGGGGAAAGATATTGTAACAATCAGTTAGTATTACTACTAATATTATTACCAATCAATTTCACCGTTAGATCGATTATGCTGATCCAACGGTTATATTTATTTCTTTCTATGTATGGTTATGATTCCATATATTTAATATTTTTTATTTATTTTTACCTTTGTATGGTTATGATTTCCCATATTTAATGCTTTCACATTAAATATGAAAAATCATAATCATACAAAAATGAAAATAAATATAACTGTCGGATCAACATAATCGATCTAACGGTAAAATTGATTGGTAGTAACATTGATAGTAACATTAATTGGTTATTACAATATCCTACCCCAATCAATAAACCGTGGATATATTCCAAAAAAAGAGATACAAAAAACCTTATAGTTAAATTATATTTGAGTGTAGCTTACTTACATTTAATTATAAAGTTCAAGTTATGTAATGAAGAATTTCTGAAAACCAAAATTAAAATTGAAAATAGAAAAATATTTCTGCAGTTAATACAGATAAGTTATCTGCATTTACTCTCAAAACGACAACGTTTTAGAATTGAAAGATTAAAAAAATTATAATTATAAAAACTATAATAACTCTGAAATAAATTAATATTACAAAATAATATTTTTGTTACAAAAAAAAAATTAATATTACAAAAACACCATGATTTTCGTCCCAAAACGATATCGTATTGGGCTTACTGCAAATAACTTATCTGTAGTGACGGCAGAAAAAACCAACCCAATTGAAAATATAAAATTTGTTTACAATACAAAGTGGCTATAATATAAGCCGCTACAGAGAAGGCCTTAGCTATTATGTGTTATAATTAATTTGGATAATTGAACAATAATGTAAATGATTACGCGAAGTGGCGGGTAGATATTAATGAATAATAGTTTTTGGTAAAATTATTGATACAAAATTCAATAATTTAGATTATCATAAATACATTCACTTTCATGAAAATATATGTTCAAGCTCTTTTTAATCGATTATTTTATTAGTAATTACTACTAATTATGTTTAACTCTTTAAAAAACGAGAGAGATATAGCTATATACTATTAGAAGATTAAAGGAAAAAAGTTCAAAAACCCTCTTATGGTATTTTTTTGAATCACTTGCCCCTTTATACTTTTTTTTATCACATAACTCCCTATTATTTTTTCTATCTAAATTCATTTGTAACACCGTTAGAAACTTAATTAATCTATTTATTTTACTCTTCTTAGAAGAGGAAAATAGATTGAGGACAAATAAGAATATAAGATCAAATATGTTAAAAACTAATTATAACATTGACAAAAAAAACTAAAAGCAAAAAAAAAAACGAAACTAAAAAAATCCTAATTCAAATAGTTTTGAAAGACACAAAATTAATAGCAAACAAATAGATATTATAATACTATACAATCCAACCCAATCAGTTTACAAAATTTATCAAATTATTGCAGAAAAAGTAGTTTATTTACCAAAAATTTCATAACCAAAATGAGATAAATAGATATGTTATCATATTACTTTTCACTACAAAAGGACCCTTTGAAGTTTCACTACTTGGACAAAAATAGGAAAAATAAAACTATTTCAACGTTTTTTTCCTTCTCTCTTAACAACAATATATAGCTAAATTGAACCTGAACTTCCTAAATTCTGATGTTTACAAAACAATTTCACTAAATTTCCCCTGCGAATTTTTTCATCATTTGGTCTGTTTTTCTTTTGTTTTCATTTGTTTAGTCTTTTTTAGTTTTAAATAAATTTGGCTTTATTTTTTCTTTTTTGTCCATGGTTTTTTTTAAAGAGAGGGTAAAATAAACACATTACTAAAGTTTCTAATGATGTTAAGGATGGATTTAAATGGAAAAAATCATAAAGGGAAAGTGCTTGAAAAAAGTATATGAATGGGATAAGTTCAAAAACTTCATTATGGTTTCTCTTTGAATCACTTATCGTCTTATATTTTTAATCACTTAACTCCCTCTTATTTTATCCACTTAAGCCCATTCTTAACACCGTTAGAAATTTAATTAACATGTCTATTTTATCATTTTTAAAAGAAGAAAAAAGATACCAAAGTCTATATGCAGAGTTCGATTATTACTACCCCTATTCTTCTAATAAAAACTATAATTTCAACACAAGATAACCAAAATTAAAAGAAAATTATGCATTGTCTACACTTCAACCCTCTAAAAAATCTCACATAAGTGAAAATAATAAAATTATTTGGAAAATAATATTTGTTAATTTTTTGAAGGAAAGGAAAAAATCCAAATTGCACTTTAAGGGAAACACTAAATCCCCATTTTAGGAGAGAAACTTTTGGTCATCCAAAAGCATCAAAATTTTGTGCTCCTTTCTCTTAAATGGAATTTTTTTTTTGGAATACAAGGGAAATAACAACAAACTAAACTACAACTGGGTAACTAATCGGGGCCACGCAACTCCCCTATTATCCATACTTAGCAGCTCCAAACAACCTTTAGGAGGAGAGGAGAACACTTAAATGTCCCAGTCAAAACCATGAGCAAAACCCGCAAGCCAGTCTGTTATACCATTGCCTTCCCTATGGACATGTGTTAGAACCACCTGGCAATCTTGACTGAGAACACCTTTAACTCTGTTCACCAGGCTAGCCAGTGGATGATTAGAGGAATAGCCTTCTTCGACCAGCTTTATAGCCACCTGAGAGTCACTTTCCAGCACCAACCTCCTGGTACCTTGATTCCACGAAATTTGCAAGCCTAAGAGGATTCCCCACAACTTAGCTTTGACAGAGCTGCCATCCCCTAAGTTCTTGGAGAATCCCATGATCCAGCGACCAGAATCATCACGTAGCACTCCACCACAACCACTTTTCCTACTATAACCCAAGGCAGATCCATCAGTGTTCATTTTTGCCCAACTAGGGGGAGGAGGGACCCAACAGATGAAAATCTCAGCCTTATGCTTCTCCAACAGCCCAGCCTTCTTTTAAGTATTTTTTGCATCTAAAAAATTCATTAGAAAAACAGTAGCAGTTCTAGCCACTTCATCATGGCTTCTGCTCCTATTCTCAAACACCAGCTAATTCCTTTCTATCCAAATATACCAACACACAATACCACACATAAGTTTACCTGTGCCACACTCCGGGAAATTATCCTTTGGATGCAAGTTCAGGCTCACCCACTCCTTTAGCTGCAAATTGTTAAATCTAAGCAGCTTATTTGATTTAATGAATTTTTTCCAGATTGATTGGACCCAACCACAATCTCTCAGCGCATGGAGTCAATCCTCAGACCAGGAGCCACGCCTGGGGCATGAATCTGAATCTGACATATGTCTAACTTTCCTTCTCTGGTTCGTTAGGAGGCTTTCACTAAGCAGCAACCACAGGAAGTTTTGTATTCTCAGCGGCCCATCCCAATTCCACACTGCGTTCCAGTTTGGTTGAGCTAGCAAAGGTCCCTCAGCATGCAGACTCCCAAAGGCAGAAGATGTAGAAAATTTACCATCCTGAGTGAAGTCCCAGGTAACTTTGTCCTCTCCATTTTCAGGGTGAGGAAGGCATGTGTTCACAATGTGGCTTAAAGCTTCTGGGGATAAGTTGTTGCAAAAGCTCTGCCAATTCCACTCCTCATTATGACTCACCATATGGCTCATAGTAGCATCAACTTGATCAGAAAGAATCAGATTAACAACATGGAATTTCAGAGGACTAATTGACAACCATTTTTCATTCTATAAAGAGGTGGCTAGGCCATTACCCACCACGATCCTAGATCCATCATACACCTGAGGCCAAACTCTAGTAATCCCCTGCCACAAATTTGATGCTCCTGGTTTTTTCTTATATTAGGGATCAGGGCCTCCACCACTTTGTATTTATTCCTCAACACTCTAGCCCACAGTTCATTTCTGTGAGTCAAGATCCCATGCCCAATCTTCATTAAACATGCTTTGTTAGTTTGCCTCAAACTTCTCACACCAAGACCCTCCATCTTTCTTAGCTCTGCAAACTGTACTCTAAGGAAAGGCATGGACCTTCCTATTACCTTGACTTGAACCCCAAACAAAAGCTCTCATTTTCTGCTCCACAGTATCGCAGGTACCAAGAGGTATCAGCGAATTTTGCAGAGTAGGTGGGGAGGGAAGAAAGCACTACTTTTGTGAGAACAACTCTCCCAGCCATAGATAGAGATTTCTCTTTCCAGGCACTCAATTTGGTGTTGGTCTTATCTAAAATATATGTATAAGTGCTTTTGTTGACCCTCATGTGGAGAATAGGGACTCCAAGGTATTTACCCAGATAAGGGGTAGGAAGGAATTTTAAAGCTTGGAAAATTTCACCTCTTCTAACATGGTTCACGTTCTTGGAAAAGAACACCCGAGTCTTGCTATGGTTGACTTTCTGGCTAGAAGCTGCACAGAAATATCCTAGGATGCTATTAATCATCTCAGCTTGGCTTAGGGAAGCTTCTGTGAAGAGAAAGAGATCATCCGCAAAGAAAAGATGGGAGATTCATTTTTCCCAAGAGACACATGATTCCATTTCTTTTCATTGACTGCTAAAGAGATGATGTGTCCTAATCTTTCAATACATAGAACAAATAGGTAAGGGGAGAGGGGGTCCCCCTGCCTAATTCCTCTAGATGGCTTGAATTCTTCTGTTTGTGCCCTATTCCAAATCAGATTCATGACAGAAGAGGAGACACATGCCATGATGAGCTTAATCAGAGATTCTGGTAAGCCTGAGGCCTGAAGAGTATCTTGCAAAAAATCCCATCCAAGTCTATCATAGGCTTTCTCTAGATCTACCTTGATAGCCGTCCACCCTTTCTTCCTCTTCTTGTTCCTCATGGTATGGATTATTTCCTGGGTTATGATTATGTTATCAGAGGCATGTCTTCCTTTTGCAAAGCTACATTGGTTAGGCATGATGAGATTCCCCATATGGTGCTTGAGTCTTAAGGCAATCAACTTCGTAGCTACTTTGTAAATAACATTGCATAAGCTAATAGGCCTGAATTGGCTTAAGACTTTCGGATTATCCAACTTGGGGATTAGACAGATCAGAGTTTGGTTCACCCCTGCCACTCTGTTTGGTTCAGCAAAAATGTCTCTGATGAGACTATACACAGACTCCCACACTTTCCCCCATTGAGACTGGAAAAATATGGCATGCAGCCCATCATGCCCAGCGGCCTTGAAAGGATGCATACTGAAGACTATTTTCCTAACCTCCTCTAGACTAGGGGCTTCTCCAATGTTCATCCAGCTCGGGCTAGACAAGGATGGGAACATGCTACCAACACACAAGCTGGGCTTAGATATAGAATCCTCTGTATAAAGCCTCTTGTAAAAATTAACTGCAAGATTCTTCAGTTCGTTAGGATTTTCCACCCAGTCACCTTCCTCATTCTTCAGGCACTTCACTTTGTTCCTCCTAGTTCTTGCAACAGTGGTTGAATGAAAAAACTTAGAGTTTTTATCACCTAACGCAAACCATTTGCACCTAGAGCGTTGGAACCAAGTAAGCTCCTCTTGAATGTAGATAGTGTTAAGATCCTTCCATAGGGATCTATGGAGTTGTTCCATAGTGTTATCAAGTCCTCTGCAGAGTTGGGCATCCACTCCTCTTAGCTTTCCCTGAATCTGTTTCTTTTTCCTATGGAGGGCTTGGAACTTTTCTTGGTGCTAAATGGAAGCTTTGTGCTGGAATCTACTCTTGGTTGTCTCCCAGTTTGTATTATTTTGCCAGCAGTAATCCACCACTTCTCCAAAGTTCTCATTGGTCAGCCACACAACTAGGAATTTGAAAGGTCTGGGACCTTCCGGGGCCAGAGAAATAGTCTCTTCACTCAATAAGAGAGGTTTGTGATCAGATCCATTGAAATGAAGATGGCAAAGAAACCTGTTAGGAAAATTTAGGTTCCAAGTGTCATTCACCACAAGCCTATCAATCCTCTCTTGAAGGTTCCCTCTTTTCCAGGTGAAGTTCGAACATGAAAATCCCACATCCGCCAATCCACACTCGAAAAGACAGTTTGAAAACTCTTAGGAGCTGCCCCAACACATGCTGGTACCCCCTTGTTTCTCTTTTTCCTCCAAAATAGCATTGAAATCCCCCACCACAGCCCAGTCACCAACACCATTAGACTCAATAGCTTTCAAACTCTCCCAAAGCACTCTCCTTTCCATCCTCCTAGGGCTGCCATAAACAAAGGTGAAGTACCCATTCTTCCCATTTCCCAACCAGCATATCTTAGAATGGACAACCGGGTGCTCTTCCTTCATGATAGTAATGTTAGCCTCATTCTTATTCCAAAGCAGCCAAATCCCACCCGAAAAGCCCACAGCCTCCCTCCTGAAATAACTATCAAAACACAGGTTCCTAATAGTCTTATCAGCTTTCTTTCCACTTAATCTTGTTTCCAGCAAAACAAGAACTTGAATTCTATTTTGGTAGACCAGGTCCTTAATGAGTGAGGAAAAACCTTTCTTCCCCGCTCCTCTGCAGTTCCAAGTACACACTATCATTAAAAACATAAAAGTGGATACAGTACCCAAGGGCCCAAACATCCAGTTAGGTGGACCCAATGTGTTTGGTCCCCACACCCATATTGGTGATGTCATCAAGCACCATAGCATCTCTAGCACCTTGACTAAGCTTCTTCCCCCTTTCGGCTTTATCTGACATATTCTCCTTATGCACGTGGCTTATGTCAAGAGGTTCTCCTTACCCCAAACGATGCACAGCTCCTAACATGGGCCCTTAATTTGTTGATTGAGTTTGGACAGATCTGTTGTCCTGGAGACGGGGGCCAGGGCTTCCTTTCTGGGCATCATCAACTCTATTAATGAGTATAGCTATTTTTTGATCAGCTTTCTGAGTTTGTGGTGGCCTTTCAACCTGACTCATAATATTCGGCTGGACCTATTTTCCTCCTACTTTGCCATTTGGACTAGATGGTGAGCTTCCAATTCTTTTACTTGGGCTATTCTTCCTTCTCCTTGTGTCTGTATTCTTTTTTATACCCTCATTCCCTGCTGAATATCCAGGAGTCTTACCCTCCGATCCAACATGTAAATTCCCCACTTCAGGGGTGTCCTCCTCTTTCTCCTCCCCTAGCATTGCAAATCTCGACCCTGTTACTCTCTCCTTGTTCCCATGTTGCCCATGTTCCCCTATGACTTTTTCTCTTGCTTGCTTAGCTTCCTTAGGCTTTTGGTTCTGAACTACTCTCCTGTTATTATTCTGCCTCTGGACTGTCATCCAGTTCCCAAACCCATCAGTTTCTTGGCTTTTCTCAACATCTCCTAATTATCCCCTTCATCATGGTTATGAGTCTCCTAGTGGCAATGTTTCTGGCCCACTACATTCTCCTCTGTATTTTTATGATTTCCAAGGTTGATTGGGCACTAGTCCGTTTTATGACCATATTTGCCACAGAAAAAACAAATGAGGTGTAAACCTTCATAGCCAATATACAATTGTCTTTGGCCAATTCTAAACTTTGAAAGTAAGCTCTTGCTAAGATCTACCTCTACACAAATACGAGCAAACCTACCTCTGTCGGTTACCTCTTCTTGACTCTGTCCTATAAAGCGCAGAGAGCTCTCATCAATCCTGAGGGTCCTTCCCATCATGTTGCCCATCCTCCAAAGGTCCTTGTGAGTGTAAAACTCACGAGGAACACCCGGAATCCTGATCCAGACTGCAAGTTTTTTGACGTTGTCATTGTATGGGTCAAAGTTTGGCCTCCATCGCTGCACTTAAGGTAGTGATCTGCCACAATCCAGGGGCCTTGTTGTTGAACAAAAGGATAGTCTTGGGTCTTCTCAAAATCAACGAAATAATGGTCATTTTCTAAGTCCAGCACCTTATAATTCCCTTCCAAATTCCAGAGCTTGTGGAGTCTACTCCAGAGGAACTATGCCCCCAGCCTCTTCCCCATTAGCTTCACAATCAGTGTCTTCCTCCATTTCTTGGACTCCTCCAATTTTTCCAGGACATCGAACTGCAAATACGGGTTCAGAGGGTCATCTTCCTCAGTCTGGGCAGAGGCTTTCATGGCCTCTTCTTCATCGGTTTCATCTCTTTTGTTTTGAACCATCCAATCATCTTCTTCATCTCCTTTTTGGTCTCCCACACTCCGTTCATCCGGATAAGACTATCCTTATAGGACACGAGCTTGCGAGGATCCCTACGCATTTCCTCTTCCAGTCTGTGATCTTCCATATTGTCTGACTTGTGTTCCATCAAAGTAACCTCCTCCATTGCGCCTACAATCGAAGGGTTATCCTGCATAACCTGGTCCACCAGCTCTTCCCCCTTTCGCTTTTTTCCTCTCTCGATCATTGAATTCTTCTGCCACCGAGGTGTGGGGTCTTCCCCCTTTCTCAGACATCCCCTGACAGAAGGACGAATAAAGAAGACGAAGACAAAAACACACAAACTCTAGTAGAGCACTAAAAAGAATTCTCACGCGCTCACGCGCTCCTAATCAATACCTGATAAAAGTTTAAATAGAAAATGTTTTATATCATTTAAACTAGCATTTTTCTCTTTTAAATTCTAATTTAAGAGAGCAGGGAGCACTAAATCTCTTAGAACACCAATGTTTCTCTCCTATTTTAGGGTTTAGGGAGTACCGAATTTGATACTCTCTTTTATTAAAAAGGGAAAATTATTTTAACTCATTTTTTTATAATTTTTTTTTAAGTTTCAAAAACTTTATTTATTTTTTTCATAAACACTTTCACTTTTTAATATGAATGTACACTGTTGCACCAAATATTTTCTCCTATTTTAGAGAGTTTCAAAAAAAAGGACGCAAGTATAATATATGTTTATGTTCCCTAAAAGGCAAATCATAGAAGCAAGTGGACCCGAGCTTAGTAGATGCAATTTTGTTCACCATTATTTCTTAGCCGACAAAAACTTTATCGAAGTGAATAATCAATGTCATATGGTGTCTTGTATTCAGAAAAAAAAGTAATAGAAAGTAAGTCAGCAAAAGGGGGCAACAGCGAGACACCTGTACGAACCTCAACTGGTGTACTTGATCCTCACCATAAAATAACAAGGAAAAGCCATACAAAAGCAAGCTAAGTGCATGAACTTGTGATGTACAGCTTAGTACAAACCAAAAATGATGAGGCCTTGTTTGACGTTGCAATTACAACTTGTAGTTAATCATTTAGAAGACAACGATAAACAGATTGCAAATTGTCCACCGTACACATAGATGATTGCATTGCATGTACCTTTTGTGGAAAACTTGTACATGAAATCAACTAAACTTTCATATTCCACTCTATTACAAATTACGAATTAGTAATTTAGTGATTTGTAATTAAATTGTTAAATTTTAAATTTGTAGCCAGTGATTATTAATAATTAATTATAATAATTCATGTTTGGTAATTTAATTTTTAATTATTAATAATTGTAGTAAGGGTTTAATAATATTTGGGTAATAATCACTGTTCCCCCGCACTCTGGATTAGTCTCATAGCCGGCTCAAAGAGTCGAAACTCGTGGGGATACCGGAGGGAGCCAACTCGTCTCAAAGAGATAATTAGGGTTGGGTAACTCCAAAAAAAAAAAATATTTGAGTTTTTGTTTCAATTTTTTTTTTGTCACTCACATAAAATTGCATGGGTCCGACTAACTTTTTTCTCTCTATTTTCTTCATAATAGAACCACTCAATTTTTTATATAAGTGTGATAGGAAATTTTTTTGCAACAAAAGCAAAAATATATTTATTAGATATTTTTCATTTATATTTTAATTTTTAATTTTTAAATTTATTAAATAGTGATTAGTAATTATTAATTATAGTAATTAGTAATAATTAATTTATTAATTAATAAATATAAGAATTGGTGATTTTTAATTATTAATAATAATTAGTGGTTTTCAATTTAATTTTTACTGATTCATAAAATTAATTAATAATTTGTAATTATTAGCATAATAATTAATGATTAGTATTGATTGATAATTGTTAATATAGTAATAAGTAATTTTAATTATATAATAATTAATAATGTGTTACATTGAGAATATCAAGCAGAGACAAGAAGCTTCCATCGAAGCTTAATGACTTTGTGGCTTGAAGTCCTTTTCTTAATTGTATCAGTAGTTGTGCATGTAATTGATGTAGTGTTAAAACAGTTAGTTAACACGTGTCTGTCACATGCATCCATTGGGTGATTGGACTAGTTAGCTGACACATGGCTAGTGTGTTGGCAAGTTAGTTGGTGAATTAGTTGTATAAAGACACTTGATAGAAGACATTGTAAGGCATTCATTGAAAAAGAACTCAATACAATTTCTTATTTCCTTTCTTGTTCTGTTCTCTTCTTCTTAGGTTTCTACAAACCTAACATTGGTGCTTTCATTCCCTTGTTCTTGCTTTGATGACGAAGGTTCAAGAACTTTCGGAGGAACTCCATTCCTTTCAGCAACGTGTGGACACGAATTTGGAAGAACTTCGCATGCAAGCTTCGCGACAAGCTGTTGAAACCAGAAATCAGATCTCGATTTTGATCAACCAGATGCAACAATTACAGGAAACTGTTATAGCCAATCAGGTACCTAGGCATGAATCTTCCACTCATAATTCTCCTTCTGCTACTCACAATTCACATAAATCAGATTCTATGGACCATCGTTCCTTACTTAAAGGAGTTCGTATGGAGATTCCAATTTTCAATGGTCTTGATCCTAATAATTGGATCTTTAAAACGGAGCTTTTCTTCACCTTGCAAATGATTCCAGAAGAAACAAAGGTGTCTCTGGCTGGTTTGAAAATGGAAGGTATGGCAGCTTCATGGTTTCAGTGGACCTTTAATACCGGTAAAGCTCGTAGGTGGAGTGAGTTTGCTTATGCACTTCGACAACGTTTTGGTATGTCTGGCTTCACAAATTTGAAAGGTGCTTTATCTAAGTTGACCCAATCCTCTTCTCTTCGATCATATGTTCAACAATTTGAGGCTTTGGTTAATCAAATACCAGATTTGGATGATGATCTTTTGATGAATTTTTTCGTTTCTGGTTTGCAATCTGAGCTTCGTAGTGCTGTCCAATTGAGGGAACCAATTTCACTGCATCACGCTATTCAACTAGCAATGGCTTATGATGACCACTTTGGTGAATTGAAGAATTCTTTTCAAGGAGCTCCTAAGAAATTTTTTCCAAAACCAGTTCAAATTACTGAGGTGAATTCAGTGGTTTCCAACAGTTCTTCCACTTCAAATGTTCCTCCTCCACCAATTGCACATTCTCACAGGTTGGCTTTACCAGCTTCTAATCAAATGAAAAGAGTTTTCAATGCTGATTTGCATAAGCATAGAGAATTTGGGCTATGTTATACTTGTGATGAAAAATGGTCTTCCAAGCATCTCTGTAAAAATAAAATGATGTTGTTGATGGGAGAAGAAGAGAAAATACAAGACAATCTGGAAGAGGAGCAAATAGTCTGGCAAGCTGATCAGTCCATGATTGAATCAAAGGATGCTTCCTTACATACTTTGAGAGATAACAATCATTGTCGTGTGCATTGGTGTTCTCTTCTGCGCTACAGGGTATCACATTTTCTATCCTAGTTGATTCTGGTAGTACTCATAATTTCATACAGAAACAATTAGCCAGTAAACTCTCCTTACCTATATCACATTCTCATAGAATTCGTGTATTTTTGGGTAATGGTGATGTAATGTTTTCTGAAAAGAAATGTTTAAAAGTACCTCTGTTGATTCAAGGGCATTTGTTTGTCTGTGATCTCTGGTTATTGGAATTATCTGATATTGACATCATATTGGGCATGCCTTGGTTAGAAAGGTTGGGCAAGGTCACTCATGATTATATGAGGAGGTCAATGGAATTTTGTTGGGAAGGTAATTCAATTTCCTTGCAAGGGCTGAATGATGTATCGGTTACTGCTAACATGAATGTTCTAGTCACAAGTGAGTGGGCCATGTGTAATTCTTTGCTAGCAGAAACAGATTCCACTAGGCTCAATACTTGTTCACCTGAGTTGACTGCTTTGCAAACTGAAGTTCATCCACTGTTATGGTCCATTCTGCTCAAATTTCAGAGAGTTTTTTCTGTGCCTAGTGGCTTACCCCCATTTAGAGGTTTGGACCATTCAATTCTCTTGGAGGAAGGTACCAAACCTATTAATGTGAGACCTTATCTTTATGGTCATAATCAGAAAACTGAAATTGAAAAACATGTTTCTGAATTGTTGGCAGCTGGCTTCATTCAGCATTCCAATAGCCCTTTCTCTTCTCCAGTTTTGCTAGTTCGAAAGCATGACAATTCTTGGAGACTTTGTATTGATTATAGGGCCTTGAATGCAGTAACTATTAAGGACCGATTCCCTATTCCAACAATTGATGAGCTATTGGATGAATTAGGTGGTTCTACCATTTTCACCAAGCTAGATTTAAGAGCAGGTTACCATCAAATTCGGTTGCTCCCTGCTGATGCCTACAAAACTGCATTTAGAACTCATGAGGGGCATTATGAATTTCTAGTTATGCCCTTTGGTTTGACAAATGCCCCTGCCACTTTTCAATCTGTCATGAATCACTTGTTCAAGCCTTATTTGAGAAGATTTATTATAGTCTTCTTTGATGACATATTGGTGTTCAGCAAGACTGTTGAGGACCATGCTAAACACTTGGAATTGACTCTCAGTTCTCTACAGCAATATGAGTTTTTTGTCAAGATCAGCAAGTGTGCATTCGGTCAAAAATCTATTGAATACTTGGGCCATGTGGTTGATGATCAAGGTGTGAGTGCTGATCCAAGGAAAATTGCAGCATGCTTCAATGGCCTACCCTTACAAATATTAAACAGTTGAGGGGTTTCCTAGGCCTCATTGATTATTACAGAAGATTTGTCAAAGGATATGCTTCACTAGCTCTTCCTTTAACCAATCTATTGAAAGGTTCAGCCTTGTTCACTTGGACTGCAGCAGCCGAAACAACTTTTGTGGAATTGAAGAAAGCCATGTCTCAAACCCCAGTGTTGAGATTACCTAACTTTGAAGAACTTTTTATCTTGGATACTGATGCTTCCAATTATGGAGTAGGGGCTGTATTGCTCCAAGGTGAGCACCCTATTTCGTATTTTAGTAAAAGATTGGGTCCTAGGTTGGCCAATGCTTCCACTTATATTAGGGAGTTATATGCAATTACCACTGCTGTTAAACGTTGGCGCCAATATTTGTTGGGAGCCAAGTTCATCATTCGAACGGATCATAGAAGTATCAAAGAACTTCTGACTCAAACTATTCATACTGCCGAGCAACAAAAGTACTTGTGCAAATTGATGGGCTATTCCTTTCAGATTGAATATAAGCCTGGTCATGCTAACATTGTAGCTGATGCTTTGTCTCGCATATTTGATGAGGATGGTGCTTTGTGTGTAACTTTGTTTGTTCCTGAGTTTGATTTGCTTTCTGAAATTAAAGCTCAAAATTTGATTGATCCCTATTTGTTACAAATCCATCAGCAATTGCAGAATCAGCCAAACAGAGATCCTGATTTGCTTATTCGAGATGGAATACTCTTGCATAAAGGGAAGTATTACATTGGTCCTTCTTCTTCTTTGATTCCTATTTTAATCAAAGAAGCTCACTCTTCCTTGATTGGGGGGCATGCAGGGGTATTACGCACATACTTGAGATTGACAGCAACATTTTATTGGTCTTCTATGAAGAAAGATGTAAAACTGTTTGTTCAGAATCGTCACACATGTCAACAAGTCAAGTAAGAGACTTCCAAGGTTGCAGGGTTGTTGCAGCCACTTCCAATTCCGGAAGGTATTTTTGAGGAGCTTTCCATGGATTTTGTTTGTGGTTTGCCACCATCTAAGGGTTTTACCACTGTGTTAGTTGTGATTGATAGATTGTCCAAGTTTGCCTATTTTGGTCCCTTACCAAATTCTTATACAGCATTCACAGTTGCTAATTTGTTTTGTGAATTAATAGTAAGAGTTCATGGCTTCCCTCGTTCCATTTTGACAGACAGGGATAGAATTTTTTTAAGCAAATTTTGGAGCCATCTATTCAAATTGAGTGGTACCACTTTGAGAACCACTTCATCTTACCATCCACAATCTGATGGTAAGACAGAAGTGACCAACAGATACCTTGAACAGTATCTTCGTTCCTTTTGTTATGAGCAACCAAGTTCTTGGTGCCAATTTTTATGTTGGGCACAATACCATTACAACACAGCCACTCATTCGGCTATAGGAATTTCCCCTTACCAGGCAGTTTTTGGTAAGCCTCCCATCATGATTCCCTTCTATCCTAGGGGATTAATTAAATTGGAAGCAATTGACACCATGTTACAGCAAAGAAATGAAATGTTGACTCAGCTTAAGGTTCACCTACAGAGGGCTCAAAATCGCATGAAAGTCCAATTTGATAAACATCATAAGGAGCGCTCTTTCAATGTAGGAGATATGGTGTGGGCTCGACTACAACCTTATAGACAAGTCACAGTGGAAAGAAGGGCAAATCACAAGCTGGCCAAATGTTTTTTTGGTCCATTCGAGGTCCTTCGAAGGTTAGGCCAGACTGCATATGAGTTACAGTTACCTCCAGGAAGCCAAGTTCACCCAGTGTTTCATGTCTCACAATTGAAGCCTTGCAAAGGTGTTGCTCCAGTAGTTTCCAATCCACTTCCCCCTTCTGTTGTTGCTAACAGACCTGTCCAGGTTCCAATAGCAATTTTGGACTCACGATTTTCTTCTTGTCATGGCCAACCAGTCAAGGAATTTCTGATTCAATGGTCTCACACATTCCCTGAGGATGCTTCTTGGGAGAGAGAGCACAAATTGAGGAATTGTTATCCAGATCTTGACCTTGAGGACAAGGTCAATGTTGAAGGAGAGGGCAATGTTACATTGAGAAGATCAAGCAGAGACAAGAAGCTTCCATCGAAGCTTAATGACTTTGTGGCTTGAAGTCCTTTTCTTAATTGTATCAGTAGTTGTGCATGTAATTGATGTAGTGTTAAAACAGTTAGTTAACACGTGTCTGTCACATGCATCCATTGGGTGATTGGATTAGTTAGCTGACACATGGCTAGTGTGTTGGCAAGTTAGTTGGTGAATTAGTTGTATAAAGACACTTGATAGAAGACATTGTAAGGCATTCATTGAAAAAGAACTCAATACAATTTCTTATTTCCTTTCTTGTTCTGTTCTCTTCTTCTTAGGTTTCTACAAACCTAACATAATGTTTATTATTTAGTAACTAGTATTTTTTTTATTACAAGTAACGTTATTTATTATTGTTAGCTGAATGATTTGAAGAGGAATGAAAGTAATCGTGTGAATGGGTGTATGGAAGGCAGGCTATTTATTGGAATGGGGGTGAAAGAAAAGAGGGACCAAAATTTGTGGCGCAATTTACTATTTTTTTTTCAAAAAAAAAAATCCAAAATTGAATATCCCCTGCTCAATAAAAAATTTCGTCCTTCCACAAATTTTAAAATTATTTTTCTCAATGACCGTAAAAGGGTCAATCAGCCAATGTTGGAGACCTCTTTCCTTATTGTCAATTTTAGAGTAAATTTTTTTTTATCATTCTTTGTTGTGATGAAAATCTCCTACATAGAATTAAGTTTAACATTGTTAATTTTGTTATACAAATCTGGTGTTGATTTAACTACTTTCTTAAGACATTATCAAATAGCAACTTTTCTCTCTTGTAATTTATTTATTAAATATTTTCAAAAATAATTTATATGAAATCAATTATATTTAAAATAATTTTAATTTTTTACAAAATTTGTTTCAATTGTTGCCTTTATTTTTTATTCATAATTTTAGAATAAGTGACTTATGCTCAACTTGACAAAATGAATTTATCTTTGGGCAAATTACATTTAACCACCTTTTACTTAGGGTTATTTTTAAAAAACCACCATACTCTTTCAATTCAAACAATTAACCCCCTTCCACTATCAAATTATAAAAATAAAATATATTTAATTAATTTAAGAAAAAAATTTCCTTACACTCATCCCCGATTGCTCTAACCACCATTCGCCATCACTGGTCATTGCCTTTGATGTTGCTCTAAGTAGTGTCATTTTAATGTATCAAAAACAAGACAAAAAACCTAGAACCCAAGTAGCAATTATAAAACCCATAAACTTTCTCAGACATGGTTGGTGCAATAGGAAAATTTTCCAGAGGGAGCACTAAAAAGTGTGATAGTGATGCTTGTAACAGCCAGTTACGTACCAGTATTGTTAACATTGATTATGATATTAGGCGTAGTTACAATCACAGCAGTTCATTTATAAAAATGCGAGTAAACTTTTTCCTTTTCATTACGCGAGCATTTAAAATAATAATAAAGCGTAATGAATAAAAACTGTGACCATAACTGAAAATTAAATGCGAAATAATAATATTAATTGACTAATTATCAAATAATACTTCTCTCAAGACACTAAGGGGTTCCCATAAACTCACTTAGCCTAAATCTCATTTTTACAGTTTTACCTTTTCGAACATGGTTCAGTCTTTTGGATACTACAGAAAATTCGTGTGTCGCGAACCTCTCCTTTTAGTATATTATTCTAGACTTAATTATGTTTCCAACAAGCTATCACATGCTCCATAAAGTTCTTCTTTGCTCCAATTATCGCCGTTTGAAGTTGGACAAGCAAATCTGTCAGCCAACCTCAAACAGGGCTCCAAACAGCCCTCACTCTTTCCATGATTCCGGACAAACCACTATACCAATTTCTCTCAAATGTTTATACAGTAAACTAGACACCTCAAGCTTCAATTTGACATATTATGGGCCTAATTTGACCAAGAATTGAGACGGGAATAATCTTCTCAAAAACAGGACTCGACAGCCCCAAGTGCAGGGAATTTATGGACAATCCTCACTCTTCTGCCTCTACAGGTCTACGTATGTAACATCCCGTTACGTACCAGAAATGTTATCATTGCATATGGTATTAAGCGTAGTTACAACCACAGTAATTGAGTTAATTAAATTACGGGAATTTTTTTTTCTTTTATTACATCCTTAAAGTTAAACATTAACCATTTCCATAATCAATTAAAAACAACACTGTAATCGTAAATGCAAAACTCATGGAAGCATAAAACTCATTTATTATAACCCTTCCAAGTTATAAAAACACTATTTTCAAAAATTACACAGTGGTAATCGATTACCATCCTTGAGGTAATCGATTACCAAAGGTTACTGTAGAAGTCAATAGCTCAATTTGGGCTCCCCTGTTTTGGGAAATCGATTACCTTGATCACAGTGGCTCAATTTTTGTGTCCCCTGTTTCAGGTAATCGATTACCAATGAAAAATAATCGATTACCCTTCTGTAAAAATGACAGATGACAGTTTTTGAAACACAAAATGGGTTATGTTTTCTACCCAAGACACTTTACTACTAAATATACTACTTACACAGGACTAATGTAAGCTTTAGGCCCTTCCATCATACATATTCATTATCCAATGTGTCCATTACAATGGTTCCCAATACCATAGCCATTTTAAACATCAAATGGTCTATTTACAACACAAGTCTCCAAATGCCTTTAAGCACCAAATATGTGGCCATGGACAAGTCCCATGCTCACTCAAAATATCAATACAAATCATAGGCATCAATGTACAACAACTACATAGACTTAGAATATAGTCATGAACACCCAAAAGCATGGCAATAATAACATGCAATATGTTCATGATCTAAGTCCAAAACACTAAATGTAATGCTATGTGCATCAAATAATACTCCTCCAAAATGCCATGCCCTCCATATGCACATCATGCTCAAACTCCTCTAAGCGGGCCTCTTGCCCGATGGTCTTCCATGCTCACCATAACCTGAAATGATGTCCACAAACGCGGGGTGAGATATACAAATATATCTCAGTAAACCAAGGGTACTAGAGGATCACTCCACCCCATGGCTCACTTAATGTGCAACAATAAACATCATGTAAAATGCATAACGTATACAATCACAACCAACTGGGCTCACATCCAAGAACATCCACACAAGGATTTTGTTCAAGGACCCCATCATATAACTCTCGGGAAGCTTCCTGGTGCCTCTCCCATGGATGAGACGACCCCATGGAAAAACCCAACTGGAACTCCTCATGAGCCCTATCCAGCGGAAGTCCACGTTTGGATCATCCTGGTACCGCTCTCAGAGTCGGCCACACGGCAAAAACCCGACCGGAATCCCCAAAGGATATCTCCAGCGGAAGTCCAAACCACACACATCTACTAGCCAGAGATCACAGACATGTCACACAATTCAAGTAACAATGCACGATCATACAATTTCACACAATGTCAAAAGCACACAAAATACAACCACAACCTTCCACTAGGTGTGGTGGAGCACACAAGGGAATAAACCCAAGTTTCAATGGTTTACCTCAACTCCAAGAGTAATGCTCCTCACGTAAGCTCCAAGCTTAGTTCGTTTCTATTGCGTTCGTGAGAGGCAACCTATATGATCAAATAATAAAGATCAACAATCAATTGCAAACCATCAATCAATTTCACAAGAATTATGATCAATTATAGCCACTTAGGCCTAATGGCCCTTTCCCATTTAATTCAACTACCTTAACTCTTTTAGTCATCAAACTACTCACCAATCCACAATTCTATGCCTCAAAACATTAATCATTAATTGTCCAATATTTTTTCACCTCATTTTCCCCTCCAAATCCTCTATGGTTCGAATTCCTCAATGACACCTGCTCCAAGGTTTTCAATCCTATTCCACACTCATACACATCATATAATCATACAATTAATTCATACCAACAACCAACCATTAATTCTCAACCATCACATTTATGATTTCCATGACAACATCCATCATAATTTTGCCTAAGTTACTCAACATATCGCCAATAATTTTTATTGTATCAATCATCATCATTTATCATTCTAAGAATTTAATTCCAAAGGAGACATACCATTTAATGCTCCTAACTACCACAACTCAAACATACATAATCAAAACCCTCACTAATTTTATGATCTCAATAAAAACTCCATGAGAGTGAGAAAACTTACCACCAATAGCTTTCTATGGTCTAAGGGAGTGATCTCCAACCAATGGATCAACTCAAAAGTCACCAAAAATTCTCCAAAATGACAATTTTTTCGTGGCTGAAATAGGGGTGTATCTCCTTCCACAATGTTCCACACAAGATGCACTCTACATGAAAGTCATTCACAAGAGTGTGGGGAACAACTTTGTAGTTGGGAGTTTCTCCTAAAATTGGCTAGAAACGGAAGTTGTAATTCAAGGAGCTAAAACCCCTAACAATGGAGAAAAGGTCACGGGAGGAAGAGAAAGGGAGGAGAGAGAAATTTCTGATTTTGTGATGTTTTTCGCCATTTGGTCACTTGAGTCACTTAAGTGGGTCCCACACGTTATTTAACTTTCTTGAATCACCTTATTCAACCCACAAATTCATAACCTACGTATTTTTCTCGTTCACGTCATATTTTTAATTCCTAAAAATACTGATCATATTTTCACGCTTATCGGTACAATTATACCGTAATATTTTACACCGGTAAAGTCAATATTCATCAAATTTTCTGAAACTTGCCTATACACTCAATTTTTCGTCCTTAATCCATTTTTGGCATTATTTTTACCATTTGATATCTTCTACTCAATTTTTCTTGCCTAAGGTTACGTGTTTGGTAAATTACCATTTTTCCCTTTTTACGTATTTTGGCCCTAAGTTCAAGATTTTCACTAATCCTACCTTTTAAACCACCTTTTCATATATAATAATATTTTTACAAAATACGAGGTGTTATATTCACCCCTTCTTTTTGAAATTTTGTCCGCAAAATTACGTCATACATGTCCGCTAACTTAGGATATAGCCGGAGAATCTCATCCTCCTGTTCCCAAGTAGCCTCCTCAGGTGTGCGACCTTCCCACTGAATCTCTAACATTGGGATCACTTTACTTCTTAGTTTCTTTCCACTACGGTCTAGTATTTCAATGGGACCAATGGGAGTTTTCAAGTTCTCCCGGATTTCAATATCATCTGGTATCACCACATGTGATTCATCCGGAACATAACTCCGCAACTGCAGCACATGAAAAACATCGTGTAAATTGGACAACTGTGGGGGCAAGGCAAGATGATAGGCCACCAATCCTACTCTTTTCATGATATGATACGGCCCAATGAACCGAGGACTCAGCTTCTTCGAACCGAAGACTCAGCTTCCTCACACCCATTGCACGGCCAACACTCGCGACCAGAGATAACCGTACAAATACATGGTCACCTTCTTCAAATTCTAGCGGTTTATGCTTATTATCATAATAGCTTTTCTGCTGATTATGTGCCTGTTTTAGTTTTTCTCTGATGATTTCTATTTGCACTGTAGTCTCCTGCACAAAATTCGGACCAAATCTATCTTTGTCACCTACCTCAGTCCAACAAGTAGGAGTACGACATCTCCGTCCATACAATGCCTCATATGGTGCCATGCCTAGACTGGAGTGAAAACTGTTATTACATGAAAATTTCACCAATGACAAGTACATATCCCAAGTAGTACCGTGCTCCAGTGAGCAAGCTCTCAGCATATCCTCAAGTGTGTATATAGTCCTCTCCGTCTAACCATCAGTCTGGGGTGATACGCAGTGCTCAGCCTGAGCTGAGTGCCAAAAGCTTGCTGCAAGGCTCCCCAAAAGTGTGAAGTAAAATTCGGGTCTCGATCACTGACAATACTAACCGGTATCCCATGGAGCCTTACAATCTCATTAACATATAGCTTGGCTAATCTCTCCGTAGTGAAATCCACTCGCACTGGCAGAAAATGTGCAGACTTCGTAAGTCTATCCACAATAACCCAAATTGAATCATAACCAGCCTGAGTTCGAGGCAATCCAACAACAAAATCCATAGAGATGCTCTTTTATTTCCACTCTGGTATATCCATTGGCTGAAGTAAACTAGCAGATTTATGATCATCTATCTTTACCTTCTGACAAATTAAACACCGAGATACATACTCTGCAACATCATTTTTCATCCCAAGCCACCAGAACTTAACTTTCAGATTTTGATACATTTTTGTGGCGCCTAGGTGAATAGAATATTGACCCTTATGAGCCTCAACCATCACTTCCTCTGCAAGCTCCTTGGGCACAACAATCCTACCCTGATACAATAATAACTCCTATTCATTTACAGATATGCCACTCTGGCCTTTCAAGTATTTGATACTGTCATTTCGTATCAGAGTTTCAGTAATTTTCTCATGCAACTCATTCTCAATCCGTGTCAATTCAATATCACAAATTTTACCTGCAAATAAATCCATTATTCTCATATCCTGAAACTGCTCAATCACTTCATTATCCCACATCATCATATGGGACAAATTGACCGACTTCCTACTCAAGGCATCTGCCACCACATTAGCTTTACCTGGATGGTATTTCAGCTCAAAATCATAATCTTTTAAGAATTTCACTCATCTTCGTTGCCTCATGTTCAACTCTTTCTGATCAAACAAATATTTCAAACTCTTGTGATCACTGAACACAGCAAATTTCATACCATACAGAAAATGCCTCCAGATTTTTAAGGCAAATACAATAGTAGCAAACTCCAAGTCGTGCGTCGAATAATTTTCCTCATGAGGCTTCAACTGCCTAGATGTATAAGCAAGCACTCTCCTTTCTTGCATCAACACACTCCCCAAACCTTTCTTGGAAGCATCACAGTATAATTTAAACTCACTTTCCGGATCGGGAAGAGTCAATACAGGAGCAGTAGTCAATTTCTCTTTCAACTTCAGAAAATAGTCCTCACATTCCTGGGTCCACACAAAAGGAGTGTCCTTCCGTGTCAATCGGGTCAACAGCAATACCATAGCAGAAAACCCCTCAATGAACCAGTGATAATAACCAGCAAGACCCAGAAAGCTTCTGATCTCCGTCACAGTCTTAGGTCGTTCCCAATCACTTACCGCTTCAATTTTACTTGGATCCACCGCAACACCACTAGCAAAAATTACATGACCCAAAAATTGTACTACAGATAGCAAGAATTCACATTTAGACGGCTTAGCGTATAGCTTCTTATCTTTCAACACCTGCAACACATTCCTCAGATGATCTGTGTGCTCCTCTTCACTCTTAGAATAAATCAGAATATCATCAATGAACACAATTACAAATTGGTCCAAATACGACTTAAAGATGCGATTCATATAATCCATGAACACTGCAGGGGCATTAGTAAGCCCAAAAGGAATCACTTGGTACTCAAAGTGTCCAAATCTGGATCGAAAAGCTATTTTAGGCACATCCTCCGGCTTAATCCGGATCTGGTGGTATCCGAACCGGAGATCAATCTTAGAAGATACACAAGCACCCCTCGACTGATCCAGCAAATCATCAATACGTGGCAATAGGTATCTGTTCTTAATTGTAACCTTATTCAACTATCGGTAGTCAGTACACAATCTCATGCTACCATCCTTCTTTTTCACAAATATTATTGGTGCTCCCCACGGAGACACACTAGGTTTGATAAAATTCTTTGCAGATAGATCTTCAATATGCTTCTTCAACTCAGCTAACTCCAGTGGCGACATTCGGTATGGAGCCAAAGAGATAGGCCCCATGCCAGGCAATAAATCAATAGAGAATTCAATCTGTCTCTCAGGTGGAAATTCCAGTATCTCATTAGGAAATACCTCCGCAAATTCATTAACAACCAGAATACCAGAAATCTCTTTCTTTCTATCACCAACCAATCCACCCAAGAGTACATAACCCAGATCACCAGCCTTCAAGGCCTTAACGGTTTGACAGACAGACAGATAAGGAGAGGGACAATTGGATTGCTTCTCGTGAGATAATATCAACCTCTTTCCGCAGCAATCAATCATTGCGCAGTTTTGAGAAAACCAGTCTATACCCAAAATCAAATTAACAGAGGCCAGGGAAAAGATAATCAAATCAATAGTGTAACTCCTGCCTTCATAGAAAAACCCAACCTCCTTACACATAAAGGATGAATCACTAACCTCTCCTGTAGCAGTAGTAATACGTATAGGGGGAATCATTTGTGTTACCCTTAAGTCCATCGCCTTAGCCACATATTTTGCCAACAACGAATGCGTCGCTCCCGAATCAAACAACACAGACAAATCAATATTAGAAATGAAGATTATACCTTTTACCAGGTTCAGGACCTTTTTCGTATGCTGCGCATTTGTAGTGTACACCCGTCCAACTATAGGAATAGCAGCAGCAAAAGTAGTAGTAGTCGGTAAGGCCTGCAGATTCGCAGCCTGTCCCGCAATAGGAGTATAAGAAGACCAAGCCTGCAGATTCACAGCCTGTCCAGCAGCAGATGGACAACTCCTAGCAAAGTGGCCAGTCTGACCACACTTGAAACACGCCCCCGAGGCAGCACCACATACACCTTTGTGGTATTTCTTGCACTTCCCACATTGTGGGTATAATATTTATCAACAGATCCACCACCAGGGGCTCCACCCCTCTTAAATTGACTAGGAGGCTGCCTTACTTGCAACCCCCTACCCCTGTTGTTATTTTGATGGTAGCCACCCCTATTATTATTACCAGAAGGACAAGATGTCCTCTTAATTTCATGCACTTTTGTCGAATTAGATTTCGAGTATCTTCCATAAACAGTTTCGACCCTCTTACATTGGGTCACGAGATCAGCAAAATTTCTCACTGCCGTATTTGACATCCTCTTGGCAATCTTTTCACTTAGCCCTCTTTGAAACTTAGCAGATAGGAACTCGGGCGTAGGCAGAGTACTCCCATAATTGGCAAACTTGACCAACTCATTGAATTTAGCCAAGTAAGCATCCGCAGTCATTGACCCTTGTACAAGCTTATCAAATTCTCCTTGCTTTGCCTCCCTGATGTCACGAGGAAAATATTCTTCATGGAATAGACCTTCAAACAAGGCCTATGTCAGCTCTTCACCCTGAATAGTGAAAGGGCGAGATGTGTTGCACCACCATTCGTGTGCATCTCCCTTCAGCATATACACAGAATACAGTAACTTCTGAGGATCCTCACATGTCATAACCTGGAATAATTTGTCCATCCCCATAAGCCAGGTAGTAACCTCCTTCGGGTCCTTTGACCGCAGAAATGCCGGCAGTTTGTGTTTTCTAAAAGATATGAGCCTTCGCTCATTAGCAGCATCATCAACAACTTGCTCAGCAGCAGCTCATGAAGGCCTGTAGCATATCCTGATCATTCTTCATCAGGTTTTCAGTCATAGTCTTATTTGTAGCCATTTCCGCCTGCACAGCATTGAGAACTGCAGTAACCGGATCAGGTGCCTGAGGACTTGCACCTCGTGTTCCATGGCAACCCCATGCCCCCCTCATGATATCTGTGTTGGTATATGGGTGTCCTAGAGACAATCTTTTTGATTATATAAGGACATAAGATGTTGACCTTTTTGTCGCAAATTAATAATAAGCACTCTTTATCCTGTTTCACATTTAGTTTCGATATTATTGTTAATATATTATGAATAAACTGGATAAACCCCTTGGAATAAAATATGTATCTATTAAGTATCTGTGATGAGATCACGATCATGAGGATTTAAGGATACCAGATGTTTATTTCTAATTTTATGTTCATAGTCTAGAGACACTGAGAGTGGGGATTAGTGATATCGGGTAAGACTAGCACGACTTATCTACTTGTACACGGCTGCAAGGTAAAGACCTCATGAGCTACATATATGGAGATGTCTTAGCTAAAGTCGTGGGTGGACCTATAAGGGTATAGCTCGCACTGAACAGACCCACAAAGAGACTCTATGAGAAAATCTCACAGAGTGTATCATTAGAGTAGTCTCTTTATATTTGGGTATGTCTTTCCTTAGACCAGAAGTTATTACCTAGACTGTGTTCTAGAAGGCATGCTTTGATTGTATACCTCGTCTGCCTGAAACATGGAGACTCATAGGTACACTGTTGGGCTTGTCCTGAAAGAGCACAGGGCTAGGGTGATAAGCTGAAGGAATTCGTCAAATCTCTGTGAGAGATTAGGTTATCTGTAAACTGGAGAAATCAGGATGACATTTACAGGGACTCAGGAATCTATGCATAGTAAAAGAGATCATGAGATGATCTGCCTTTAGAGTCAGTAAATTGAAGATTCCCTATTTCGAATAAAGCTTACCCTAAACCGCAAGGGTTGATACGTTTCCTTACCCTAGGTTTAATGGGAAGCTAACCGAGACGAAAGAAAATATATACGGCAACCAAATATGTGTAATAGGATGATCAAGTCATTAATCTAACTAGCTCTGGGGCAACAAAGCATTGCTAGTGCTCTGTGTTGTCATTAAATGGGTTGTGGGCTTATTGGGCCCAAGCCCATTTATGTCAGTGGCTATGTTAGACCTAATGGGTCACACACTAACACTTTATTGTCATGATGATCTAGCATTAAAGGTATGGGGCCTAATAATGGTTGTTAGCCTAAGATGAAGTTTGGAAGCCCACCTAAGAGGGAGAGGGCGCATGGTATGGTTAATGGGCTTGGATAGTCCAAGACATTACTAATTAATTTAATTGGTTAAATTAATTATCAAATATTTAAATTTTGAATTTTGAATTTGAATTTTGAATTTTGAAATTTGAAATTTGAATTTTGAAATTTGAATTTGAAATTTGAATTTTGAAATTTGAATTTTGAATTTGAAATTTGAATTTGAATTTGAATTTGCATTTAGAATTTAAATGTTTGAACATTTGAATTTAAATGTTTGAACATTTGAATTTAAATGTTTGAATTCGAATTTGAATTGGCTATGAAAAGTTGTTTCATAACAAAAGGATAAGATGAGATCTTGTTGGAACAAATTCCTTGTATCAAGAGAAGATCTATGGAGATTTCCAAAGGCTGATTTGGGGCGCCACTTTGGTTGGAGATGAGTGTCATCTTTTTCAAACAAACAAGCTCCAATCAGATTTGTTTGTTCAGAGAATCAGTGAGCTAGTTGGTTCAAACTTGAATGCAACAGCTCAAAGTATCTGGACCCCTTTTGGGGCTGAATGGGGCGCATGAATTGGATGGTCATATGATGACCATTAGTTCAGAATCTTGACTAGATAGAGACCTAGTCTCATGAGAATTCAAAGGTAGGTTGTTGGGAATTTTGAATTACAACAACTCCACATTTTTCTCCTCTCTTGTGCGCCACTTTCATTGGTTTTTTTTAAGTAAAAATTCTGATTTGATTTCTCTCACTCTCTCACACTCTTGTGCGCATACTAGGGGTAAGTTTTTCCTTAAGGTTTTCAGAAAAAGACCTAGCCAATTCTACTCTAATCCATTCCCCACTCTTGTGAAGTTTTCATGCTGAAGACTTCACTCTTCTAAACACATTTACCTAGCCTCCTTCTTCACCTATTGAGCGCATAGCAAGCCTCTTTGTGGTGGTCAATTGGTGGCTTGACAAGAAGAGTTCTTGCATCTTGACGTGGGTGGTATGGATCAACGTTAGAGGGTTTGAACCCTTCAAACCTAACACTGATTGTCTTGGAGTTTTGAACTCACAAACAAAGGTAACATCAAACTGTCATAAAGCATGATTCTTGATTGCATGTGTGATTCTGCATAAGAAAATTTTTTTTCCCTCTCACATGCTACGGCCTTCAAGCTAGTTACTTTCAAGTGGTATCAGAGCCTGGTCGCTTTACCATCGGCAGGTGATGGTACTTTGTTTGTGAAATTTATTTTCTCACGATCAAAAATTCTTTAAAGAGGTTAAAGATAGATTCTTTGCATGTGGATATAAATTTTAATACTTTAAAATGTTAAAGATTGTCTTTTTATGAACTTTACTAATATGATTATAATGTTCATATATCTACGTGTATTCATGGTTCTGTTTCTTCATAATTCTTTGTGAAAGTTTTTATAAGAAACTTCTTTTTATAAAGGAATATGATTCTGCCATGAAATGAATATTCAAATGCTTGGTTTTCTCCATGGATTGTTCATGATCATAGCATAAATTTTTGTGATAAAATTTCTTGTACTTGTGATGTATGATTCAGCCATATTGTGATATGGTAGTGTGTATGGTTTAATTTTTGTATTCTTTGAGAAAGAATTTAAAAGGGTTTGAATCATGTATAATGATACAAGATTCGGCTATTCTTGGAAAAGTAGGAGTTTTTGAAATTTGATTATTGTTTTGATATTTTAATTGTTAAATTATCAAAATATAAGAGAAAATATTTGTTATGATATTTGATATCTTGTGCTTGCAAAGTTGTTTATCCTTTCAGGTGCAAAGAGGAAGGGGATGGTCATGGTGCCCGAAATTTAAATTTCAAAATTTTAAATTAATGTGTAATTTTGCTCTATTAGAGGTGTAATTTGAATTTCGAATTTTGTAATTTTCATTTGTCCCTCCAAAGATGTTTTGGATTTTCTTTAGTTATTAGTAATTAGAAAAATTAGGCTAGTGGCGTTTAGACGACAAGCAGCCGTGGCTTGAGAAGCAAGATGAACGAATGCGCAAGCACCATGACTATCTCAAATAAAAATATTTTATATGTTGTATGCTTTGTACGACTAGTATGCATGAGATAGTATATCGCGAATGTATGCTTATATGACTTAAGACGTCTAGTATGCATGAGTTGGACAAACTGCGTTTGTATGTATTATTATGCATGTCCAATTACGACTAGTGTAATCCGATAGATGTTTGACATAGGATACGACTAGCATGATAATTATACTTATGCGTTTGATGAGACTTAATAAACCCTAAATAAAAGGAACCCTTAAAAGGAATAAATTATTAAGCATGATTACCTCACCACCAATATTACTCAAACCTCCTCTAAATAGTGGTGCTCCACAACTCAGTTGGGACCCACTGTTTCGTTGAGTAAGAGTAGTATTAGAAGTGTTAGACACTTAGGGTGCTGGTTAATGCTTAACTGAGGCATAAGTTGCAGGCTCAGCCGGGCCTATGTGCTTAGGGTAATAATGCTAGGTTGGTTGCATGAGATACACCACTAAGTGACAAGGAGTTGTTAATCTAATGTTAAGAGAGGGTATGAGATACTGTTGATAAGGATCAACCCATTATTTAAATTAATCTTGCGGTCACAGACGGGGGTTAAAATAGATAATCACACTCTTAATCTCACTAAGGTAAAATCTAAAACTAGATTAACCCTAAGTCAAATGGTAAGGGTCATTGACTTAGATAAAATAGTGGGAGGGGAAAATTATTTAAAGTCTTTAATAATTTATTTTTTACTACATGACGAAATATATTAATTAAATTATCTTTACATCTTTTTCAGTTATTAGTATGACTAATCCACTGTCACTCCGCTCAATACTCGATACGAACAAACTGACTGGTTCAAACTTTATGGGCTTGTATCGGAACTTAAGAATTGTTCTTAGGGCTGAAAAAATAGCTTATGTCCTGGATGCTGTATTATCCGTAGCTCCTAGGGAAGGGGAAGATGGGTTCGCGGAATTTGATTTCGAGGCCCACAAACAACACATGGATGACAATGTGTTGGCTATCTGCATCATGTTGGCATATATGTCGCCTGAACTACAAAAGCAGCATGAGCATATGGATGCTCCCTCTATTGTCTTACATCTCAAGGAGTTGTATGACATTAAAGGCAGGCATGAGAGGCATGAGGCCTCTAGAGAATTGTTCTCATGCAGGGTGTCTGAGAACATGTCTGTGAGCAGTCATGTTCTTAAGATGATCGGGCTCATTGAGAAGCTAGGAAATCTAGGCTTCGTGATGGATGCCGAGCTAAGTAATGACTTAGTCCTGACCTCGCTTCCACCTTCCTTCAGTCAATTCATTATGAATTACAACATGCATGGGATGCTTGTGAGCTTGCCTGAATTGTTAAGTATGTTAACAACTGCTGAAGTGTCTATCAAGAAGGATAGGACACATGCTCTTCTGATTGGTGGGCCTAGCAAGGCCAAGGGTAAGGGCAAGGAGCCTGCGAAAGGCAACTCCCTTAAGCGCAAAGGAAAACCCAAGAAGAAGAAATAAAAAAGAAGGGTAAGAATGCATCCAAGGACAAAAGCGATGTTGAGTGCTTCCATTGTGGCAAGAAAGGCCATTGGAAGAGGAATTGTCCAGACTACCCTAAGAGTGTGAAGGACAAGAAGCATGGTGATGCTTCTGCCTCAGGTATTTACATGATTGAGATAAATTATTCTTGTGCTAATTCGACTTCATGGGTATTGGATACCGGTTGTGGTTCTCACATTTGCAATTCGTTGCAGGTGCTTAGGAGCCCTAGGAGATTGGAGAAGAACGAGGTGGACCTCCGCGTTGGAAATGGAGCAAGAGTTGTTGTTCATGCTGTTGGAGATGCCGACCTCATTTTGCCTACGAGCCTTTTATTGCATTTGAATAATTGTCTTTATGTTCCAAGCATTTCTAGAAACATTATTTCTATTTCTTGTTTAGAACAAGATGGTTTTACTTTTAGTATTAAGAATGGTACATTTTCTATCATTTCGAATGATATTGTTTATGGTACTGCTTATTTAATAAATGGATTATATGTTCTGGAAATGGGAACTTAAGTGCTCAATATAGCTGTGAAACAACCTAGGACAGATAATTAATCTTATCTTTGGCATTGTAGACTAGGGCACATAAACGAAACAAGATTGTCTAGGATGCATGCAAATGGATACCTAGATTCTATGGATTTGGAATCCTATGGACAATGTGAATCTTGTCTAGCTGGGAAAATCACTTGTCACAAGCCCAAAGGGCTTGAGAGTCATAGGGCTAGTGAGTTATTAGAACTTATTCACACTGATGTTTGTGGGCCAATGTCTATAGAGGCTAGAGGAGGATACTCCTATTTCATTACCTTTACTGATGACAAATCAAGATTTGGGTACGTGTACCTAATGAGATATAAATCCGAAGCTTTTGAAAAATTCAAAGAGTTTAGGAATGAAGTAGAGAAACAGCGTGGCAAGATGATTAAGACATTGCGATCAGATCGTGGTAGTGAATATCTGAGCCATGAGTTTCAGGATTATCTGAGAGAAAATAGAATTCTCTCGCAGTTTACTGCACCTTACACACCACACCAAAATGGTGTCTCCGAAAGGAGAAATAGGACCTTGTTAGACATGGTCAGGTCTATGATGAGTGAGACTCAACTTCCGAAATCGTTTTGGGGATATGCCTTAGACACAGCGGCATACCTTCTAAATAGGGTACCATCTAAATCTGTTCAGACCACTCCATATGAAATATGGAATGGTAAGAGACCCAACCTGAGTTACCTCAGGGTATGGGGATCGCCAGCTTATGTCAAAGCGTTGGCATCAGACAAGCTTAGTGCTAAGAGTACTAAATTTATTTTTGTGGGGTATCCCAAAGGTACTAAGGGATACTACTTTTACTCCATGGATGAACACAAGGTGTTTGTGTCAAAGAATGCTGAGTTCCTTGAGAAGGATTTGATCTATCAAGGAGCCAGTGAGAGTAAGATTGATCTTGAAGAAGTTCAAGAACCACATGAACAGATTGAGGAACCCGAGTCTGCTCCGCAGGCGACGTTCTCCAATGGAGAAGTAAACACACAACTCCGTAGGTCCACAAGGGTTATCCATCCACCTGAGAGGTATGGGTTTGTGAATGAGAATCAGCAAACCGTCGAGGATGATGAACCAAGTAACTACGAAGAGGCAGTCAATGATGTTGACTCTTCTAGATGGCTTGAAGCCATGGAATCTGAAATGGATTCGATGTATCAAAACAAGGTATGGACCTTGGTTCCTAAACCGCAAGGAATAGTTCCTATCGGTAACAAATGGGTCTTTAAAAGAAAGACTGATGCAGATGGCAACGTTCAGACCTACAAAGCTAGGTTGGTTGCGAAATGGTATCATCAAAGACAAGGAGTTGACTATGATGAGACTTTCTCACCAGTTGCCATGATCAAATCTTTTAGGGTCATGCTTGCAATAGCAGCATATTACGACTATGAAATTTGGCAAATGGATGTCAAGACCGCCTTCTTGAATGGGTTCTTGAAGGAGGAAGTTTACATGACACAACCTGAAGGCTTTGAAATCAAAGATCAGGAGCATATGCAAACTACAAAGGTCGATATATGGGCTAAAGCAAGCATCAAGGAGTTGGAATATTCGTTTTGATGAAGTCGTTAAGAGTAACGATTTTATCAAGAACGAGGATGAACCTTGTGTTTACAAGAAGGTTAGTGGGAGTAATGTCGTCTTCCCGGTACTTTATGTAGATGACATATTGCAAATAGGAAATGACATCCCCACATTACAAATAACGAAAGAGTGGCTTTCAAAAAGCTTCACCATGAAGGATTTGGGAGAAGCGACCTTTATACTTGGAATAAAAATCTATAGAGATAGATCCAAGAGGCTGCTGGGTTTATCTCAATCCATGTATGTTGACAAGATGCTAAAGAGGTTTAGCATGGAAGGGTCAAAAAAGGGTTTTCTTCCTGTCAGTCATGAGGTACATCTTTCAAAGGCTATGTGTCTTAAGTCATAACCTGGGAAGGATCACATGAGTGGAATTCCATACGCTTCGGCTATTGGATCCATCATGTATGCCATGATATGTACGAGACCAGATGTCTCGTATGCTTTGAGCATTACGAGTAGATACCAGTCTGACCCTGGAGAGGGTCACTGGACAGCGGTCAAGACCATCCTTAAGTACTTAAGAAGAACTAAGGATGCGTTTCTGGTCTATGGTGGGGTTGATGAGCTTTCAGTGAAAGGGCTCACTGATGCCAGCTTTCAGAGTGACAAAGATGACTGCAAGTCACAGTCAGGGTTCGTGTTCACCTTAAATGGTGGGGCAGTATCTTGGAAGATTTTCCAAGCAGGAGACAATAGCAGATTCAACGACAAAAGCTGAATACATAGCTGCTTCAGAAGCGGCTAAGGAGGCCGTGTGGATCAAGAAGTTCATATCTGAACTAAGGGTGGTTCCAAGCGTGGATGAGCCCTTACAGTTGCTTTGCGACAACACTGGAGCCATTGCGCAGTCAAAGGAACCTAGGTCTCATCAAAGATCTAAGCATGTGCTCCGCAGATATCACCTAATTAGAGAAATCATTGATATAATGGATGTAAAGATGGATTATGTTCCCACAAATGATAACCTAGCCGATTTTCTGACAAAGGCTGTTTCTCAGAAAAAACATGATAGTCATTATGAGGCTTTGGGTATACGACTTAGGTCTGATTGGCTCTAGGCCAAGTGGGAGCTTGTTAGTATATGGATGTCCTAGAGACAATCTTTTTTGATTAAATAAGGACATAAGATGTTGACCTTTTTGTCGCAAATTAATAATAAGCCCTCTTTATCCTGTTTCATATTTAGTCTCAATATTATTGTTAATATATTATGAATAAACTGGATAAACCCCTTGGAATAAAATAGGTATCTCTTAAGTATCTGTGATGAGATCACGATCATGAGGATTTAAGAATACCAGATGTTTATTCCTAATTTTATGTTACTAGTCTAGAGACACTGAGAGTGGGGATCAGTGATCTCGGGTAAGACTAGCACAACTAATCAACTTGTATTCGGATGCAAGGTAAAGACCTCATGAGCTACATATATGGAGATGTCTTAGCTAAAGTCGTGGGTGGACCTATAAGGGTATAGCTCGCACTGAACAGATCCACAAAGAGACTCTATGAGGAAATCTCACAGAGAGTATCATTAGAATAGTCTCTTTATATTTGGGTATGTCTTTCCTTAGACTAGAAGTTATTACCTATACTGTGTTCTAGAAGGCATGTTTGATTATATACCTCGTCTGCCTGAAACATGGAGACTCATAGGTACATTGTTGGGCTTGTCCTGAAAGAGCACAGGGCTAGGGTGATAAGCTGAAGGAATTCGTCAAATCTCTGTGAGAGATTAGGTTATCTGTAAACTGGAGAAATCGGGATGACATTTACAGGGACTCAGGAATCTATGCATAGTAAAAGAGATCATGAGATGATCTGCCTTTAGAGTCAGTAAATTGAAGATTCCCTATTTCGAATAAAGCTTACCCTAAACCGCAAGGGTTGATACGTTTCCTTACCTTAGGTTTAATGGGAAGGTAAACGAGACGAAAGGAAATATATACGGCAACCAAATATGTGTAATAGGATGATCAAGTCATTAATCTAACTAGCTCTGGGGCAACAAAGCATTGCTAGTGCTCTGTGTTGTCATTAAATGGGTTGTGGGCTTATTAGGCCCAAGCCCATTTATGTCAGTGGCTATGTTGGACCTAATGAGTCTCACACTAACACCTTATTGTCATGATGATCTAGCATTAACGGTATTGGGCCTAATAATGGTTGTTAGTCCAATATGAAGTTTGGAAGCCCACCTAAGAGGGAGAGGGCGCATGGTATGGTTAATGGGCTTGGATTGTCCAAGACATTACTAATTAATTTAATTGGTTAAATTAATTATCAAATATTTAAATTTTGAATTTTGAATTTGAATTTTGAAATTTGAAATTTGAATTTTGAATTTGAATTTTGAAATTCGAATTTTGAATTTGAATTTTGAATTTTGAATTTTGAATTTTGAATTTTGAATTTAAATGTTTGAACATTTGAATTTAAATGTTTGAATTCGAATTTGAATTGGCTATGAAAAGTTGTTTCATAACAAAAGGATAAGATGAGATCTTGTTGGAACAAAATCCTTGTATCAAGAGAAGATCTATGGAGATCTCCAAAGGCTGATTTGGGGCGCCACTTTGGTTGGAGATGAGTGTCATCTTTTTCAAACAAACAAGCTCAAATCAGATTTGGTTGTTGAGAGAATCAGTGAGCTAGTTGGTTCAAACTTGAATGCAACAGCTCAAAGTATCAGGACCCCTTTTGGGGCTGATTGGGGCGCATGAATAGGATGGTCATATGATGACCATTAGTTCAGAATCTTGACTAGATAGAGACCTAGTCTCATGAGGATTCAAAGGTAGGTTGTTGGGAATTTTGAATTGCAACAACTCCACCTTTTTCTCCTCTCTTGTGCGCCACTTTCATTGGTTTTTTTTAAGAAAAAATTCTGATTTGATTTCTCTCACTCTCTTGTGCGCATACTAGGGGTAAGTTTTCCTCAAGGTTTTCAGAAAAAGACCTAGCCAATTCTACTCCAATCCATTCCCCACTCTTGTGAAGTTTTCATGCTGAAGACTTCACTCTTCTGAACACATTTACCTAGCCTCCTTCTTCACTTATTGAGCGCATAGCAAGCCTCTTTGTGGTGGTCAATTGGTGGCTTGACAAGAAGAGTTCTTGCTTCTTGACGTGGGTGGTGTGGATCAACGTTAGAGGGTTTGAACCCTTCAAACCTAACACTGATCGTCTTGAAGTTTTGAACTCACAAACAAAGGTAACATCATACTCTCATAAAGCATGATTCTTGATTGCATGTGTGATTCCGCATAAGAAAAATTTTGTTTTTCCCTCTCACATGCTACGGCCTTCATGGCCAGTTACTTTCAATCTATACATGTAACACAAAGGAATGAGCTGATCAGATTCACACTGAGGAATACATATACATTAATCATAAAGAGTTCACAGATAGCTATGCAACACAAAACATAGTCATACATACTCAGAGTTCCCTAAGAAACTGCTCTGATAATATAAAATGTAACATCCCATTACGTACCGAAAATGTCATCATTGCGTATAGTATTAAGCGCAATTACAATCATAGTCATTAAGTTAATTAAATTACGGGAAAACATTTTCTTTTATTACATCCTTAAAGTTAAACATTAACCATTTCTGTAATCAATTAAAAACAACACCGTAATTGTAAATGCAAAACCCGCGAAAGCATAAAACTAATTTATTATAACCCTTCCAAGCAATACCACTAACTCTAGGTTATAAAAACACTATTTTCAAAAATTATACAGTGGTAATCGATTACAATCTTGAAAGAAAAATGACCTTTAAGAACCAACGTGTCCATTAATTATCCATATTCATTATCCAATGTGTCCATTACAATGGTTCCCAATACCATAGCCATTTTAAACATCAAATGGTCTATTTACAACACAAGTCTCTGAATGCCTTTAAGAACCAAATATGTGGTCACGAACAAGTCTCATGCTCACTCAAAATATCAATACAAATCATAGGCATCAATGCACAACAACTATATAGACTTAGAATCTAATCATGAACACCTAAAAACATGGCAATAACAACATGCAATATGTTCATGATCTAAGTCCAAAACACTAAATGTAATGTTATGTGCATCAAATAATACTCCTCCAAAATTCCATGCCCTCCATATGCACATCATGCTCAAACTCCTCTAAGCGAGCCTCTTGCCCGATGGTCCTCCATGCTCACCATAACCTAAAATGATGTCCACAAATGCAGGGTGAGATATACAAATATATCTAAGTAAACCAAGGATACTAGAGGATCACTCCACCCCATGGCTCACTTAATGTGCAACAATAAACATCATGTAAAATGTATAACGTACACAATCACAACCAACTGGGCTCACATCCAAGAACATCCGCACAAGGATTTAGTTCAAGGACCCTATCATATAACTCCCGGGAAGCTTCCTGGTGCCTCTCCCATGGATGAGACGACCTCTTGGCAAAATCCAACTGGAACTCCTCATGAGCCCTATCCAACGGAAGTCCCACGTTTGGATCATCCTGGTACCGCTCCCAGAGTTGGCCCCACAGCAAAAACCCAACCGAAATCCCCAAAGGATATCTCCAGCGGAAGTCCAAACTGAAAGAAAGGGCCTTGAAGGCCGTAGGCATGTGAGAGGGAAAAACAAAATTTTTCTCAAGCGGAATTACACATACCATATCAATAATCATGCTTTAGGACATAGATGTTACCTTGTTTGCTTTCTAAAACTTGAAGATGATCAAGGTGAGGCTTGAAGATACAAGCCCTCTAATGTTAATTCACACCACCCTTTGTCAAGACGGAAGAACCCTTCTTCAAGGCTACAAACGAACACCAAGGAAGGCAAGCTAGGCGTCCCTAATGGAGATGAAGGAGGCAAGGTTTCAAGGTGTTTAGATGAGTGAATTTTTCAGCAAGAAAATACACAAGAGTGGCTCATGGTATAGTAGGAGAAGTGGCAGGTTTTTCTATATAAAAACCCTTAGGAGAACTCCACTTTTAAAAAAAAATCTAAAGGAGGATTATATGCTGCTGATTTATGAGTCAGAAAATCACTCCAAAATCAGATCATAGAGCGCACAAATCATGGAGAAAAATAAGGCTGACAACCAAGTCAATTTATTGGTCTAACAACCATTATATGGCTAGCCTATTTGAGCGCCCCATTTAGCCATAAAATCCTCTCCTAAAATCAAGGACATGATTACGATAAGATGCTAATTGAATTCAAATTCAAATCTAGCTCTTATCTTCTCCTTTTGTTATGAAACAAACTACTATAGTCAATTCAAATTCAAATATTTAAATTCAAAATTTAAATTATGAAATTAAATATTAGATAATTAATTTAAGTATTTAAATTAATTAATAATGTCTGGACTATCCAAGCCCATTATCACCATCCATGCGCCCCCTTCCTTTTTAGGTAGGCTTCCAAACTTCTTGTTAGGCTAACAACCATTATTAGGCCCAAAACCTTTAATGCTATAATGTCAAGACATAAGGTGTTAGTGTGTGACCCATTAGGCCCAACATAGCCACTGACATAAATGGGCTTGGGCTCAATAAGACAACAACCTATTTAATGACAACACAGAGCACTAGCAATGCTTTGTTGCCCCAGAGCTAGTTAGGTTAATGACATGATCATCCTATTAAATATATTTGGTTACTGTATGTATTTCTTTTCGTCTCGGTTACCTTCCCATTAAACCTAGGGTGAGGAAACTTATCAACCCTTGCAGTTTAGGGTAAGCTTTAACTTGAAATAGGGAGTCTATAATTTACTGAATCTAAAGACAGATCATCTCATGATCTCCTTTACTATGCATAGATTCCCAAGTCACGTAAATATCTTCCCGACTTCTCCAGTTTACAGATAACCTAATCTCTCACAGAGATTTGATGAATTCCTTCAGCTTGTCACCTTAGGCTCGTGTTCTTTCAGGACATGCCCAAAGGTATACCTATGAATCTCCATGTTTTAGGCAGACGAGGTATACAATCAAAACATGCCTTCTAGAACACAGTCTAGGCGAAAAATTCTGGTCTAGGGAAAGACACCCAAATAATAAGAGATTGCTCTAATGATACTATCTGTGAGATTTCCTCATAGAGTCTCTTTTCCGGGTCTATTCAGTGCGAGCTATACCCTTATAGATTCACCCACGACTTTAGCTAAGATATCTATATATATCTGTAGCTCACGAGGTCTTTACCTTGTATCTGTATACAAGTAGAAAAGCAGTGCTAGTCTTACCCGAGATTACTGATCCCCATTTTCAGTGTCTCTAGACTAGGAACATAAAATTAGGAATAAACATCTGGTATCCTTGAATCCTCATGATCGTGATCTCATCACAGATACTGAGGAGATACCTATTCTATTCCATGGGGTTTATCTAGTTACTCATATAATATATTAACAATTATATCGAGACAAAATATGAAACAGGATAAAGAGTGCTTATGATTTATTTGCGACAATATAAAAGGTACACATATGTCCTAATCTAATCAAAAGATTGTCTCTAGGACATCCATATACTAACACAAACTAGGGGTGTTCATCAACCGATCCAAACCGATTCAAACCGCGAAATCAAACTGAAAAACCGAAAACCGAATAAACCGAAAATCGAAAACCGAAAAAAAATCGCAAATTTTAATTGGATTGGATCGGTTTTCGGAAGGGTTGATGAAAACCGATCCAATCCAAACCGATCCAATATATTAATTATCCTCTACCTACTTGTTCTTTCTCCAATCATAGCCCAAAAATTTCTAAACTCAAGACCCATTAACTCATCAACTAAACCCAAGAAAAAACTTAGTCACGTCTCATCCACTATAGTATTGTTTACTGATATTTTTGTATTTCAATTTTTTTTACAAAGGCAATATATACAAAAGATGTTATTTGCACAATAATCATGAAACTAATTTTAGGATATTCAAAAAACCAAAAACCGATCCAATCCAAACCGAAAAAAATTGGATTGGATCGGATCGGATTTGCAAAAAAATCTAAACCGAATGGATGATTACAAGATCAAACCGAAGGGATTGGATCAGATGAGTTTTGCTTCCAAACCCGATCCAATCCAGACCGCGAACACCCCTAACACAAACCACACATGGCAAAACCCAACCGGAATCCCCAAAGGATATCTCCAGCGGATGAGATGACTTCATGGAAAAACCCAACTGGAACTCCTCATGAGCCCTATCCAGCGGAAGTCCCACGTTTGGATCATCCTGGTACCGCTCCCAGAGTCGGCCCCACGGCAAAAACCCGACCGGATTCCCCAATAGATATCTCCAGCGGAAGTCCAAACCACACACATCTACTGGCCAGTGATCACAGACATGTCACACAATTCAAGTAAAACTGCATGATCATACAATTTCACACAATGTCAAAACCACACAAAATCCAACCATAACCTTCCACTAGGTGTGGTGGAGCACACAAAGGAATAAACCTCAGTTTCAATGGTTTACCTCAACTCCAAGAGTAATGCTCCTCACGTAAGCTCCAAGATTAGTCCGTTTCTATCGCGTTCGTGAGAGGCAACCTATATGATCAAATAATAATGATCAACAATCAATTGCAAACCATCAATCAATTTCACAAGAATTATAACCAATTATAGCCACTTAGGCCTAATGGCCCTTTCCCATTTAATTCAACTACCTTAACTCTTTTAGTCATCAAACTAACTCACCAATCCACAATTCTATGCCTCAAAACATCAATATTAATTGTGCAATATTTTTTCACCTCATTTTCCCCTCCAAACCCTCTATGGTTTGAATTCCTCAATGACACATGCTCCAAGGTTTCCAATCCTATTCCACACTCATACATATCATATAATCATACAATTAATTCATACCAATAACCAACCATTAATTCTCAACCATCACATTTATGATTTCCATGACAACATCCATCATAATTTTGCCTAAGTTACTAAACATATCACCAATAATTTTTATTGCATCAATCATCATCATTTATCATTCTAAGCATTTAATTCCACAGCAGACATACCATTTAATGCTCATAACTACCACAACTCAACATACATAATCAAAACCCTCACTAATTTTATGATCTCAATCAAAACTCCATGAGAGTGAGAAAACTTACCACCAATAGCTTCCTATGGTCCAAAGGAGTGATCTCCAACCAATGGATCAACTCAAAAGTCACCAAAAATTCTCCAAAATGGCAATAAATTTGTGGCTAAAATAGGGGTGTATCTCCTTGCACAATGCTCCACACAAGATGCACTCTACATGAAAGTCATTCACAAGAGTGTGGGGAACAACTTTGTAGTTGAGAGTTTCTCTTAAAAATGGCTAGAAAAGGGAGTTGAACTTCAAGGAGCGAAAACCCCTAACATTGGAGAAAAGGTCATGGGAGGAAGAGAAAGGGAGGAGAGAGAAATTTCTGATTTTGTGATGTTTTTGGCCATTTGGTCACTTAAGTCACTTAAGTGGGTCCCACACGTCATTTAACTTTCTTGAATCACCTAATTTAACCAACAAATTCATAACCTACGTATTTTTTTCATTCACGTCATATTTTTACTTCCTAAAAATACTGATCATATTTTCACGCTTATCGGTACAATTATACCGCAGTATTTTACACCGATAAAGTCATTATTCATCAAAATTTCCAAAACTTGTCTATCAACTCAATTTTTTGTCCTAAATCCATTTCCGGCATTATTTTTACCATTTGAGACCTTCTACTCAATTTTTCTTGCGTAGGGTTACGTGTTTGGTAAATTATTATTTTGCCATTTTTACGTATTTTGGCCCTAATTTCAGGATTTTCACTAATCCTACCCTTTAAACCACCTTTTCATATATAATAATATTTTTACAAAATACGAGGTGTTACAGCGTACTACTCTTATGGTTCTCAAATTTTGACTCAAAGTAGTTGACATCTCAATCTTCAAAATGGCATATGGCACGTCCCTATTGGACTTTTTGTGGAGGGTGATATGCTCTCCCAAAGTTCATCCAAAATCTGCCATTTTATAGAAATTTTGGCATCTTCTTCTTTGTTTTTCCAACATATCCTACTTTTGTAAAAGTGTGTTATCTATCATCAAGGGTACCTAATAGACACAGGTGGCACTCAAGGACCAGTACTGCCTTGGTGCTCTTACAACCCATCACAATTTATATCAATTTTCTTAATTTACAACTCATTAATTGCATTATCAAAACTTAAACCATTTCAATCACTTTGATCCATTTACATGCATTCTTTAGACATAAAACATAAATCATATCCTAGAATAGGTCTATTGCCCTTTCATCATGTAGCATGCTTCAATATTACACAAGATCCAAATATTACAATTTACAATTCTGCACTCGAAACATAATACAACACTTTCTCTAAATACAATCAAATGTATCTCAAATTATATCGTTATGCATATCTCACTAGACTTAGGCAAAAAGATGGCATGAACAAATATGACAACATTTATAAATCTGAATCCATATGCAATGTTCATGCCCTAAGTCTAGCTTATATCAAAATGCTCTCAAAATGTAAAAGATGCATAGCTCTTCAATGCTCATCCTACGGACCTCTTGCCCACAGCTCCTGTGCCACTGCCACTACCTGAAATAAAATCCTCAAAATAGGGTGAGATATACGGATATATCTCAGTAACCCAGAGGTTCTGGATACTACTCCACCCAATGGCTCACTCAGATGTACGTTAATAATATACCACAACATCCAAAAAGGAATAAAGCAGGGGATTTAGTGAAGTAAGGAAACATAAGGAGTAAAAAATGATGAAGCTGAAATGGTCGACGCCAAAACCACGCAACATCCGGCCTAATGGCCTCGGCATATAGCCTAGGGCTCTCATCCAAGGAAGTGTTCTCAGTCAACCAACCAAGGCACCCTCCATCCATATACACTCGAGACATTCCTAGAGTGCTCCTCAACGGATGACACCCCATAACCCTAGGTCAACTGAAACTCCCTCGCGGAAACCTATCTAGTGGAAGTCTGTAACGCCCGAAGGCAACAATCTACTGGCCAGAGACACGGTACATCCTATGTATCACTATACATACATAAATGCATGAACATGTTATAATACGTTATTAACATCCACCTCCAACCACTACTCCCAAGGGGCATAGTGGAGCACACACGGGGACTAAACCCCAATACCAAGGGATTACCTGATGGAAACTCCCTCTCTTGGTAGCTCCAATTCACAGTACCACCGAGCTTGGACTAACAAGAAATGCCTACACATAGGCCATTTCCATTACAATTATAATCAACCAATCACACGAGGATCATCAACAAAATGTGCAATAACCAAAATTACAAAGCACCAATGTCCACTCCCCCCCCCCAACAAGTATAGGTTCGGCCATATGGCCTAATTCATCAAACCATTTTCTTAATTTTAATTTAAGTTTCCACTAGCATCCTAAGGTTACCACAACACCAATTCAAGCTCTATTTTCCATCCAATTCCATCACAACAACATTTTCCTCAAATCACCTCATTTAGGCCGAATGCACACACTCACTCACTCCAAATATTATTTTCTTCCAATTCAACACATCCACTCAACATACAACCTATTTAAACACCATTCCTAATCACACAACATCAATTACACAATTTTTTCATCATCAAACCCTATATGCCCTCAAGTGGCTGAATTCCCCATGCAAGGATATCAAATGATTTTTGATTCATTTTAACATTTCGACACACCATACCATCCTATAATTTACTCATATAAACACTCCACGACTCAATTACACAATCATACAACATATCAATTTCACAAAGTGTTGAAATTCCAACTCAAAATTTTCCCAAGTTATTCAACAATTTCACCAATAATTTTTATAGTTTCTATCACTACAAAACATCATTCTAAGCCACTTTTATCTAATACACATTTTCAATTTGAGCTCTCTAACTACATCAATCCATGCATAATAGCTTTAGGTCACAAAAATCCAATCCAATTCAAAACCAAAAATTGGAGGAGAAAGCTTACCACCAATCAACTCCTAGGCATCCCAAGAATGATTTTCAACACTTGAACGGTCCAAAACCGCCACCAACCACCCTCCTTGGCCACTAAAACCGCCACCCAAGTAGGAAATGATCTCATTTTTCACTCAATTTCGTGGCTCTCTCAATGAAGGAAAGATGCTCACAAGGTCATTTTGGAACAACTTTGATGTTTTACACTTTTGGATTTGATGTTTTTAATCCATGGAAAAATAAATTTGAAATTCCTTCCCTATTCCTCCATGGAGGTCGTGGGTGGTTTGGAGAAGAAAGAGAGAAGTGAGATGCAATTGTGACTTTTTCTTGTGGCATAAGTCCACTTAAGTGGGGTGGGCCCCACCGCTACTTCACACGATTCAAACTAATTCAAATCTCCCGCTTAATCCACTAAACGTCCATAATTTTCTAAACTATTTAGAAACTCCAATTTTTAACATTAACCATTGTCCTTTAATTGTCCACGATTCAAACTAATTCAAATCTCCCGCTTAATCCACTAAACGTCCATAATTTTCTAAACTATTTAGAAACTCCAATTTTTAACATTAACCATTGTCCTTTAATTGTCCTTGATCAGATGAATTCGGAGTTTTTCGGTCGTTCAGAGAAATCACAGTTTTAAGCTGTTATACGCGTTGCGGTCAAGCTTCCCTAAACACTCTAATTTCCATCAATTTTCACCAGAAATCATATTTCCTAGTCCTATGTACCATTTATAACTTATTTCCAAACCTAGAGCTCAAAATTCATTTGGCACGCTATACGGTGCAACTGTACCACGGTATTTTTACCCGATAAAAACACTATTCATCAAATTTTCAGAAACTTGCCTAACCACTCAATTTTTCGTTCTGAATCCATTTCCAGGGTTATTTTTTCCATTTGAGACCTACTCAATTTTACTTTCCTAGGGTTACGTGTTTGTCAATTTACCATTTTACTCCTCTTATGCATTTTGACCCGGAATTCAAGATTTTCACTAATCCTACCCTTTAATCCATATTTTAATATATAAATATTTTTTTAAGAAATATGATGTGTTATAATGTTGTTTTTCCTTCGAGCTATGTACTTTTTTATTTTTTGTAATTTATAATATTTTTTTATATATATTAGAAGAAAAGAAAGTGACATGTAGAATGAAAAATCTCAACATCAACGGCGAATATGAAATGAAGGTATACATAGTGGTGGTGTAGCGAAGGGGAAAAAAGAGAACACTTAAGCTTGCAAATTGTTGAAACCTTATCTCTTATAGAATAAAGAAACAAACCTAAAGACTCCCTCATTACTCTAACCTCTTAGCTCTTTACAGTGGCAGAAGCACCCACAAGGCCTTCTCCTTCAAGGATAACGAGGAAGACATTGATTGGAAGGTTTGGGCTCCTATTTGAGGAGGAAGTGGATTTTGTCTTGTGCAAAGAAAAATTCGGTGATTGGACTACCGTGTTCCAGCCTCAGGTCTGGATCCCAACACACTTATTGATCGAGAATGCTGGTGGCCAATTGCGGGTAGAAAATGATGGTGAACTGGTGATAATGGGGGAGAAGGGAATCTTAATATTACTTAATATGTTTAATTGTTCTGATTTAATAGTATAGGGGGTTTATTGTTTGGATTGAAAGTGTAGGGTGGTCTTTTCAAAATGATCCTAACAACAAGGTGGTTTTATGAAATTTAGCCTTTATCTTTCCTAAAATCGCTTCTCCACTAAGCAAAACTTTTTTTTTTGTGGCAATTTTTACACAACATGTAAGCACAATTTTGAACCATTTTTCTCAATCCAAATTTTGTACATTTGACAGGTTAAGAAAAGGTCGACTCATATGACTCGGTTAAAAAAATGGCCCCAGTCTTGAAAGTTAAAACTAGAAATTATACCAAAATTCGATTAATTATTGAACTACATATAGTTGGCCATATTTATTTTCATTTTATAATTAATCAAAAATTACATCAATTAACTTTTTAGTAAATCCCATTTTGGGTCCTTAACAAAAAACATTGTTTCCACTTTCGTTCCATAAAAAAAAAGTCAATTTTCGGTCGCTTTACAATTTCAGTTCTTCAAAAATGTGGTCCCTCGGAAATTCAAAAAAAGACCTAATTTAGTCCCTAATAAAGGACTAATATGAGTTTTTTTTGTAAGGGACAAAAGTGGGGACCGTATTTTTTGTTAAGGACCCAAAATGGGGCTTTATTTTCAACTTTTTGTTAGAGAAACAAAAATTTTAATGGATAATATTATATACAATCAATATAATGTCTTAAATCTTAAATTAAGATCATACAAGAAATATCTATGTATGATATTATCAATAATTTCATCAAAATAAGTATAGTTAAGTTTAATTCGTTAGTAAAATGTGTTCTATCATAAAGGTTTAGATATAATTATTTTTGTTCAGGGTCTGACTGTACGAAAATCCTTCAAATTTTTGCATAGTTCAGACGCATTCGTCCTCCATTTTTTATGGCAAGTGGTGGTATACATTTGTTGGGTCAAGTCGATCCTTCAAATTTGGTGCGGAAGCGTTTGCAAGTCGGCACTTCAAGTTCAGAGCTCGGCAATCATAGGTCGACATGTAGTCACCTGGTCGACCTTGCGCAATAGAAAATGAAAAATGTGCAGAAAGAGAGAGAGACATAAAAGAACATAGTCAAATTTTAACATGGAAGACTTTCTTTAATGTGAAGAAGTAAAAATCATAAGACACTAGTCTAAAAAATCTTTAACTATGTAGAAAATAAATATTACAAATAGTCAAGCTTCCTTAGTTACAGTAGAGGTACAATCAAACTTCATCAAAAATGGTGGTAATTTCAAACTTCTCTCAAGAGGTCCTTAGAAAAATTCTCTAACCTATTACAATGGTTCTTATGAGGATGTATAAGGTGAGGGGGACCCTCCAACTTCTTCCAGAATCTTCTCACAATGATAAGGTGGTTTGACTGCCTTGAGTTATGCACCTAATAAATGAGAGTGCATGCCAACATAAGTAGAGGAACACCATCCAACAAATCTCCTCTTCTGACTTTAATGCGTCGGGTTCATCAATAGTCCGGCACCTTTGTAGCAGTCTTCGAATTTTCTTGCTTGTACCGAATTTGTCATCATGTCGGACCAATTGAGGTCGGTGTGCACTTTGGCCAGTTCGTATCGTCCATCCTCTACCACATCCCGGATCCAGTGATATCTCACATTAATGTGCTTAGTGCGGGAGTCATAGGTCAAGTTTTTTGCTAGATGAATGGTGCTTTGAATATCACACTCCATCTCGTACTTGTTTTGACTACGATCGAGTTGCAGAAGAAATTTCTTCGTCCTTATCATCTCCTTGCAAGCCTCAGTTGCGACAATGTACTTGGCCTCGGCCATCGAAAACACCACATATTTTTGTAATTTAGATTGCTAAGAGACAACTCTTCATGCAAAATTCATCAAGTATCCAGTAGTCGACTTCCTCGAGTCGACATCTCCTCCTAAATTAGAATATGTGTAGCTTTGTAGCTTGGCCTTACCTCCTCCAAACTGAAAGCATAAATTCGTCGTTCCTCTGAGATACTTGCAGGTCCACTTCACTGTTTCCCAGTGTTCTTTTCCAGGATTGGACATATAGCGGCTTACCATTCCAACAGCATACGCCAAGTCAGTCTCGTACAAACCATTGCATACATCAGACTTCCGATGGCAACTGGTACGGGATCTTCAACATCTCGTTATATTCTTCATCAAATCTCAGACATTGCTTCTGGTTCAGATTAGTATGTCCGGCTAAGGGGGTGCTCACTATAACACATCGTATTTCTAAATGCATGATTATATGTGATAATGTTGATTAAAAGGGTAGGATTAGTGAAAATCCTGAAATTAGGGCCAAAATACGTAAAAAGGGCAAAATGGTAATTTACCAAACATGTAACCCTAGGAAAGAAAAATTGAGTAGAAGGTCTCAAATGGTAAAAATAATGCCGAAAATGGATTCATGACGAAAAATTAAGTGGATAGGCAAGTTTCGGCAAATTTGATGAATAGTGATTTTATCGGTGTAAAATACTGCAGTATAATTGTACCGATAAGCGTAAAAATATGATCAGTATTTTTAGAAAATAAAAATATGACGTGAACGAGAAAAATATGTAAATTATGAATTTGTTGGTTAAAATGGATGATTTAAGAAAATTAAAAGACATGTGGGATCCGCTTAAAGGATTTAAGTGAGCAAATGATCCATTTACACTCAAAATCAATTTCTTTCTCCTCTCTTTCTTTTTCTCCTCGTCGACCTACACCATTGGAGGGCAAGTTTGAAGCTTTTGAATTACAACTCCTTTTTCTAGCCAATTTTAAGAGAAACTCCCAACCACAAAGTTGTTCCCCTAGAGATTGGGAGTGACTTTCATGTAGAGTGCACCTTGTGGAGAATTTCGTGGAGAGAGAAAATACCCTATCTCAGCCACGGAAATATGAGTTTTTGGAGAATTTTAGGGGACTTTTGTGTTGAACCATTGGTTGGAGATCACTCCCTTGGACCATTGGAGGCTATTGGTGGTAAGTTTTCCCTTTCTCATTGAGTTTTTATGTAGATCATACAATGGTGAGGGTTTTGAAGTTGTAAGTTGAGTTATGGTAGCTAGGAGCATTAAATGGTATGTCTCCTTTGGAATTAAATGCTTAGAATGATAAATGATGATGATTAATGCAATAAAATTTATGGTGATTTGTAAATTTATAACTTAGGAAATTTTGAAGTGTGATGCATGAGTTCATGAAATTGCCATGTTGTAGGAGTGTGTAAGTTGAGTTGTGGATCATTGGTATGAATTAATTGTATGATTAAATATGTGTATGAGTGTTAAATTGAATTGGAAGCCTTGGTGTATGATCCTTGAAGAATTCGAACCATAGAGGGAATTTAAGGAAAAATTGATGTGAAATTATAGTTTAATCCATGGTTGAGGTTTTAGTGCATAATTAGTGGGTTGGTGAGTAAGTTTGATGAGTAAAGTGATGGAAGTAGTTGATTAAATTGTGGTATGGCCTTTGGACCTAAGTGATTATGTTGGTCATAATTATTATGAAATTGATTGATTTTATGCAAGTGTGATGATCATGATTATTTGATCAATATAGGTTGTCACTCACGGAACCAATAGAAGTGGAGTAAGCTTGGAGCTTACATGGAGAGCATTACCTTCGGAGTTGAGCTAAACTATTGGAACTGGGGTTTAATCCCTTGTGTGCTCCACCACACCTAGTGGAAGGTTGTGGTTGGATTTTGTGCTTTGTGGCATTGTGTGAAAATGTATGTTCATGCATTATTACTTGTTGTGTGAAATGTTTGTGATCGCTGGCCATTAGATGTGTGTGGTTTGGACTTCCGCTAGAGATATCCTTTGGGGATTCCGGTCGGGTTTTGCCGTGGAGCTGACTCTGGGAGCGGTACCAGGATGATCCAAACTTGGGACTTTATTGTTGATTGGATTCTAAAGTCAAAATCCAAACTCATATCTTGGCGAATCGAGGTATATGCATTCCTTAGTCTTAGCATCGAGCTTCGCCTTTCGTCCTTAGGGATGTACATGAAAGCTCGTCATTCAAATAATTTCAAGTGATCGTAGGCCGTTTTCTGACCTGTCCAAACTTCCTCACGAATTTCTCCTTCAAGTGGCCGTGATGGTGAGAAGTTAATCAAATTTACAACAATTTTGATGGTTTCTCCCTAGAATGATTTTGATAACTCAGCATGAGATAACATACTTTGGACCCTTTCTTGAATAGTCTGGTACATCCTCTTAGTAACTCCATTCAGCTGAGGAGTCTCTGGGACCGTCTTCTCAAGTCTTATCCCAGCCACTTTACAGTAAGCTTCAAACGGGCAACAGTATTCAACGTTATTGTCAGATCAGACCACTTCAAGCTTCTTTCCAGTCTCTCTTTCCACCATTGCATGAATTCCTTGAAGGCTTCAACCATAGGAGAGGCACCAAGAAGGTTCTCTGGAGTTGTATAATTGGGTCCTTGAATGAAATCCTTAAGTGGATGTTATTGAATGTGTGCCTAGTTGTGATGTGATTTTGTGTGTTATACTGTTCATATGTTCATCATTTCATGCACATTGAGTGAACCAGTGGGTGGAGTGACCCTCAAGGACCCTTGGTTTACTGAGATATATATGTATATCTCACCCTATGTTTGGGGCATCATTTCAAGTACCACTGAGCATATTGGAGCATCAGGCAAAAGGCCTGCATAGAGGCTATGGTGGATTTTTTCCTGCATATGGATTACAATCATTTTGGAGAAACTTGCATAAGGATGCATATATTAACAATCATTTTGTATATTGACTTAGGATATGAACATTGGATTGCATGAGATTATGTTTATCATGCTTGGTTGTTCAATTGTTGATCTAAGTCACCCGACTATGGACTGTATTTTGCTACATGAACTTTTATATGTCTCTAATATTCTTTTGTGTACGGTGAGCATGGGAGATATCCATTGCCACTTTGTATTAATTGAGGCATTGATGTTATAAGTGACTATGTCTTGAAGTGTATGCATGTAACGGAAGGGTCTATGACGTAATGGATATAATGTATTATGAGTACAAGATTGTCAATTTGGTTCATGGATGTTATGGAAGAAATTCCCAAGAAAGTACATGAAAACAGAGGAACTAGTGCTTTGAACAGGTTGAGAGCGCTTATAAGCGCGTTGTGGCAGGGAAAATTTGGGTGAGGTTCGTGGCGGAGAGCGCTGAAGAGCAATAACGCACGTTGAAGCGCGCTAAGAGGCTGTTGATGGAAAAATTATTTGGAAGAGGGCGCCGAAGCGCGCCCTAAGAGAGCTTAAGCGCGCTCGTCGAAAGAAAAATACCTGTAAGTTGGACACTCAAGTGCTCTTCAGCGCGCTCCTCGAATGAAAATCTGGGTAGCGTTGTGCGCTCAAGCGCCCTACTGAGCGCTTAAGCGTGAGACCCCAGTGAATGAAAAATAAAATATACCACTTATTAGTGCTTATGGACCTTCCCATTTGGGTCTATGAAGGAAGATTATGGTGTTAAGCAAGATATTAAGTATTCTGCATTGGTTTAGAGTTGCAATCACGGTAATGAAATTATTTTAATAAAGGGAAAAAAAATGTGTCATTTTAAAGGATGTAAAGTTGTGTCATTTTAAGATAGAGAAAGAGATGGACAAAGGAGGATAGAGAGTTGACAAAAAAAAATTAAGGTGTGGGTCCAACCTCTTTGTGAGAGTGAAATGACATAAGTTGTGTCATTTAAAAGGAAAAACACTTTTCCTTTTAATAAATTATGAGTATTAAAAGGGAAATTTTTTTACCATATTCTTAAATAAACTAATGTAATTGTAACTGCATTTAATGTAATAAGTAATGATAACATTATCGGTACATAACGGGGTGTTATAGACGAGGTCAAGAACATAGCTACATCGTCTAGCCTAATCTGGTCTTACAAATATAACCTGGTTATTCTTTCCAGCTAGGCAGTGTGTGTAGCTCTCCAGCACTTGACGTTTTAACCTAATCAGTAATCCTTTCTTGTTCAGAATTTGGATTCCTTTTTCACTCATGTGGTCGAGGCGCTTGTACCATAACTTTATGCTAGGTCCATCTCAGATAGAGTTGGCTTCTCCACAATTTATTTTTCCTTGCATCATATACAAGGAACTTTCCTTAATGCCTCAGACAACTACTAAGTTTTTCTTGACTAGTTTGCATCTACATCCTCTGAAGTAATTTACTAACATGACCTCGTCAAGCTTGCCTACCGAGATTAGGTTTAGTCACATATAAGGAACATGCCTTACATCCTTCAGAATAAGTCGGCACCCGACATCTGTGGTTATGGTTACATCACAGACACCAATAATCTTACTAGTCACCTGGTTTACCATCTTCACGACTCTGAAATCACCATGAAAAAACCTTTGTATGGATGACATGGAAAACAGAACCGGAATCCACAATCCAGGCACAATCATCATAAGCTACATTCAAAAAATTATCCTCACTAAGGACCAAGATCTCAGCATCAACATTTGCAACCACCGTAGTCGTGCTCTGTACAATCTGATCTAGCTTCATAGTGTCATTCTTCTCGTCTTTCTACAAATTTCCGCAGTCAGTCTTCTTATGGCCAGGTTTCTCCCAATTGAAGTATTTCAATTCATATTTCGGCCTAGATCGACCTCTGGACTTATCACGTCTGTCATGACCCCGACTCTTGCCATGACCTGGGGTATCGGACCTTCCTTTATTCTCATCCACATTTGCCTCGGACATGCTAGGTACACCTCGTTCTCTTCTCTTGGATTCCTCATTCATGAGGTTGTCAGTTGTAGTGTCCATCGTCAATTTCCCATTAGGAGCCAAGTTACTTAAAGTAACTACAAGAGTATCCCAACTTTCTGGGAGCAAACTCAACAGCAATGGAGCCTGCGTCTCATCATCAACCTTCATCTCGGCTCTCCAGCTTCGTCCATAACTCGTACGCATTAGTGAAATTAGCAACATGCCCAAAAAGGCTTTTGTCGATGTATTTCCTAATTATAGCCACTGCCTTTCGATTCAGGATTTCCCATTCTTTCTCGAATTTGCCTTTAGGCATCTCTTCATGAACAACGGGCTCATAGATATCTTTGCAGTACATATGGTCTTCCATCATAGGTTTCCAGTAAGTAAAGTTATCTGCAGTAACCTTGAACATATCTCTATTATGGGCAACACTACTGGTCTCCATCTACTTTCCTCAGAACCCTTTGAACCTGGGCTTTTATACCACCGTTGGGTCAAGTCGTTCCTGCAAAGTCAGTGCAGAAGCATTTGTAAATTGGCACTTCGAGCTCAGAGCTCGGCATTCACAAGTTGGTCTATAGTCACCAGGTCGACCTTGCGTAATAGAAAATGAAAAATGTGCACAAAGAGAGAGACAGAGAAGAACACATTCAAATTTTAACGTGAAAAACCCATTCAATGTGAAATTGTAAAAACCACAGGACACTAATCTAGAAAATATTTCACTATGTAGAAAAGAAAGATTACAAATAGTCAAGCTTCCTTAGTTACACTAGAAGTACAATCAAACTTTACCGAAAATGGTGGTAATTTCAAACTTCTGTAAAGAGGTCGCTCTTCAAACTTATCTCTAGAGGTACTAAGAAAAGTTATCTTACCTATTACAATGGTTCTCATAGGGTTTTATAAGGTGAGGGGAACCCTGCACCTTCTTCCAGAATCTTCTCACAATAATGAGATGGTTGAGGTGGTTGGGCTGCCTTGAGCCCTGCACCCAATAAATGAGAGTGCGTACAAGTATTAATGGAGGATAACCACCCAACAATATTTATTTCGAAGATATTAACACTCAAGTTAGTTTGTGATGAATGAGGTGGTGCTTGTAGAAGAAAGATGTGTAATGAAAGTTGTATGCCCTATATTTGTATGTAAGTCTTATAGTTTACTTAGGACCTAATGTTCCTTTACTCTAGAGGGTAAAGCATGGGATTTAGCATAAATTTGTTAGAGAAGAATTGTTAAGCGTTTAACTGATACATGCTCAAAAAAGGTATCAATGAGGCAGGTGTATTTCCATACCGCGTATACTATACATGTCAGCTTGTGGAGCAATGGTTCTGGAACCTTACCAGTTTGACTACTAGGCCATTGATAAACCATTGGTTTACCATGGTTTTAGGCTTAATTATACTTGAAATATATCATGAATTGCATGGAAATTAGGGATTTATACCGCAAAGTTACAATAATTGAATATCTTGCTAACATGTTGTCATATTTCTTATTTCAAAGGGTTTTTGACATCTATTATGGCTTTTTGGAGCCAAAGAAATACAACAAGATGAGTTCAAACCTCAAAGAAGCAAGATTTCAAGTGTGTACCAGCTGAAGGAGGACGTTTTGGCATTCAAGAAGCACATTTAAACGCTGAAAATGAAGAAAACCACAATATCTCCCAGGACCAGAGCGTTTTGGCGCCCAACAGCACGCCAAAATGCTCCAGCAGCATGAAAATACCTTTCGAAGAGGACGTTTTGGCACCCATCAGCACGTCAAAATGCCCAAAGGCAGACAACAACTCACTGTGAGAACGTTTTACCGCACAAACAACACGCTAAAATGTCCATACACGGCCAAATCTAAATCCAAAAGAGATTTTATATCTTTATCAAGATGTGCATCAGATTTTTACAAAAATACAAAGTGGAAACAAATCAATCTTGATTGAGAATAGATATAAATCCATGGGAAGATATGATGGAAGATCACAACAAAGATTCAAAGCTCAAATCTGTCAACCAATCGTCAAGATCTTAAATGTAAAGAGGAAACAATTGTAGAATCAATTATAAATCTGATACAGATTCGTTGGGAGATTGAATGAAGGATACAACTCCAATGATTATAAATAAGGAGCTGGGGGTCAGACCAAAAGAAACCAATTCACATACTCATCCAGACAACCATTCATACTCAAAGGAGGAATCCTGTTGCGGAGCGCTGGAACACTGAGGAATCAAGTCAACATCACACCAATGGAGGCTTGGGGTTCTCTTTTCTTTATTATTTCTTTTGAATTTAGTATGCTAGAGTAGTCTTTTATGTAGTTAAGGGTAGATGGAACCCAATTGAATCTCTATGTTTATGAATTAAATTGTCTCTGAATCCTGTACTTTTTATAATTGAATAAATTATCTGTTTTTATTGCTTTCTATGAGTTTGTTCCTTATAGAATGATTTTGGGGAATTGTATGACAATAGGGATGTTGGTGCATGAACCCTGATTTGATAATTTATCATAATCCTTGTGATCTAGGAATAGACATAGGGTAATTATGCAATCTTGAAATTCTTGATCTTAATGCATGTTTTCTTGGGGAATAATCGGGGAACTAGAGTTCTTTCAAGATTACATAGATTTATGGTAACAAGGAATTGAGCCATAATAACTTAGATAGAATTGATTGGCAATATATTAAGAAATGGGTTCTTGACTGTTTAATTCATAACATACTGAGGAGATTGGGGGAAGTCGAAACCTTAACTACGCTTGTTTTTACATTCTTAATCAACATCATCTTTTATTCATTCTTTTAATTCTGAATTTTGTTAATTGCATGATATTACTTGTTTTTTTTTATTTTAAGTTCTTCAAATCACAATTCTCTCAAATCCAACTTTTGATTGTCCAACTAAGACGCAAGTAGCGAACTAGTGCTTGAAGATTCTGATCCTCGTGGGAACGATCTCGTACTCCAGTGCACTTTATTACTTTCACGATCGGTGCACTTGCCGAGTCGCAACAACCATGTTATCACTCCAGAGCAATAGCTCCCTAGCCTAGTACTCTACTTGCAGGAGTATCAGGCTGTAGGAGATGGTGGGAGTACGGATGACGTGGCATGTGGATGATTTCTCATGATTTTGGTCATTAAATCTCTTTTTGTTGTTGCTTATGTTTCATGCTTGTTGTTTTTCATTCGCTATCTCATTGTTCTTAGTTTGCTATCATAAAATCTTATTAGTTGTATCATCTTCCTTTGTTGTATTCACAAATCTTTCTCTTCTGCAATCAAGCCATGATTCTACAAAAAGCATAACCAGGCATACATGACTTTCTTTTATTTGGACTCAAGAATGTGAGGACTATTTCAGTACTAAAAGAACAATTTAAGAGGTTAACAACCACACCCATCCTTGTAATCCTTGACCTATTATTAGTGGTAAACAAAAGTGTTGTAACTTTAACATCGATGCTAATTAATAAATATATTGAAATAATTTTAAAATATATATGAGAATTAATTACACTATTATTAAACTGAAACAAATAATATGTATGTAATATTCTACTAAATGCCTCGGTGTTTTGTCCTAAATGCCCTTGGTCTTTTTGTTAATTCTCGAAATACACTTAACCTATTCTTTCCAATGTTCCCGTCCAATGTTCAAATTTTGAACGGAACTGAAAAATTGTGTGCTATGTTTGGTGCTGTTTCGATCAATATTGAACCTCTTGATTGACACCTAAATTCAATTGTAGCCTATAAATAGGGACAGTGACCAATGTGCCACGCTTTGGCAAACAAATGACCAAAATGCCACGCGAACAGTAAAATTTCCCAAACTGCCACGCGGGCTAATTCGCTACACAGTGTAGCAAATTACGTTTGCAAATAATTCGCTACACTGTGCAGCGAATTATGCCAGGTCAGATTGCCCCGTCAGCAAGAATGCCACGTGTCATCCCAGGAGTAATTCGCTGGGGTATGTAGCGAATTACAGTGAGAAGGAGTCATTCATGGCAGGCTCTTGTCGGACACGTGTCACAACTCCTGTAATTCGCTGTACCTTGCAGCGAATTATGTGTCAGTTTGCCAGTCCTGTCCAGTCATTGTCAGGACACGTGTCAATACCCCCATAATTCGTTGTATTTCCTAGCGAATTATGTACTAATTTTGCCATGACTCATAGCGAAAAAGGGACCACTGTGATTGATAATGGACAGTTGTCATCCCCCTAGTAATTCGCTAGGGGGTATAGCGAATTATGTTGCATAAAGTAGAACCTCATGTAGCGAACTTTGTTACTATAAATCAGCTCAATTCCATTTCAGGAACGGACTCTGAGTGCGAAAATTTGCCATTTATATACAAACATTACTACTTTTGTGTTATCTTTTGTGAATGTTAGTTTATTTTCTACTTTGGTAAGATGAGTGAGGGTAGGAATGATGTAATCGCCACAGTTTATTATAATGGGAGAAGATATTTGGGACCAAACGGGCAAGTTTTTGAATGTGATGCAAAAATGTTTCGCATGAGCCCAACATGCAATCTTCACGAGCTTAAGAAGATAATCTACAAGAAGTTGAGATTACAACGTGGTCAAACTCTTGCTCGATTGACCGCTAGGTGTGCCTCTGGTAAGCCCGTGCAATGGGTTGGCGTCGAAATTGTTGAAGATGACGATGTAACGTTAGTAGTAGATGCAAGCACTTCAGAACACGGCGAGTCAAGATTTATTGAATTTTATGCAGAAGTCAACTATGGTGGACAATCAAGCAGTCAACTTTCTCCACCATCCACTGACATCATCGTGGCATTTTGGTAATTTGTTTGCCAAAGCGTGGCACATTGGTCACTGTCCCCTATAAATAGATACAAGTGTGTCAGAAAATCCACTCAATTTATTGATCTCTTATTGTCATTCTAACAAATAATTTCTACATTCACGCTCATTGCATTTGCTATCCTTTCAAGAATTCGATTGTGTTCAAGGGGATCTAATTCAGCAATTCCATCATACTAGTGACAAGATTTGTTCTATCCCGGGATGATTGCCCAATTTCATTTGGCATTGGTATAAGGAGCAAATCATCTTAAGGAGACGACTTCTGTCGAGATCGAAACATACTTTCATTTATTATTTATCAATCTTTCTGAGTTCTTTCAATTCTAATTTATGTAGTTTAACACAGATTCATCAAAAACATGTTAGGAATAACAATCTTAAGGTGATTTCTCTTTGCTAGTGCTTTGTTGGTTTGAAATTTTTTATTAATTTTGTGATCTGTTACTATAATTTTTTAGGGAATTGCCTTGATGTATTTTGATTTTGTAATTCTTTGAAACATCAAATCTCCATTGCTACCAATTGTTTTGAAACTTATTTATTGTTGATTCATAGTTAAATTTTTTGAATTGCTTTGATATCAATTATTATTGGAAATTTTGAATTTTATGTTTATTCAAAACTTTTTTACATATTTTATGATCAATTGGATTGGTCTGTGTGAAGGTTTGCTTTTGAGTAAATTAAACCAAGGTTAGTTTCTATTTGTCTAACACAAATGGTGAGTTCAAGCAACTTGGTAAATGTGGTCGCTTTCGTTCTAACACTTGGAAAGAAGCCTGGGAATTTCAACGAGGTTGATTTCAAGAGATGACAATCAAATATATTTTTTATATGATAACCCTAAACTTGGTTTAATTTCTAATACAGGATGTCCTTCGGTTGGAGGAAGGAGAAAAGAAAGGAACTAGTTACTGTAATTGATGCATGAAAACATTCAAGTTTTCTATGCTTGAAATATATCCTTAATGGTCTAGATAATTCTTTGTACAATGTGTATTGAGCCTACTAGATCACCAAAGAATTGTGGGATAATTTAGATTGGAAGTACAAAATCGAAGATGGCTGACTAAAAAAGTTGATTGTCAACAAATTATTGAACTTTAGATAGATGATTCAAAAACTATAATGAGTCAAATCCAAGAGCATCAAGTGATCGTGCATGAAATTCATGCAGAGGGCATGTCCCTTAGTGAATCTTTCCAAGTTGTTGAATTTATAGAAAATTTACCACCATCATGGAACGAGTTCAAAATTGTCTCAAGCATAAGAGGAAGTATATGTCACTTGACGATCTAATCGTACAATTAAGGATAAAAGACGACAAAAAAATTTCTTTAAGAAAGTTTGTCAAAAACTCAGTGGTCTCAAGACCCAATATTGTTGAAGATGGTTCAAAGACCAAGATGGGGTAGCATTTTGAAGAGGGATCAAAGAAGGGTTCAACAAAAAAAATTAAGAACAATTGTTATTATTGCATCAAATTGGCCATTGTGGTAAGGATTGCAAGAAAGGGAAGAACTTCAAGATAAATGTCACACAGGCCAATATCATTGAATTTACTTCTGATAGGGTTGAACACATGATGTTATCGATTGTGGTTTCTATTGTGACATAATTGAAAACACTACGAAATGGTGGCATAGGAGCCACATGGCATTTATGCAAATTAGTGGATGTTTTCTTCATACACATGCAAAGGAAGATGACAAGATCTTTATGGGCAATTCAACAACCTCTAAAATAGAGGATGTTGGAAAGGTGGCTCTGAAGATGTCATTTGGCAAAGTGGTGACCCTTGATAATGTGCTTCATGCGCCATATATCGTAGGGACTTAATGTCTTTATGTTTCTTGAGTAAGAATGGCTTGATATAAACCTCAAGAGAAGTGGGTAGACTGGATCAACTAGGAATGGAATTTATGCCCAAAATTCAGCCTCCAACATGTCTTGTTATCTATAGTTGATATATCATGATACACACCTCGAAAATGAGCGATTCCAAAACGAAGTGAAAGATCACGTTCTGAAACGCGAAATAGGCATAAGAATCACTGAAAAGGCCAAGTATTTTGTGAGATATAGTCTGAGATAATTAGTACAAAAATTTAAGATTTAGGGGTTAAGGTTTGACTCTGTTGGGTTTTGTAAACAAAATTAAAGAAACCAGAACTGGAAGACGCCACAAGGATTGATAAGCCTATAAATGCCATAAGGATAAGAACCCTTGATAAGTTTAGAGATTCTCAAACAAAACCCAAGACAACTAGTCTCACCAAATGGTTAACTTGATATTTGAAATCTGAATTCTAAAAGCTATAGTTTACCTTTTTATAGTGGGCAACCACCATAATGAGTCCAATCCAAATATTACTGCACACAAAATAAACAAAACAGCCCAATAAGCCTTATTAAAAAAATTATCTAAATCTAAGAAAACAAAACTAGGTGCATAATTTGGGCCAAGTAAAATTTAGATTTCTTGCTCTTAATTATTCATCAACTTGGATGTTAACTTAAGCCCAATTTGCTTGTCCAACAAGGCTTATTCTTCAATCTAAATTAAGTATACCATTTTGAGCTCTTTTTCTTTTGGACTTAGGCTTGTCTCAAGTAAAGTGGCCATTAAGTGATTTAGAGCCTCTTTAGCCTTTTTACCTTTTTCTCTTGTCATTAGGCCTCATAGACCTTCCATGTCCTTCACGTTGCCTGCCTTGATCATGCCACCTCTTATGTCCTCATTATTCCCACCTTTTTTAGAGGAATTTTCCCTCAAATTGTAGTCATCTTCTACTACATTAAAAGGGGACAAATCAGCCACATTAAACGTAGTACTTAAGGGTGTTAACGGGCCGAGCCAAGCCGAGCTTTGCTCTTAAAAGGCTAAGCCTGTGATTAAATGTGTCGGCTTTACCAAGCTTGTTACCTGTTACGAATATGATTACCGGCCTGTGGCCTGCCTTATTTACAAAAAATAAAAGCCTAATTTGGCCTGTTAGCCTGTCAGAATATCCAAACAAAATATACAATCAACAATACTAGTAATTCCATAAATATTCATAAATTCAATGTATATCGAAACAACATAATATAGAACAAAATCTTTCAAAAAATCTGTTTAACTAATAAAATAGGGGTGAAATGGATTGAGAGGAGAGAGAAGGCTATTACAAATAGTATAAAAAATATAAATAAAAATAAAAATTAATATACTAGGCCAGCCTGAGAGGCTCCAAGGCCAAGCTTTTGAATTGGAGCCTAAGGCCTTTTTACTAAACGAGCTTTTATACAGGTCCAAGCCTGGTTCCAACAACCAATATTAGGCATGTAAGCCTGAGCCTTCACGAGCCGAGCCAAAGGCCCCTGAAAGGCCCCTGGCTCATTTATCACACCTAGTAGTACTTACACCATATTCACCTGAGAGGTCTATTTTGTAGGCATTATCATTAATTTTGGACAGCACTTAGAAAGGGCCATCTCCTCTTGGTTGAAGCTTAGATTTCCTTTAGGAAGGGAACTTCTTTTCTTTTTTAGCTTTTGCTCTTGTTATTGAGCCTCGTAGACCTTGCATGTTATCCATGCTTCCTGCTTTGATCATGCCACCTCCTATGTCCTTTTATCATGGCTTCAAGTTAATGTTTATTTATGATAAGTTTGTATTATCTAAAATTGACATTTATGTAGAGAAAGGCTATCGCAATGATGATCTCTTCAAGTTGATTGTAATGATTGTTGTAACCAAGTATGCTAATAACAATAATGATGTTTCTTGTATCCAAAAATAATAATAATAATCATGTTTCTTTTTTGTACTTGTTTGAGTTCACTGATTTATGTCATGCTAAATTAGAACACGTTAATCTTAAATCCATTAAGGGGTTAATAAATAAGTTTATTACATAAATTTAATTATTCAAATAAGAAGAGCCAAGTATGTGTTGAATCCAAATTTTCAAAATTGGTATTTCATCATGTTGAGAGAACAAATTTTCTTTAGATTTAATACATGCGATATATGTGATGTGAAATCAGTGCCATCTAGAGGTAATAAAAAGTATTTTATTACATTTATTGATGATTGCATTAAATACTGTTACATTTATTTGCTTAATAATAAAGATAAAACTATTAATGCAATTAAACATAGAAGAGTGAAGTTGAGACTCAACTAAATAATATAATAAAGATAGTAAGGAGCTATCACGGGGAGAATATAAACAACTTCACCTTATGCACCACAATCTAATGGGATTAAGGACATTAAAGGACATGGTGAATGCTGTAAAATCTAAAAAAATCAAAAATTAAAATTTAAAAATAAAGAAATGAATAGTTTAAGAATACAAGAAATAATAGATCTATTATCGGGAAAATAAACCAGGTGAGGAATATCATATTGTTAATGAATAATAACGATAATAATTTTAATGTCCTGGAAAATACATCAATAAAAATAATAATAATAGCATATTAATATAATTAACATGATAAAAAAATATTATTAAAATACAAATTAGGAGAAATATAAATACCTTATCAACCGTAATAATAATAAATAACAATTATGAACAAATAATAATAGTAGAGATAATTATAAATAATAATTAAGGCATAAATGTAATCAATCGAAAACAATAATTAAGACCTAATAAAATCCTTTGCATTACATTGTTAAAATATTAAGTGACTGTTTGGATCCTCATTTTTTTTAAGCTAGAAGCTGCTTATAAGCATAAGCTAGGCCAAACAGGTTTTGAAAAAAGCTCTTTTTCTTATAACGAAGAAAAAAGCTGAAAATTAAAAGCTCCTCTTAGGAGCTTTTTTTTAAGCTCTTGTCTGCTTTTCATGAATTGTGTGCTTTTTTTTTTAATGAAAAGTTATAAAGATAGAGAGAGATAATTTTCTTGAAATATGTGCTTTTAAATAACTTTTAAGCTAAAATTTGTATGTGATTATCAAACAACTTTTAATTTTTTTTTGCTTTAGCTTATAAGTAGCTTCTAGCTTAAAAAAAAAGAGCAGCCAAACATGCTCTAAATAACTCAATATGGAATTAGGGCTTGGTCAACGTTTAAATTAGTTGGCAAAAATGAACTCATTGAAAATATTTATGTTGTCATTTTAATTATAAACGTTTATCTAAAGATTAATATATATATTTTTATATATAAACAAAGATTAAGATTAATTTATTTACTCTCGGTTCCCCAGTAAAGTGCAATTTTCAACTTTTTATTTCATAATAAAATTAATAGCAGTAGCATATTTGATATTCTTTGGCCATGCTGGACTAGACCAGGCGCCAGAAGAAAGTGAATTTCATATTCTTTGGGCCGCTTTCCGTTTTCTAGAGTACTAACTTGGCTCCAGCTATAATTTTGTTTCTTTCGTGTCTAAGTAGAATATATAGAGAGAGAGAGAGATCCCATCCCATCCCATCCACTAACTGGTTCTCCACTTTATTGTGACACTATGAAATGGACATTCACCTTAAGGAGATGATGATGATGATGTAATTAACCACCAATATCCCCTTAAAACTTTTTTGATGGATTTGTATAAAAAACACTATACATATATTATGAAAGTTCTCTGGCTTATACATGAACATGATTACAAGGACAAAATTCTCTTTTCATATTTAAGTAATAGTTTTGGGTGTGGAACCGCATAATTAATATTCAGGACCCATACATCTTCTCGTAGAAAATTTGTCATCTCCTGTTTGTTTCTTTTAATTTATTGCTTACCAAAACTTGCCGCTCATCATGTAACCTCCACCACTCGCAATGGACTAAATGTGAGAAGTCATACACGTGTCTCCCTGTGCAAACCGCGGAATTTTAAGAACGACCATTTGTCAATTCATACATATATCCGTCTGCAATAGAGCAATATAAAAAGAATGGGGTTACTATCTAGCAAATTAGTATCAATACCACGCTACTAGCTATACTAGTCCGGATTGAAACAAGCATGGACTAGGTCTAGATGCAAAGCAAAATCAACCAAATTTGACCAGCATTTTCCTTCACCTTCGCTCTATTGGTATATATATATATATATATATATATATATATATATATATATATATATATACTCCATTTGCACACAAAAAGTTAATCTCATAAATAATGATCAAAATTTTTATTTAAGACTTATTATTCTTATACTGATATAAGAAAAATAATATATATATATAATCATTTGATATTAGTATCAAATTAAAAAGTTTGACATCAAATCGTAGTCGTTAAATTCCGTAAATCAGACGTTATAATTTATTTGGGAATTATTAATTAATTAATAAATATAACCCAATAATTATAACCATTAAATTGAAGGAAATCAACAGTTAAAATTTAATACAAAAAGATTCTGTTCTTTTATATATATATATATATATATATATATATATATATATATATATATATATATATATATTATATAAATATAACTCAATAATTATAACCGGTAAATTGAAGGAAATCAAATATATATATATATATAAAGACAGGATCTTTTTATATTTGATTTCCTTCAATTTAACGGTTATAATTATTGGGTTATATTTATTAATTAATATATATATATATAGGGATAAGATCATCTTACACCAGTGTAAGAATAATAAGTCTTACACCAAATCTTAACTGTTAATTTCCGTGCATCTAACGGTTGAAATTTATTATGAATTATTAATTAATTGATGAGTGAGACCCAATAAATCTCAACTGTTAGATGTACAGAAATTAACAGTTAAGATTTGGTGTAAGACTTATTATTCTTACACTGGTGTAAGATGATCTACCTCGTATATATATATATATATATATATATATATATATATATATATATATATATATATATATATATATATATGAGGAATGCTACTCTCATTTTACATGAGAGTAGTTCTCTCATGTTACAGAGAGAAGTCACGTGAGGCCCACCATTAAAGGATAAAGAAAAAAGAAAAAGAGTAGGTGAAATTTTTGAAATGAGATAACATGAGATAATTACCTCATATAAAATGAGAGTAATATTTATATATATATATAACGAAATACTTTTCTTATATTGTAGAAAAATAATTACCTCATGTTATGAAAATAAAATTACAAGTGAGACCCACATATAAGAGGAAAGAGAAAAAAAAAAGTGGTGCGACCCATCTCTTTTTTTGTGTGTGGCAAAGTTGTTTCTCTCATATAAAATGAGATAAATATAACCTATACACGGAGAGTTAATCATGATTTAATTAATGCTTATGTCAATACCACAAAAAAAAAGAATTATTTTATATTGGTGTAAGTTATACTTTTAAATTTGATCATTGATACTATTTATATTTACGATTCTAATTTATTAAATATTTGAATTGTCAAATGCAAATAAATCAATCAACAAGATTTAATGTTTGTTATTTTTATCATGCTTATGTGGAATTGGCGACTGTGTTTTATGGCTGAAACTACGAAACTATTGACCTGTAACCTACATAAATCTATGATCATATAATCTATGGGCCAAACAAAACCAGAACACGAGTTTGACGAAATTGTTGGAGGAAAACCACTCGAACAAAAACCAGATTATTGCAACTTGTTTGAATGGGGTTGATTTAGAATCAGATAAGTTCAAACACTCGCTTTTAGTCTTCAAGGAAAGTCTTTTTATTGAATGGGTATGACGCTTTTTTTTTTTGGCATCTTATCCTTGATTTCCTCCGCGTACTAATAAATATGCAACTTTTTGGTAGACATATAATTTATGTTGCCCTACATTTGGAATTTCAATAATAGCATGTAGTCAATGCTACAGTCACTCTCTTGTCATTTATTCTTTCGCCAATATGCGATAGGATCCAAAATAAAAATTACAAATCAAATTTAGTTATTCATCTAAATAATAATTGGTTAAATCCTTAATATTTTAGTTATTCAACCCTTTAATTTAATTGAAATTTTAATTTTTTAGAAATCTCTTTTAGATTAATATGCACGATGAATCTCACAAGTTTGCAACTCTCGCCGGTCTATATCTAGAACATGCAAAAATTTGTACTTATACTAGTCCAGGTTAAAATACTAAATATCTCTATTTAGAACCCAACCCCCTTTATTCTTATATGATTGATCAAGCCATACAAGAAATTGAACATATAATTCAGGATAAATACATAATAATTAAGACAGGTTTTATTGAAAAATAATTTAAATCAACATAAAGATTTTCATTGGATCCATATCCCCAAGTATCAGGAAAATTATCCAGACATATTTGGCTTAAACAAAATAATGAAAGAAAAGAAAATTAAAATAAATCCTTGGACGAAGAATGACGATTGATTTTCACGTTTCCGCTTTGATCCTCCTTTAGTCTCCTTCACGATCTCTAGTCTCTAAATTCTTCTATCGTTTCTGCCCTTTCTCCCGTGTTAGAAAATTATCGAGAGTTGTTCCTTTTTTTTTAATCCAAGAAAGTTTCCTTAATTTTTCAATTTAATCTTCAATCAGATTATGATCGGATATGATTTAAAAAGTCAAAACAAATCATCTTGAAGATGAGGCAACAGTGGCTAGGAAAAACTAAAGTAAGAAGACTTGGCGCTTTTAGCGTCATGATGTGAGAGAAGTTGACGCTAAAAGTGTCATCATTAAGTTCACTTGAACTTGGCGCTTTATATAAATATTCCTAATTATATGACTTTTAAATTAGAGAGTTATGATGAGAAATTTATGGTCATAAATAGAATGAGGATGAAATTCTAAGAATTTTGATATCCATATTGGGGATATTTTACACAGGTGAATTTTCATCTGTCATTTTTGACTGCTGACGCAGTAACAGTCAGTAGAATAGATCTAAGTTAGCAAATTATATTTAGAGAGCTAATCTAATGATATAAACATCATGAATGAGGTTAGTATATGAATTGATAAAGATTGATATCCATATTGGGGTATTTTGAAAATGTCACTCCTGCCGGGTATTTTGTACTGCTATAGAAGCAGCCGGTAGAGTTTCAGAACAGGAAAAAGATGAGAAAATAGAAATAAAGACCAATATATGCCTAACAATTCATAATTAGACCAATAATGTTAAAGTTAAGAAGATTATAAAATTCAGGCACAATTAAGAATACTGATAAAGACTACAATGCAATTAAACAACTGTTAGTGGATCTGTGATCTACCAATCAAATTTTTAAGTTATGAACATGATAATTCGACAAAATTAATGTTAATTACTTAAAGTTAGAGTCATGCTTGTTTTCGAGTAAATATTTGACAACGGTCCAGATAAAAATTACACCGAGTCTCACTAAAGGACTAAGTGCCACTAAAGTGACATAGCAACCCTAATTAGGGAACCATCCCTTCCCTCCCCATTCAGCAAGCTGCCGCCCCATTTCTCTCTCTCTCTAAGATTCAATTTTCAAATTTTGCTGTCACTTCTCTCCAAAACCTCTCCAAATCACCAAAACTCTTTCACCAAACTTGTTCCCCTCACTCTTCTCTTCACAACCATACCATTTTCATGGTGTGAATCAAATTTTTATGGTCATTTACCTCATGTACTGTCGTGGTCTTTAGCTTCATAGAGCCATGGAGTTGTGTTCTTGAGTTCTCTTGAAGAATAACACTTCTGTGTTTGGTTTTCTTGAGTTCTAGTGTAAGTTTTCTAAATTTTTCTTGAAAAACCTCATATTTTTCTCTTGTGTTCTTAAGCTCTAACTCTTGAGCATGTTTTTAAAGATATGTTCTTGTTTAAAGGAGCATTCTTGTTGGTAAAAGTTGAAGCTTGGAGCTAAAGGTGTGAACTTGAAGATGTAAGCTTCACTTTGGGAAAAGATGACCCAAAAAGCCTTCCCTCCTCCCTTTTAATGCCTCGGTTTTGTATGTGGGTGGGGAGAATAATGTTGAAAAAATTTTAAAGTAAGGATTTTGATTATTGTTCTTGAGGGTGTGTGAGTTTTGAACCAAAGAATGGTTGGTTTGATGTGTAAAGGTGCAACCTTTGGATCCTTGTGTGGTTTTCATGTAAAAAGATGAACATGAACCCTAATAGGACCTTGAAAAATTTGGTCTTATCATGGAGGACTAGGGTTTGATGACAAAAAAATGTTAATAAGTGGTTAAGTGTGGAAAAATCCTAAGAGGAACTAAGAAAGATTAACTAAGTGAATTATCTCTAAGTGAAACTTACTAATCTTGATTAAGGATGGCTAAAAACCCTAATAAACATAACTAATCAAATCTTCCCCCTTGAGTATAAGAGGGATTAGTTGTGTTAAAAATAAGAAAATCATGGATTAGAGGATTAATTAAGTGTAGGTACTAATTAACTAAAGAAATGACTAAGAAATAAACTTGAAAACCCTAATCTACACACCTAAGCAATTCGGCCATAGGTGATTAATTTAGGGTCACTATGTTAAAATTAATAATAAGATCTAATTAGGACACTAATCTAGTGGTTAATAGAGGTGGAGTATGCATAATACACTAATTAAATATTAAGCCCTAAAATTGGACTTAATTAGGGTTTAGAAGCACTAATTATGTAATTAGTAAACCTAATGAACTAAGACCTAATGTGACTATCTGGGAATACATAAGTGACCTAATAATAGAAAAATCCTAAAATTAAAGTGACTTAGAGTTCCTAATTAAAGATAATTAGGATTTGCTAATTAAACACACTAGGGGTTAAATGACCAGTTTTTAGGCTAACTTTGGGAGAGCATATCTCCCTCCACAAAGGTCCAATAGGGATGTGCTATACATCATTTTGAAGCTTGAGATGTCAGATTTGTGGTGTCAAAATGTGGTACCATTTGAAGATGTGTAGCATTCAGTAGTTTCGATTGTGTGGAGACTACCCTGGGGGCCATATGCAGGGACATGGCTGCGTCTTCCACGAATTGTTTCTCCTCCGTTATTACTCAAATTAGGCTCATGATATATCAAATTAAATATAAAGGTGTCTAGTTTTCGGTATAAAATTTTAGAGAAATTGGTTTAGAAGATTTTCCAGAATCACAGAAATGGTGAGGGATGTTTAGGGCTTTGTTCGGAGTTGGCAGGCAGCTTTGCTTGCCCAACTTCAAACGGTGATAACCGGAGTTAAAAACTCCAAATGAGGCATGTGATATCTTGTTGGAAATATAATTGAGTCTAGATTAACATAATAAAAGATGAGAATTTTATAACATGTGGGTTGCGCACAGTGACTAGAACACAGAAGCATGTACAGTTATAGAAAAACCATAAAAGTGAGATTTAGGCTAAGTGGGTTTATGGGAACCCTTAGTAACTTATAATAATTAATGTTCAAGGTTATGAATGACATATATTGATGATAAATGTCTTAATTAGTTGTAAGTTAAGTGGAAAGTTCCTTAATTTAAGAGAGTTTATTAATGGACTAAGTGTCTAATGAGTTATTGTGAACTTAGTGAACAATTCCTTATGCACTAAAAACATGTAATTAAGTAATAAATGGTCTAGACTTTTAATGGACATATTATATGCATGTAAGAATGAAATGTGAAATCATTAAGTGATTGAGTATTAATAGTGTAAATGGTTCCTGCTCTATGTTTGCCTAGATGACTTGGCACTTGAGGGTTTATTAGAGCATACGTGTTTTACTATTGGAGTTGGGCTTGTGATAAGCTCAGTAAAGTAAGCTCCTAGTTCTGATTTCTCCTCTCTCTTATGGCCTCATCATAATGGTGGGCATTATGGTTGTATTGTATGAAAGTATGTGGTGTAATGTATATGTGCATTCATTCACATTCATATAGATGTTATATGATTCTTGATGTTATGATGATGCACTGATGATATATGTTATAAGAATCCTGACCAATGATCGTGGTATGTAGGCTACCTATGACTTGACTCTAGGAGCTATTTTATACTAAGGTTGTGTTGACTGTGTATGGCTTGACCCTGGAGTCACACATGTGTAACCGTCTATGGCTTTGACCCTGGGGTTACACAAGGATGATATGATGATGATATGTTTATGTTGTATGCATGTACTATATGCTTTATATCTAACTTGTCATGAAGGAAGTGGGCTCAGGGGATTAGAGGATCCTCTATGAACCTTGAGCTTACTGAGATGTGTTATCTCACCCCGTTTGGGAACGTCATTTCAGGTATCCAGAGTAGTGGAGATGCTTCTAGGGGCAAGGCCCCTTGCCTTGGAGTAGTTGATGACGACGCTGATTTATTTTTATTATGATTACCAACCCTTGACAATTGATTTGATGATGGATTGAAAATGGGTATAATTTTTGAATATGTATGAGTTTATTGAAGTAGTTGGAGGCATGTAATGGTAGTGTCCCTTTGGAAGTTTATGCTTGCAATGATGAATGATGATGATTGAACCAATAAAAGTTATTGTGATAAAGTTTGGTAACTTAGACAAATTTTGATTGATGAACTAGGAGTTCTTGTAAAATAAGTTGTTGAGGAATGGTGTAAATGAGTTATAGATGCCTTGAATCATTAATAATAAGGTAAACTGAGTGTGTAATGCATATGAATTGAGTGAGAAATCTTGTTCCCCTTTATATGTATTTTTGGCCTAGAGGGAACGAATAGGGGAACACGATGTTAAGTGATAATGTTGTTAGTACATAGGTGTCCTAGAGACAATCTGAGAGCCAGATGGACCCATGTACTTCTTTATTTGTTATGAATATATTTTATGAATAAAATCATTATTTATCTTGTTTCGTATTGCATGTCTCAAATATTGAATATGAGTAACTGGATAAAGCCCTCGGAATGGAACGAGTGTCACATTGAGGATCTTTGATAGGGATCACGATCATGAGGGCTCAATGACACCACACGTCCATAGCCAGAAATATGTTCCTAGTCTAGAGATACTGATAATGGACATTGGTGATCTCGGGTAAGACTAGCACGACTCAGCTACTTGCATGGAGATGCAAGGTAGAGTTCTCATGAGTTACAGACATGGATATGTCTTAGCTGACTCGTGGGTGGACCTATTGGAGAATAGCTGGCATTGAACAGACCCACAAAGAGACACTACAAGGAAATCTCACAGATTGTATCAATAGGTAATGTCTCTTATTATTTGGGTGTGTTTTTCCTTAGACCTGACGTTGTCATATAGACCTATGCTCTGGAAGGCTTGCTTTGATTGTATATCTTGTCTGCCTGAAACATGGAGACTCATAGGTATACTCTTGGGCATGCCCTAAGGACTCAGGGCTAGTGTGACAAGCTAAAGGAATTCGTCAATCTCTGTGAGAGATTAGGTTATCCATAGACCGGTGAAACCGAGATGACATTTACGGGACTCTAGAATCTATGCATAGTAAAGAAGTCATGAGATGGCCCATTCTTTAGAGTCCGTAAATGAAGATTCCATGTTTTGACAAAAGCTAACCCTAGACCGCAGGGGTTGATACGTTTTCCTTGACCTAGGTCAATGGGATGGATAACCGAGACGAAAGAACAATTCACACGGTAACCAAATAGATATAACAGGTTGATCATTCGATGAACTCAACTAGCTCTGGGACAATAAAGCATTGTTAGTGCTCTGTGTTGTCATTAGATGGATTGGGCCTAATGGGCCCAAGCCCATTTATGTCAATGGCTATGTTGGGCCTGATGGGTCGCGCACAAACACCTTAAGTTGTCTTGAATTCTAGCATATATGGTTTTGGCCTAATAAGACACAATGGGCCTAAGTTGGAAAAGCTCACATATTGGGCCAAGAAAGAGTAAGTGGCATCATGGGTCAAGTTGGACTTGATCCATGATGTAACCTAATTAATTTAAAAGTTGAATTGATAAAATTAATTTGAATTCTAATTTTAAATTTTGAATTTGAAATTTGAATTTAAATAATTTAAATTCTAATTTCGAATTTCGAATTTGAAATTTGAATTTAAATAAAATTAATTTAAATTCTAATTTTGATTTTTGAATTTAAAATTTGAATTTAAATATAGTCATCAAATTAGATTTATTGAAGATGGAGAAAATAAAGGAAACCAATCAATTAGATTGATTGGAAACAAATCAATTGGATTGATTGACTAAAATTAAGGAAACAATTAGTTAAATTAATTGGCTGAAATTGAGGAAATAAATCAATTGGATTGATATACCAAAATTAAGAAAACCAATTAATTAAATTAATTGGCTGAAATTGGAGAAACAAATCAATTGGATTGATTGATCAAAATTAAGAAAACTAATTAATTAAATTAATTGGCTGAAATTGGGGAAACAAATCAATTAGATTGATTGACCAAAATTAAAGAAACTAATTAATTAAATTAATTGGCTGAAATTGTGGAAACCAATCAATTGGATTGATTGGATAAAATTAAAGAAACCAATTAATTAAATTAATTGGCTGAAATTGGGGAACCCAATCAATTGGATTAATTGGATAAAATTAAGGAAATTATCCAATAAGATTGAGATTTGATGAGGGTGCTGATTTGACCTAGTCTTAGGTTAATGAGTCGTCACATCTATATATAGCCCCTATTCTTCCTAAGTTCCGTATCTCTTCTTCTCTAATTTTCTCCACTGAAAACTTAGCCAACACACACATCAGTGTGGTGACTATCTCTGTCTTTGAATAACCAAAGGCACCACCCAATCTCTATTCTTCTCTTGAGTCTAGCAACCTCCATTGAAGGATATTGGGCATTCGAAGAAGTGTTCTTCTCTTACAAGAAAACAAGGTGGTGTGTATTTCCATCAGAGGACTTGTGTTCTTCAAGTCTGAAGAATTGATCAAAAACACATCTGATCAGGAATAATTATCCGAATAAAGGTATCAACTATAAACCCCTAACATGTCTATTGCATGATTCATGGGTTGAACATTATTGAGGGTGGGAAAATGTTGCTTCTTCTGCACACACAAAACTTTAATTTTCCCTCTTTTATGTTCATGGCCTACAAAAGGAAAATGTTCAAATGTAAGGTAAATGAGGATTGTATTGGTGATGAGAAAGGTTGTGTAACCATAGAGTTGATTGGGTGTAATTGAAATACATTGGATAACATTTTACCCTTGTGGCCAAACCTATAGTGTGATGGAGGGATTGCATTATGTTATTTGTTGTACTTGTTGGACAAGTTAATTAATGATCATGTATGTGTGATCATTGTAGGTTGCCTCCCACGGACGTGATCCTTGAGGATTGAGCTTGGCAGATTGCCTTTGGTCATTGACCAAAAGGATTTGGGCATTTATGAGTGGACTAAGTTACAAAGTAAATTGCTTTGGAGCTACCTAGCTTGGGAGATTCAAGAAGGTAATCCATGGCTACTGGGGTTAATCCCCATTTGTGCTCCACCATGCCCCTTGGGGGTAGTGGTTGGAGGCGTATGTTAATGATGTAGTTATAACATGCTCATGCATATATGTATGTATATTGGGTACATAGGATGTACCGTATCTCTTACCAGTAGATAGTTACCTTCGGGCGTTACGGACTTTCACTGGATAGGTCTCAATGAGGGAGTTCCAGTTGACCTGGGGTCATGGAGTTGTTATCTGTTGAGGAGCACTCTAGGAATGTCTAAGGTGTATTGGTGGTGGGTGCCTTGGTTGATATTCTGGGAACACTTCCTTGGATGAGAACCCGTAGGCTATATGCCGAGACCAATAGGTCGGATGTTGCGTGGTTTTGGCTTCGATCATTTGAGCTTCATCGTATTTTACTCCATATGCATCCCTACTTCACTAATTCCTTGTCTTTATCCCTCTTTGGTTGTTATAGTGAATTGTTGATTTTACACCTTAGTGAGCCATTGGACGGAGTGATCTCCAGAACCTCTAGGTTATTGAGATATATTTGTATATTTGTATATTTCACCTCGTGTTTGGGGCATTATTTCAGGCCGTTACAGTGAGACTGGAGCTGTGGGCAAGAGGCCCATAGGATGAGCACTTGGAGATTGAAGGATTTTTGCATTGAGGCCACATTGGCATAGGCTAGACTTAGGGGATGAACATTGTATACTGATTTAGGATTATGCATATTGTCATCTTTGTTCATGCCATATTTTGCCTAAGTCTAGTTGTATATTTATCATGTGATATTTTGAGGTTTTATCATGTTGTACTTGGAGAAGTTATTTATATTTATGCTCATTATTTGGAAGGATTGTAATTTGTAAATTACGGACCTTGTGTAATTTTTTAAGCATGTATATGATGAAAAGGGAAATAGGCCTCTTTTAGGTTATGATTATGTGTATGTTGAAATAATGCATGCAAATGGAATAATATGATTGAAATGGTTTAAGTTTAACAATGTAAGTAACGAATTGTAAAGTGAGGTGAATGATATAAATTATTGTGGGTTGTAAGAGCACCAAAGCATTGTTGGTCCTTGGGTGCCACCCTTGTCTATTAGGTACCATTTGTTGATAATAACACACTTTTAATAAAGTGGGATAAGTTGAATAAACAAATGAGATGCCGTCGAAATTTATATAAAATGAAAGTTTTGGGATGAACTTTGGGAGAGCATATCTCCCTCCACAAAGGTCCAATAGGGACGTGCCATACACTATTTTGAAGATTACGATGTCAACTATGTTTTCTAAAAATTTGGTAGCCATTGAGTTGTACGCAGACCTGTAGAGGCGTTTGAATAGGGACTGTCTAGAATGCCCTGCACTTGGGGGCTGTCAGGTGACAGTTTTGAGAAATTCATTTCTCCCTCAATTCTTAGTCAAATTACGCCCATGATATGTAAAATTGAATCTTAAGGTGTATAGTTTACTGTATAAAAATTGGATAGCAAGTGGTGTATTTTGTTCAGAATCGCAGAAATGGTAGAGTGTGTTTGGTGCCCTGTTTGAGGTTGGCTGACAGCTTTGCTTGTCCAACTTAAAACGATGATAACCGGAGCAAACGAGAACTTTATGGAGCGTGTGATAGCTTGTTTGAAAGGTAATTAGGTCTAGAATAACATACTAAAATATGAAAGGCTTGGAACCACTAAATCTCTTGCAATGTCCAGATTACTAAATCATGTGCAGTTTTGTAAAAACCGTAAAAGTGAGAATTATGCTAAGTGGATTTATGGGAACCTCTTAGTGACTTGAGAGAAGCATTTTATGATAGTGAGGCATTTAATGTAATTATTTCGCGTTTAAATTTCAGTTCTGATCACAACTTTTACTCATTACGTTTTATTATCATTTTAAATGCTTACGTAAAGAAAAGAAAAAAATTTACTCGCATTTTTAAATGAACTAATGTGATTGTAACTGCGTTTAATATCATAATCAATGTTAACAATACCGGTTTACAATGGGCTGTTACAGGATGCATAGGGAAATAACATACGATGAAGCTGGAATGGTCATAGCCAAAACCATGCAACATCCTGCCTATTGGCCTCGGCATATAGCCTACGGGCTCTCATCCAAGAATGTGTTCCCAAAATATCATCCAAGGCACCCTCCATCCAATACACCTGAGACATTCTTAGAGTGCTCCTCAACAGATAACAACTCTATGGCCCCAGGCCAACTGAAACTCCCTCACGGAGACCTATCTAGTGGAAGTCTGTAACGCCATAAGGCAATCTATCTACTAGCCAGAGATACGGTATATCCTATGTACCTAACATAAACACTTACCCAAATCCTTATGGTCAAGGACCAAAGGCAATCCACCAAGCTCAATTCTCACGGATTACATACGTGGGAGGCAACCTACAACGATCACACATATGATCATCAATTCAATTGTAAATCAAGTTGAATTACAAAGCAAACACTCTTCCTCACACCCATCATAGGGTTCGACCATTAAGGCCCAAAATACCTCATCATGTTGTTAATTGTATCTCGACGTTCCTATGGCTTTTTAAGCCCACCACAACACCAATTCAAGTCCTTAATTACATTCAATTACAACTCAATACCATTTTCCTTAAAATTTCTTTTATAGGCCGAAATCATAATCCACACACATCTAATGATTTTTCTTCCAATTCACATGTATCACACCATCACACAACCTATCAAAACTTAGCTCCAAACATCACAACACCAATTATATGAATTTTATATCATCCTTCCTTATTTCCTTATTTTCTTATTTCCACACTTCAACACATCATACAATCCTATAATTAACGAATACAATTACTCCACAACTCAATTATCCAATCCCACAACAATCTCCATTGACAAAGTCTTGCTCAAGAACACAAAATTTGCCTAAGTTAATTCATTTTTTCCTGAATAATCTTTATAAGTTCAATCATCATAAAACATCATTCTAAGACATTTATCTAATACACATTTTCAATTTGAGGTCCCCAAAAACATCAATCCACATACACATAGCTTAGGGCTCATAAATACAATCCAACACAAATCCAAGAATGGAGAAGAAAACTTACCACCAATCAAGTCCAAGGCATCCCAATAATAGTTTTCAACACTTGAATGGTCCAAAACTGCCACCAAACACCCTCCTTGGCCACAAAACCGTCACCCTAGGGAGGAAATGATCTCCTTTTACACTCACTTTTAAGGCTCACTCACGAAAGGAAAGATGTTCACAAGATGATTTGGAACAACTTTGGTGTTTTACACTTTTGGTTTTGGTGACTAGAAGCAATGACAAACGGAGTTTCAATTTCTTGCCTTCTTTCCCATGGTGGCTGCGGGTTTGGTTGGAGGAGGGAAGAAGAGAGCTTTTTCTAATTTGGCACATGTGTGCTTTGGCTCACTTAAGTGAGGTGGGTCCCACACGCCACCTCGTTCAATTCGAATTAATTCAAATCTCTCGCTTAAACCACTAAACTCCAATTAATTTCTAGACTATATAGAAACTCCAAATTTTAACATTCACCAATGTCCTTCAATTTACCTTGAGCAGATGAATCCGGAATTTTCGGGTCGTTCGGTGAAATCACAGTTTTAAGTTGTTAAGTGCACTTTGGGCATGCTTCCCCAAAAACCCTAATTCAATAAATTTTCATCAGAAATCATAATTCTTAGTCCTATGTATCATTTATAACTTATTTCCAAGCCTAGAACTCATAATTCATTCAGCACGCTTTTCGGTGCAACTGTATCGCTGTATTTCTATTCGATAAAAACATTATTCATCAAATTTCCAAAAACTTGCCTAACCACTCAATTTTTCGTTCTGAATCCATTTCCAGGGTTAATTTTCCTATTTGAGACCTTTTACTCACATTTCATTTCCTAGGGTTACGTGTTTGACAATTTACCGTTGTACCGTTTTTATGTATTTTGACTCCGAATTCAGAATTTTCACTAATCCTACCCTTTAATCCATATTATAACTATAATTATGTGATTTAGAATTACAAGGTGTTATATTCATCGAAGTTGCTGCGACTTCACGAGGATAGTAGTGGAAACGGTATAAGAAAGTACATAAGAATAAGCTTATTTTCATTAGGGAGGCATGATAGGAATTTTCATGGATAAAAGAGTATATTCCTTTGATAGCTAGGAGGAAATTACCTTATGGGAATAATCCTAACATGGGGATATGATCTGAGACTTTAATTCATGGGGTGCTTGAGAGCTTTGTCAATGATCGAGACCCGAAGTTCACCTCTTGGTTTTACAGTTCATTGCAAAGAGCTTTTGACACTCAATTGAGATTGAGTACTGCATATCCTCCTCTGATTGATGGTCAAAGTGTGTGGATGATTCAAATATTGGAGGATATGCAGAGAACTTGCGCCCTACAGCAGAGCACATCATGAATATATGCTTCCCACCGATGGAGTTTTCCTATAATAATTGTTTTCATGCTAAATTTGGGCATGGCTCCCTACGAAGCATTGTGTGGTTGGAGATCTAGAACTCTCACATGCTAGTCATAGGTTGGAGATAATGAGATATTTAGTATGGATTGATTCAAGACACCACTGAACAAATTGGATTAGAGAAAAGTTAAAGCAGGCAAAGAGTCGTCAGAGGAGCGAAGGATCGCTCAGAATCTGAGGTCAATGTGAAAGGAAGCTAATGAGTAAGACCATTGTCATTATCAAGCTAATGAGTGAGAATATTGTATGTTTTGCAGTAAAAGTTGTAGGAAGCAAAATTAACCATAACACATGGATAAATTAATGGATATCATTATTTTCTAATGTTGTGAAGCTTGGATGATAGTAAAAAAAATTAAGTTAGGTTAAGAAAATAGTTAAGGAATGGATTAAGTGAATAAGTTCGCAGCAAGGTTAGTGGGACCCACTTAAGTGACTAAAACTACATTCCTTTAACCTTGTGTAACACCAGTCTGCGGCTGATGTATTAACATACAAATGGTATTTAAAAGCGTAGCTTGCAATAATTAATCGTGAAAGCATAATACTATTTTATTTAAGTAAATAAGGCTAATTCTCGTGGTGGATTAACTAGTAATTAATTAACAATTCTTATGTAATTGCAATGCTAAAATAAAACCTGAAATACCTCGTAATCATAAATAACAATTCAAAAGCATCCATAACTCTTGGTGCTATAATACAAAAACTCAAGTCAACAAATAAACAGATTATTTAATAGTGGCATAGACAACCTCTATGCTCACCACAAATAAAATATACATGGTCTCACATAAATGTAACATAAACATAGTCATGTCTCATCATGGTATAACAGAGAATCATAATATGCATCGCTCATATAATAACAAAATCTCTATGTCGGCCTCGTGCCTCTAGCATGATCCGCCTCATGAATATCATCTCCTGAAAAATGTGCCCTAAAAGGGGTAAGATTTCTAATAGAAATCTGAGTAAGACAAAGGGTTCTCAAGGAATCCTCCATCCCAAGCTCACTTACAGATATAATATAAGTTCAAAAACAATGCAGGCAGTATATTAAGAAATAGAATAATAGTAAGTTAAGGGGAATGGCTATACCGGAACATTTAAAGCAGTAAACAATGTTATATATAAAATGAGCATGTCATGCAATATATCAAATGAGTGTGCAATACCGTATATATCCATGTCATGTGTGTATGCAACTAGTCTACTGGCCAGAGAACAAAGTAGGCTTTATGCACACCTGCAACCTACGCAGAGTATAAGTGGCTCTCTTTATACCCTCAAACGCGGATTTACCATCTTGTATGGCCTCTACCATACTCAGGGATTCCTGCCCGGTGTGGTAACCCTTATACATATACATATGGCAATTGCATAATAATAGGTCTCAGCTCAAAAGTATATCCAATAATCACAAGAGTAATAACTTTTAGAAAACATACCATGTACAATAACCATTCCCCCATGGGGTTTGATGGAGCAAACAATGGATAAAACCGAGGACCGAAAGCTTACCTGTATCGGTATAGTCCTCCAACACAAGCTCAGTATCAACAAGGTCACCCACAGTCACACAATCCAGCAAGTACAATCTATTTTATGTCAAGCATACCATTAATAATCAGATTCTATAATTTCATGACATTTGGACTACGTTTTTTTTTCGTTTTGTGACTGCAGGCTTCTCCCAAAGCCCCCAAGTACAAAATCGTATTACCATATTTAAAATTGGTATTGCAAATCTTTACAAAAAATCCTAATATTTTAGTATGTTAAACTAGACATCACAAGGTTTTCAACGACATATTATATGTCTCAATCAAAGTTGTATAACTCCGGTTATATTTTTCGTAAAGTGACTGTGACAAATTGAATTTCCCACAGCAAGTCAGCAACTTCAAAATCAAGCCGCGATCAGTCCACTTATCCAATGGATCTGAAATTTTACAAGACTATATCTCTATGTATTAGCTTCACATAGGTCTAAATCTCATTCAATTTGGACCTCTGTAGCTCAAGATATCGTAATTTTACTAAACTAGTGTGTTGTTGTCATTTTTTCTAGGATGGAATCGATTCCCAGTTGCAGGGAATCGATTCCTCCCGACAGAATGCATAAAATCTGTATTTCTTCTGTTTTGGAGATGCTTCAATGGCATCCTAAAGGTTCTAACTCCGATATACCCACTTACAGAAATTCAATTAACTTTATTACACTTAGATTAACAACCCCCCAACACAAATCATCAAAGATTCTCTTTTTAATGACTCAAAACAAGTTATTTTTATGAAAATGAAAGGAAAATAGTTAAGGATTACCTTGGGGCTCTTGAAAAAAAAAAAAAGAAGGGCCTTTAAGGTCAAAAGTTCACCCTTTGTTTCTGTCCTATGTGGTACACGAATTTCCAATCATCAACTTGGTTCTTTCCTTCACAAGGTTGCTCCTTGGAGCTTCAAGGAAGGTCTTTTTTCTCTCCTTTCTTTTGATTTTTTTTATAAACTCCTTTAATTTTTTTTATCTTGCTTTTTTTGTTGTTGTATGAATGCTCTTCTAATTCTTGCTTACTAGCTCTTGTGGTGCAATTTTGTGATATGATTTCATAGACTATACATACCTGCACCTTTAGATAATATTGATAGAGCAAAATATGTGTTTATTTGTATGAAAGAAATAAAATGGCTTAAGGCTCAAAATAGTTGACTAGGGATATTTAACATATAGGTTGGCTTGAAAGGCTCAAATGTCCAAAGACGACCTATTTCCTTTTTAATGATCACATAGAGTAATCCAATAGTGAGTCTTGAGCCTCAATCGTACAAGTTTTAGATTGCCTTTCTGCACCAATCTTATATAAACATTGTATCTGCTCTCCAACACTCAATTTACCACAACACTCAATTTATCACAAGATCAAATCATGTACTCAAGAGATATCATTCAAGGAAGAAAATATTGGGTGTAATGAGTTCCTCCAGCTTAATGAATGTAACACCTCGTTCATGTCTGGATTATTATCTTACATTATAGTATTAAGCGCCATTGTAATCAGAGTAATGGATTAAAATACGGATAAAATTTTTCTTTTCTGTTTACTATAATTAAATTAAGGGTTCATTTTTTCTACAGTCAATGTATAACATATCTACATTGAGCCCAAAACAACGTCATTTTGGAGCAGAAATCAAGGTATTTTTGTAATTATAATTTGTTTTAGGGTTATAATACTCTTTTTTATTATAATTTTTTAATTTTTCAATTCAAAACGACGTCATTTTCGGAGCAAATATAGATAACTTATTTATATTCACTGTAGAAAAATTAAAGCCTTAAATTAATTCCGTATGCAATTAATTCAAATACCTCAATTATAACTTATACATTACACAGAAGCTTACTTAATTGTATCTTACATTAACTTAGAATCACTTACTATGTAGCTCCCATAGACTAGCATAGTATAAAAGTCACTTCATAATTTCAATATTAAAATATTATTATATATACCTTAGGTAATGGGTAATCATGTAAAACTCTACCCCCAAATTTGTCACCTTAAGCAACTTCAAAAATTCTAACCAATTCGTGTTGATAACGTGATGTGAAAAAAGAGCGGCGAACAAATGGAAAGAACTCAAGAAATTACAAAATAGAAAAAAAAGCAATTATAAGACAAAAAAGAGTAAGATACCAAAAATTGTATTATTGTATGTAAGAATAGAAGCCTATTACCTTCGTATATAGATGAAGGTGGAAGAAGAATACAAACTCTTCATCTTCTGGTCTACTCATATTTTACCGTGACAATACACTTAATCTCCCTTAAAATATAGTAAAGTGTAATAATGTTCATTTACAACAATAAACTACTTTTAAGGTGAAATAATATTTGTTGCAAATCGCTATAATTGAGTTCGCCTCTTCATCTCAACTTTAATTTTTTTTTTCCGGTAAATTCATCTCAACTTTCATTTACTTATTATGTTCTCTACATATTACTTATGATTATATTGCTTCTTATCCTTCCACTTGAGTCAATATATATTTTGTCAAAGTTTTAAAAACCCAATTGACCCTTCTTGAATTGGCTACCATGGGCCTACAATAGATTACCCAAATTCAAAATAAAACCTTCTTTTAATTATTCTTTCTTTTTTATATTTCCCATTGAAATTGACAACGATTTTGAAGTAAATAAATATTACGATTCATTAAATAGATAAAACATAACAAAAGATAAAGAAGGGGAAAATGGCTCATCTAATTTCTTCAATTTGCAAGGTCATATTACATATACAGCTTTTTTACACAAACAAAATAATTAAATACTCATTCTTTTTTTTTTCGAGAATAAATGTTATTTATATGCTGTGTAACCTTATTTAAATTTTTTTTATGAGTAATTATCTTTAAAAGATTCAGTTATCCTCATTTTTTCTTCCTTTTATCTTAATTATTAACTACTCTTATTATCATTATTATTGTACGTTTTTATGTCTTCAATTGTTATTTATGCTTTTCCATTGTTCAATTATGCATAATTACGGGTGTCTGAAAAATAATTAAAAGGAAAAACTATTATTTTTTCAGTTCTCTCTAAAAACTTCAGAAAAAATATTTGTTTTTATAAAAAATAAATAAATTCAAACACGCTGTCGATATAATAGACATCATTTAATTAATAAATGTATTGACTATGTGTGAGAATTCATGCAACTACGGACACGTGCTTCCATTTAATTTGAAGTACAAATTCAAAGTACATGATTCGTACATACGTATGATAAACAATTTGTATTGCACACTAGTATATAACATACCACTACAGCGGCGCAGGCGACAGATAATAATTTATCGTGCATCCAAATTTATTTATTTTTAATTTTTTCTTAACACCAAACACGTGAATTAAATAATGTGGGATTGTTCTAGTGTAATAAGTGATCTCGAGTTTGAGGACAATGGGATATCAAATGAGTAATACCATTTTTTTTTCTTTTTGAGAAAAAGCACCACAAACCCACGTCTATTAAATTCTTTTACACAGAATTATATTTGTGCAAAATAAATCACCGACTTTTGACTTGGTTTGTGAAGGTATAAGCTTATATGTTTAAAATTAATTGTTGTAATCAGATTTGGACTTGTGTAAAAACTCGTTTAATAAAGAGGTCTCAGACTACAATTCAAAAGCCGGCCTTAAAGTCTCTAAGACTGGCCTAGTATACTTACTATCTTTTATTTTTAGAGTAAATATCATTTTTTGTCCTTAGCAAATTTTACAATACCCGCTTTAGTTCCTAGCAAATAAAAAGGTTATTCGTAGTCCCTAAGAAATTCAAAATAGACTCATTTAGTTGAAATTGTGGTCCCTCACAAATTCAAAAAAAGATTCACATTAGTCCCTCAAAAGGACTAACAGGGGTCCACTTTGAATTTCTTAAGGACCACGAATAGCCTTTTTATTTGCTAGGAACTAAAGCGGGTATTGTAAAATTTGCTGAGGACCGAAAATGGTATTTACTCTTATTTTTATTTTATATTTTTTATACTAATCATAATAGTCTCTTCTCTCTCTTCAACTCATTTTACCTCATTTTATTGTTTAAACAGACTTTTTGAATGAATTTGTTTTATATTATTTTGTTTGAATATACTTTGAAATTATAAATCTCTGTGGAATTATTAGTGCTGTTGATCATATATTTTGTTTGGATAAAATTATGTTGTCTTATTTTTTAATAACAGGCTAAATCAGACTTTTATTTTTTGTAAATAAGTCAAGCCACAGGTCGATAATTATATTCATAGGAGATAACACGCTAGGCCAGATTTGAACACAGACTTATCTTTTTACGATCAGAGCCTGGTCCGACTCGGGCTATTAACACCCCTACTTACATATACTTGCTGATGATACACCAACTAAGAGGCTTAAAAAATAAAGATTAATTTCTTGTTTATTCATCTTCTATTGAAGGTGCATGCAAGCTTGGATTTTTATATATAATATGTCATACTTAACTTCTTGTTAAAGAGTTGTCAATCAGTTTACCAAAAAAAAAAAAAGAGTTGTCAATCACGATTAATACTGAATTTCCTCATATATTGATAAAACGAATAATGAATATTACAACACTATCAAGATGTATTTATACTCATAACTACAAAACTGAAACTGACTTAACCATACACGGTTATGCAGTTAGATCTAAAAAACTGTTGTATCAATCTGTAACCGAAATCGATGACGTGGCAACTGGTGCAACTTGATGATCAGTCTCCAATAGCCCCCTACAAGCTGGACAATGTATGTTGTACATCCCCAGCTTGGAAACAGCATGAAGAAAATGACCAGGAGGCAATGGTTTGGTGAACATATCTGCGATTTGAGCAGCAGAAGTGATGGGAAGAAGATGCAGTAAGCTAGACTCAATTTTGCTGCGAGTAACATGGCAATCGATTTCAATATGCTTAGACCTTTCACGAAATATTGGGTTACGGGCAAGATGAATGGCAGAGTGACTCTCACAATAAACAGAAGCTGGATGTGTCCATGGAAGGCAAAGGTCATGAAATAGATATTGAACCCACTGGAGCTCACAGGAGAGATGAGCTAGAGCCCTATACTCGGCTTCAGAAGAGGAACGACTGATCGTGGTTTGTTTCTTGGAACGCCAATGCACAAGGGCTGAACCTAAGAATATGCAAATACCAGTGACAGACTTCCTAGTGTCGGGACATGTAGCCCAATGAGCATCAGTGAAAGCCTGAACTCGAAGATCATTATTAGCGGGAAAGAAGAGAGCAGAACCAGGAGCACCTTTGAGGAAGCGAAGGATGCGTTTTGCAGCAGCAAAGTAGGATGAGCTACATATTGACTGAGACGGTGCACAGCGTAGCATATATCCGGCCTGGTGTTAGTCAAGTAGAGAAGACGGCCAATCAAACGGCGATAAGGAGATGGATCATCGAGAACTTCTCCCTGATTGGAATGGAGTTTGACATAGGCATCCATAGGAGAAGAAACAGGTTTACCGCCCAAAAGGCCTGCATCCGAAATGAGCTCAAGAGCGTACTTCCTTTGATTCAACACAATTCCACGTGAAAAACGAGCAACCTCCAAACCAAGGAAGTAACGAAGATCACCCAAATCCTTAATCTTGAATTCATCATCCAGCATTTGTTTCACACGAGTGATCTCAGACAAGGCAGTGCCACATATCACAATATCATCAACGTATACCAATAAAACAGTAAAGGAGTGTTAAGTGTGAAAAGAGAGTGATCAGCTTGTGCCTGAATGTAACCAAGTCAAATCAAAAAGAAGGAGAGCTTGGCATGCCACTGTCGACTTGCCTGCCATAAGCCATAAAGGGACTTCTGTAATCGACAGACCTGACTGGGCTTGTCAAGATGAAGACCTGGAGGAGGCAACATATATACTTCTTCGTTAAGGTCTCCATCTAAGAAAGCGTTGTTTACATCTAGTTGATGGATGAACCAGTTCTTCGAAGCTGCTACAGCAAGTAAAATGCGAATGGAAGAGATCTTTGCCACAGGGCTGAAGGTATCAAAAAAATCTACACCTTCAGTTTGGGTGAAGCCCTTAGCAACAAGACGCGCTATGTAGCGCTCAAGGGAACCATCCGATTTGTATTTGAACTTAAAAACCCACTTGCAACCAATGGGTTGTTTGCCAAGGGGAAGATCAACCAAGTTCCAAGTATGGTTTTGTTTTAAAGCCTGAAGCTCAGTAGACCTTTCCTTGCACCAGAGGTCAGACTTAGCAGCTTGTGAATAAGAGCTTGTTCCACATGAGAGGAAACATTAAGGCAGAAATGTGTATATGTGGGTGAACAAGTAGCGTATGTTAAGACACTAGATAATGGATATTTAGAAAGAGTGGAGGAAGAAGGAATCATACCTTGGCAGAGATTGATACGTTGAGTGTGAGATGGGCTATATTGATACTGCTCTAAATACTTTGGAGGAGCCCGAACACGAGTGGAACGGAAAAGAGGTGGAGAGGAAGTGCTGGGAGCTGGAGATGATGGGTTAGGTGATGAGGCTGTGGTAGAAGGAATGGAAAAAGGAATGGGTGAATGCATTGTGACAGATGCATTGGGTGAGGGTACAATGTGGGGAAGATAACTGTCAAAATCAAAAGGTGAAGTCTCTGAAGATGGTGGGTAAGGTTCAGAAGGTGGTTGGGTAATGGGATCAATCAAAGATTGATTGCTGAATGGGAATATAGTTTCATAAAAAATAGCATTTCGAGACAGAAAAAGCTCTATGGATTGAACATCATATAATAAACAACCTTTAACACCTGCTTTATGACCCAAGTACACTGCCTTACGTGCCCTTGGTTCAAACTTTGTGCGATGGTTATGCAGAGTGGATGCAAATGCTAGACATCCAAACACTCGTAAGTGTATTAATGATGGAGGAGTGCCATGAAGGACCTCATAAGGGGTTTTATGTTGGAGAAGAGGTGTGCAGGTACGATTGATCAAATGGATGGCATGGGTTATGGTATGGTTCCACAGCTTGATAGGCACTTGGGACTGGAAGAGTAAAGCTCTAGCCACATTTAAAATGTGTTGATGCTTGCGCTCCGCTCTTCCGTTTTGCTGCGGGCACTCAACACAACTCCTTTGGTGTTTAATGCCCTTTTGAAGATAGATATCGGTCATTAAGAATTCATTTCCGTTATCACTTCGAATTGTAGTAACAGTGGTTCGAAAGTGATTCTCAACATATGCAATGAAATGCCTCAAATGGACTCTAGTTTCTGCTTTACTTTTCATCAAAACTATCCAAGTATACCTCGAAAAATCATCTACAATTGTTAGAAAGTATGTATGACCTTCAACAAATGGAGTAGAGTAGGGCCCGCAAATGTCTACATGGATTATATGGAAAATCTTCAACGATTTTGTCAGGCGAAGAGAAAAGGGCAATTGTTTTTGCTTTGCCAAATGGCAGATATCACACGGGCTTACATGTTTAGCAGGAATAAAGGGGAACCTAGAGGACATATTTTTCATTACAATTTCAGATGTGTCCTAGTCTTGAGTGCCATCAGACATGATCACCCTTATTCTGGTTACAAGAATTCAAAGCAGTATGTAACTTCTTGGAGTATGCAGCATCCCTTCCAGTCTTCCCATCAAAGGATTAGGACTATCTCTATCTCTCCTGTGATACCAGAGCTCCAATTTAGAGCTCTGATACCATACTGAATTTCCTCATATATTGATCAAACGAATAATGAATATTACAACACTATCAAGATGTATTTATACTCATAACTACAAAATTGAAACTGACTTAACCATACACGGTTATGCAGTTAAATCTAAAAAAACTGTTGTATCAATCTGTAACCGAAATCGATGATGTGGCAACTGGTGCAACTTGATGATCAGTCTCCAATAATTAACATACTTAACAGGTAGAAGTGGTTGACACTTAGACACAATGAACGTGTGGATTAGTTTCTTACACTAGGCTAGCTATGGTTTTTATAATAAACCACTTGCAAAACGTATGGTCAATTTTTACCTTTACTAAAGCTTTAAGCTATTAAATAAAAGGTTCTACATTTATAATACATTTCTTTATGAAAAAAAAAAACATTTGGCTTGAAACTTGAAAAATATACAGATCCATTTTAATCATGTATTGAAATTTAACTTCAATTATTTAGTAATAGTACCAATTATCAATACTTTTAAAAGCTTATTCGTCTGTTAAGTAAAAACTCATATCTCACCTTTTTACTTCTCTAGCACATACAAACAAAGCAAATTTATAAATATAAACATAATAGTGTTTATTCCGCGGTCTCATTTGCTTGCAAACCACATACATCTACGCTACCCCATTAGCGGAACGAACAAAGTACGTTTTTTTATATAATTTTTTTTTTATTAGTGGATATATTAGTTATATTAAATATGAAACATGGCCCTAGGATCACGTGTCATTTAAATTCTTGTGCTGTCTTGAATTTAGAATTTATTGAATGACGGTAAAAAAATATTTTTAATTTATTAGTTTCCGTAACAAAAGTTTGCTTAAAAAGATTAAGAAAAGACAAATAGACTTTAGAATTATTTTATCACAATAAAAATTTATTCTACTGTAAGTACCGGCTAAGCTGCATCTTAATTATTCTATGATGAATAATTGATAGTAGAGGTTTCTTTATGCATGTCCAAGCAAAAAGGTTGAGCTAGTTTGACTTACCAGTTGTATATAAAAATTTAGTAGACCGAGTTGTGACTATATGCAAATAGTTTATTATTGGGGAGCCACAAGTTGATCTTATTTATTTGAAGACAACAACTTCCCACTTGGCGACGAAGTGCTGAATTATTTCAGATTTGGAGGCTAGCTCAAAAAGTTATATATAGAAATATTTTAATGACAAGGATTGAATGTCCAAGTGGTTGAATTTGGCCTTTGTTTTGAATTGAAAAACTGGTTTCTGGGAAGGCCCCACGAGAGGAGACTTTGAATTAGAATTACATTTTCTGCAATTACGTCATTTGGGTGTTCATTCGTTATAGCCATTTGGATGTTACTCCATCATTTGGGTCTACTTGCTAGTTTGTTGTTTACTTGAGGGTGACACCAGCATATACAAATCATATTGAGAAACCAAGAGATTTGCATAGGTGAAATATATATACGATTGTGATGAAAATTGAGGCTTCCCTACTACAATGTGGGTCATGTCTGGTCTTGCCTTAAAATTTTCAAGCAAAGCTGCATACCCTAAACTAATCAACACCTTAAGTTGCTCAAAGTTTAAAGCACCATTTAGTTTTGAGTTCGGCCCAAACGAGACTCATCTGACATCAGTGATAAAAAAAAAAAAAAAAAAAAAAAAGTGACATTAAAACTAAGTATTCAATATATGGAAGTACTGAAAATATTTAGAACCCTGTTATCAGCACAAGCAATAGCACCCCAAAACTATAAACAAAGTAAAATTAAACATCACTATTTGATATATGGCCTGTTTGAAGATAATGATTGTCAAAGTAGCCAAATGAGCCTTCTATTGGGGTTAGGGTCCGTGACCTACTATTGTCAAAGCCCAATTGCAAGAGCCCAAAATCTACAAGCTTGGTATGCATTTCATCAATCTAGAATACTTGACATTCTGTGTATGATGAGCTTTCTATTGTGGGTGGGAAATGAAGGTAGTCAAGGGCTCTGTCATTTTCGTGCATCCTTCGGAAGAGGTTCATGTTTGGTAGATACTCAGCAGTAGAAGTTTCTCTCCTTCTTCGATATATACATGAAAATAAGTATTTTCGGTCAAAAATTTGATCAGTAAGAAAGGCCTGTGAAGAAAATCGAATGGTATATGTCTATATAGCACTAAGGCCATATGGTTATTGTTTTAGTGCTGTCTTCACCTGGAATTCGACCCAGCTTATTAAATTCTAAGCCTAGTACATTTTAAGCCCAATAAATTTTAAGCCTTTCTTTTGTTTAGTAGAAACTATGAAGATAAGAAAGCATGTTTGTTGGGCTTTGCCTTTCTCAAAGCAAAAACCCACCAACACAACTAAATTTGGATGTGAAATCCTGAGTTAAATCGAGACTTCGTCCAAGAACACCATTTTGCTCCTACCTCTCTCTCCTCCATCGCTCTCTTGAACTGCCTCAAAAATTCCATCTCCAATTGTTATGTCCTCACAACAGCAATGGCAATGCTCTTTAAAACTTCATGATATTGTTTTTCACTTTTGTTTGACAAAATAAATAAAAAATAAAAACTATGGGGACTCTTTGGTTCTTAAGCCTCAAGATGGAGCATTATCTTCCTTGATAAAAAAAAAGTCAAGGATGACCAGCAAAATGGCACCAATTGTCCATAAGTATAAGTGTATAACATCTCATGTGCACCCGATTCGTATACTTTTTATGGTAACTAAGAGTAACATAATTTATTAATAACAACTATAAAACCTCTTTACTTTTCCACTTACACTTGTGACTTAGACATTTATCCATATACAAAAGTATGAGTTAATTTTTCGTTTTCTTTAGCAATATATTATACTCAACTTAAATCATCCATATAAATTCTATATGGTTCATAGGTTCAGTTATTCAATTCACTTTTCATGGTTTGTTAAGATGGGTACTTAAGTTAGGACTCCAAATCATGGTCAAAGAGATTTATTTAAGACCCTTTGTGTCTCATACCCTTAATTAAGGCACCATAACTCATTAGAAATGGCTTTAGCCTTATATAGCATGAGTAATTGATTATAGCTCAAAAAGTAATCGAATACTCCACTATGACCAACAAGTATTTGAATACTTATTGTCAGTATTTGAGTATGTACTTTTAAGACAATAGCTCATTTTGAGCTTCTGTCAGTGAAGTATTTGACTACCTATTAAAAGTAATCAAATATTTCCTTGATATTGGTGCGTAAGTCACCAAGGAAAGTGTTTCAAGATGATTGCATACGCGCAAGCGCACACGTCCAAGTAATAATTGGGAATATAGTGACCTGAGATATTGTCCCACAGAGAACATATTGATATTGTGAATTACTAAATTGTATACGGATTAAATGAATGTAAAAGGAAACCTATAAAACAAAATTGAACCACTTTCTGTAGATCATTCCTAACTATCACAGTGGTGTTCCCACCCTAACAGGTAGTTCAGATTGCTTCAAATAAGTCCTTATGTTGTTATATATTTTCAATCCTTCCTTCGAAAGGAGGGATGACAAATCATGGGAACAAATGGATTGTATAGGAATTTAATCAACAAAGTAAAAAAAAAAAAAAATTGTAGTAAAGAGATAGATCTTTTTAATTTTCTTTTTAATAGAGATTCCGGAACAATAACAAAAATAACAGAAATGTGGAACGTCAAATGACAAATAAGGTATGGATTCACTGATCCACTAAAAATCAACTGTAATCTAGGCTTAGGACCTTATACAATGTATTTGTTCAGATCACTTTCATTGCTAAAGTTGATTCCTTAAGCTCTTCGGCTTATTCGTGTACGAAACCCCGCATTCCTTTGCGGTTTCATTCCCAACATGTACATTATACCTATTTGAACTTGGTGGTCCCTTATTCTTAAGAAAATTAGTGAAAGTGTTTCCACACTTTCACCTTCCAACTAGTATTTTGTAGTCCAAGATCCCTTACTAATGGAAATTGCTCTCTCATATTTGTTCAATCTCTATTGATACAAAACAATAAAACACAAAACACCAGACATTCATTGGATTAAGTAATTGAAATTCAATTACAGAAATTAACAGCTTTATAGATTATCCATTCCTAAAGAAAATTAGCTCATACTTAAAGGCATGACTGAAAATACAACAGAAACTTCAATTCCCTGAAATCCCATTACAGATTATTGAGATTCAAGAAGAAGATGAAAACAGAAATTAGAAATAGAAAATGTGGAGGAAATCGTGCAATGGAGTGGGGTGGAACATGTGAAGAAAGTGAAACCAACCATGCAAGAGGGAAAGCTATGAAAGAGGATTCAAGGGGAAAATGGTGGGCTCTCTATTTTTAGATTTTTTGTAATAGTTTTGGGGTAGCTGGTATTTGTCTTCTATTTTGCTTTATGCTCTTGGACACCTTTAATTTTTAATTTAGGCTATTTAAGCAGAACACATTGTGTGATGCTGCTACTGCATTACTTTATATTATGCTTTGTGTAACACCCTGATCTATAACCGGTTAGTTAACATACATATGGTAATAAACGCAGCATAAAATATATGCTTAAGCGGAAGACTTTCCTAGTAAGAATCAGTGTCACGGTATGTGAACATGTGAATAAACTTTTTCTTTAACTTTATATGTTGCCTTACTAATTCCTATACCAATTATAATTATTTGTACAGTCCTATAACTGCACCGACCTCATACTTAATTTACCAATGACCATACTTAACAGTCAACAACTATTCGAATTGTACACCCTCCCTTGTGTGCACCCAAGAGAGTTGTTTGCTAAGCGGAATTAGAGTTTGTTCGTCATATATTTTAAACACTGAAAAATCATTTTGATGTTGCTAATTAAACTTATAATTGAAGTCAGGTTGTTTACAAAAAGCAGAGTATACTTTCTAATTTCATTAACTTGCTGAAAACATTAATTCCCTGGTATACCTTGCTGTCTTGAAAAATTCGTATAAAATCAGGTTCTCAAAATTCTATTGTAAAGTTTATATAATCAAAAACTAGACACGTGGAGCTTCGCGTGCATATAAAATAATAGTAAATCGGAGTTCGTTTGCCCCTCGTAACATAACTCGCAAAGTGCTCGCAAAACTGTTTAAAAATCAATACTTAATAAAACGTCAGAAATTATTTTCGCAAAACGTTTCTAGAAATTATTTCCAAAATACTTACTGATCATACAAGGTCTTAAAACAGCAATAAGATCATAATCCAACAGTAATCCAAACGACTCAATTTAATACAGTCATCCATCAAACAAACAGCAACAACAAAAGCCCAAACAGCAGCACATAACAGCAGATATCCATATAATCATGTCTTCAAAAGCTCTTCCGTCCTCCTGCCATTTTGTAAAAATAGCAGCCCCAAAGGGGTGAGAAAAATCCCAGTAGTGTGGCAACAAAACCAGTAATGCAACAGTACTAACTAGATACAGAATTACAAAACAGTCACATCATCAGTTCAAATCCGTCAAGTACTAACCATTTTCATAGTGCGTATATAACGCCAGAAGTGTACGTTCATAGCACTACGGTGCACGTATCACTGAATCATAATCATAGTGCGTATATAACGCCAGAAGTGTACGTTCATAGCACTACTGTGCACGTAACACTAACAGATACAGTGGATAATCCTGGGTGGCTCCAACAGAAGAACTCCAACTGTAACCTATGCGGACGGAAGCCAAGTGTCCCCTGCCCTGGTACCGAGGTATGCCTATATGATGCGTGCTCAATCGTGTGCATATTTATATAAATATTCTAGTCCATGTGCAACATGAAATTTGTGCATGTATGCCATGATATGCTTCACACACCAAAGAAACAAATGCATTATGAGGTGTATATGCATGACTAGATAATAATCAAGATACATATATCTCATGGATTCCAATATCAGAATGCTGTATAACAATTATTCTCCTCAACAGAATATCCAGCATATTATATCCATGAACAGAATACGAATATCGTATACAGAATCCAGATCCAAAACATGAGAGCAACAATTCATAATCCATGCACTAGCTAGCAGTCACAGAAGGTAATGCCACCAGACACTTACCTCGCGTGTCCAAATATTAATCAGCGACACCAAAACCAGCCCACACTTTAATAATTATGCGCACCTAATCAATGGTACAATAAATCAGAACTTCATTCATATTACATACTATTTATACAAAATTTGCATGCCTCTTTATTCTTGTATTTCATTCGATTTACCATGCTTCTTGTGCTCACCCATTTCTATCTTCTCATTAATTGACAAAATATTATCAAAATAAAATCCTAAGTCTCCAACACACACCAATTTGGTTTTCAAGATTATTTTACTAACCAATTTTTCTTATAATCTCATTATCGCAATGAAATCCAATCTTTCAAGCTCATAAAGGTTCGGCTACTTATCTAATAATATTACTCCTAATATTTCTGGTTTATTCAACAATTCTCCTAAAATAGGTGTGCGCTAGCATGAGGCCTAAAGCAGGCTGTCCATTTATTTCTAAACACATGTAGAGTCTAACCACTTGATGTTAACTTCATGAGCAGTTCTGAAACTAACACTGCATTATACTAAGTTCAAAATCATTCCTTTTTTATTTTATTTTTGCATAATTATTATCAAGACTATTCACAAGGCAGAGGTAATGAGAACATAACAACAAAAATCTAGCCTCTCAATTTATACACACACATATACGGTTTTCCTACTCAAGCAAAATTAAATATTTTGTTTATTTCAAAAGTGCAGCTTCTAAACTTTAGCTGAGCCAAGTTCCATGCTCATGAAATTTTTCCATTAATGCTTGCATACCTTTGTTAATCGTACGGTCCAGGGAGCAGAAACAAGGAACATATATGACAATAACTTCTCCTCCTAAATCTTACATGCAGACCGAAGCAAAGAGTAATGTACGAATTATATTAGTACCTTTTCGCTTACACACCACGATCATGAATAGAACAGAGGCGGTCCTATGTCTTCCTAAATTCCAAGAGGTCGGGTTCTTTTTCTGCACGTAATAGAAAGGAAGCTAATTCAACACCAATCGGTTGCATGCAGAAGGAAAGGTCACTCCGGACTGATTCAGGTATGAGAGATAAGTAAGAAAGGGAATGTTTTACCTCCTTATGTGAGGGTCATCAGCCGAACCCAAGAAGGGCAGTGAGGTGGTGAGCAGAAGTTGGATTTCAATCTCCTTAGTGTTGGGGTTAGGCTGCGCACAAGTGAGACAGAGGGACAAATGCTGAATTTCGGACACGCTCTGCATGCAACGGGAGACAGCTCGAATCGAACCCAAGGTATGCGTACACCAGGAGAACTTAATCGGACCAAGTCGCGCAGGAGGGAACCAGAAAATGGGCGAACATCTCACCTTATTGCATGTGGATCCTCAGCCGAATGGGGAAGGAATAACTATGGGGACTTAGATGACAATTTCTCTCTTGAAGGACTCACGGTCTAGGTGGGGCGATGAATGGAATGAGTTAAACTCTGGTTTCACGGTGCTCTTCTATGGAGTCCACGGTTTTGGAAAGCAATTGGGACTATAAGGGATACTAGACAGTTAACAAGTAGCCCTGTGACTTACTTTTACAATGCCTAGGAAGAAGGAGGGGGAACACGATGGCCTCACGATCGGTATTGAGGTTCAGTCAAAGCTAAAACAACTATCAGACTTGTTATCTCTTCATTCTACGCACGATCAGAGGAAGAAATGATAATAAAAGATGTATGATTTCCAACCAATAGAATTTCATGCATCAAGAGTGGGCCAATAAGAATTATACATATGATCAGACTTCTTTTTCTACTCATGACACAAAAAGGAGGTGCAAGGTTGGAAGGGCTTTTGGGTTGCTTAGGCCCACCATGAGACATTTGGGCTGATCGGCCCTCAAGGGAAGAATGGTTTCAAAATTAATGTCTTAAAGGTTCACCTATCCTTTTGACTAGGGTTTTGTGGGTTGGCTCAAAAAAAGCTCACGGGTTAGCTCGAAATGATGCCAGTGGTTTGTCTCGCGGGTTGGTTAGCTCAAAATATTACCAGTGGGTTGGCTCGTGGGTTGGCTCAAGTAGATTAAGCAATCAAATTCCTCAAGTAAAAATCAAAATTTAATTTTTCCAATTTCATTTCCCCCTTAACTATAATGGACAGAATCGACAAATAAGGATACACAACAAAAAGACTTTATATTACTTTTACAGCGGAGAACGCCCCTGGAAGAGAGAACAATTAATTAAAAAATAAATAAATAACACAAACAATTAAAAAAGAAAGTATAATGACAGAGGAGAAGCAATGGCACAAATACCTGATGGAGGCGAAGAAGCCACAAGTTTGCATACAAGCTGTATTTTCTTTATGATAAAACCTGGTCAAATAAATGATACAGATTTTCAAATTATAACTACACCACTGTTTAGATTTCAATAATCTTACAAAAAAAAACTATATTTTAGATTTATGAAAACTGCAGAGAAAACAGAATAAGAACCCATGACGTTGAGAACTCGTGAATGAAAATAAGAAAAATAATGAGAACACAAATTCAATTAAAAGAAAATAGAGAGACTCGATCGTTGAGATAGTTTGCGAGATTTGGAAATGGTTTCGGTGTCTGCGACGTCGGTGTGGGTGGGGGACCTAGGGCTGGGGTGAGTGTGAGTCTGTGTCTCTGTAATGTGCGTCGTGCAATCTGTCCGTGTGTGAGGTTCTGAGGTGTGACTCAATTTGTTATATTTTATTTGTTTAATTAGAAAAAGGTAACCCGCGTGCCAACCCGTTTGACCCGCGAGCTGACTCATTTTTGTTCGGGTTGGATCGAGTCGGGCTGAATCGAGTTGGCAGCTCATTTAGGCCAACCCAACCCGACTCATTTATGACGGGTTGCGAGCCAACCCGACGGGTTGGCTCATTTTTGCCAACCCTATATGGAATCCTAGGGGAGTTAGATAAACCTCTCCTTAGATAAACCTCTCCCATCATGCTTTTTAGTCTTAACATGAGTACCATTATTTAAGGGTTGATAACACTTAAAATCATGAAGATATGAATTGGCTAAGAGATTGTATGAACCACATAAAGTATGAATGAGTTAAGTTGATTTTAATATCATGATAAGGAAAGAAAAAAGTTAACTCACACTTTGTATATGGATAAATGGCTAAGTCACAAGTGTAAGTGACAAAGTCAAAATATTTTCTTATATTATTTAATAACTATGCTGCGCTTAGTTACCATAAATAGTATTCAGACTAGATGCATACGAGATGTTACACGATCTAAAGTTAACTTGTTCATATAAAGAGTAATCAATACCGGCCTTTCAGGATTCTTGGTAATGGATTATCATGATTGAGTAATTGATTACTAGCCTATGAAAAATAGTTATATCCATAATAGATAACCTTTATATGAATTTTTAACTTGGATAATTGATTACTGACAGAGAGAAATAAAATTTTGATTGTTATAAAAAGTTTTCTCAATTAAACTAAGTTGGGTTATTTAAAAAAAAAACATCTTGAAAGACTTTGTTAGTAAAATTATGCAATGATGAACTATATGGAAATATGCAATTGAGCTTATAAGTGAAAATACCGTAATACCATACAAAAGATCTAAGTCTAAAACTAGATACCATAAAGGCTTGGACTTGACCTTTTTTACTTTGGTTTGTATCATTAAAACAACTTTATTGTTATTCATGGTTTGTCATCTTCAAAACATCTTGTTGCTCATGATGTTGTTTTCTTCAAAACTCTTTTTACTATTGCGTATGATTTGTTATTTGTTGCTCGTTGTTTGTTATCATCAAGACATCTTTTGATAGCTACATCAAGTTCTTTTGGTCTTGATTCAACAATCTCTTATGTTGTAATCAAGCCATGATTCTAGATTAGAAGCTCAAAATAACCAAAGATTGAATCATTGATGAAGTTGAAGCTCAAAACTTGAAGAAATATCTCCCTTTCCTTCTTCATCTTCCTCTTCTATTTTCATTCTTTTCTTTTCTTCCTTTCTTTCTCTTTTCATTTTCTTTCACTTTTTGTTTCCACCTAAGTCTCCTTCCCTCTTCCCTTATTTTTATTATTTCTTTTATCTTAATCATATATAAGTCCCATATTTATTTGAATTCATATTTTTGTGTTTCTTTGTTCACATACATGCATATTCACTTAGACTTGTCTTAAATCAAAGATTGAAGAATTTGGGTTTTACATAAGAAAAAGAGACATTTTACGAAAAGATTTTAAAAAACTCAATTCACTTACTCTTGAGTTTTGAATCCACTTATTCGACTAAGTTCTAGTCCTATTTCTTGTCGCACTTTTCGTGTTGATTTATTCTATTTAGGTATAATTCAAGTTCTTGTCTCAAATCTTGTGTCAAGAGTCATGTTTGCAAGATTCTTAACGTAGCAATAGTTGTGACCTCTGGTTGTAATTCTCTACTTAATCACTTTGTTAATAAGATATTCACTAGAAATTTCCCCCCTTAATGAAGTAAGATGATTAAGCATATGAATAAAGGGCTTTTATGAACAATCATTGGTTCAGGTGGTAAGGAGCTTGTTCCCTTTAACTAGAGATCTTGAGTTCGAGCCCTACGACTGAAGAAAATGATCTTAGGAAAGCAGCCTCCTATAATAGATTTGATAGTGCTTGAACTGGATTAGTCGAATAATTGATGAAGCAGTGAATATATCCAAAAAAGAAAGAATAAAATGACTTTTAGCATGTCTTGAATGCTCTCTCCTTGTTTCATTGTAAATAACTCATACTTAAGTGTTACAGTGTTCATTCTAGCTTTTTTAGCTTCACTAACGCCTTCATGCATGACTTGTAAGATTTCCCATATATCTTTGTGTTATTTTGCCATTTGAGATTCTAAAGAGCTCATCATATCCTAATGTATAATTAATAGTGTTCTAGCTCTCAAGTTGTATTGTACTCTTCTTTTGTCATGTTTCATCCATTTACTCCTAGGTATATTTACCTTAACATCATTTACAATGTGAGTGAGATACTAGGAATTACTTTTTATAACATCCTAAACATCTAGATTAATAGTTTTAATGAAAATTTTCATCATTTTCTTCGAATGAGAAGAATCTAATTATTGAAAGTAGGAGATCTATCTACAGAAGCACTTTTCGGGAAAATGAGTTTGTTGAAGGCTTGAAGCCATCATTCATCTCTAAGTTGTTTAACTTTTTTTTTTTTTTTTGGAAATAAAGTTGTTTAACTTTAAATGTTAATTAAGTTGTGCTACAACTTCTTACTTAGTGGTTTCAATTTCAAGAATGTGTGAATTGAATTTGTAAAACTTTTTAAAAGTTTAAGATTCCAAATTTTCTTTGAAGCTACACAGTACAGATGAGATAAGTGTAAAATTGATTACAAATTAGATTATTATTATAATTTTAAAATAGTTGTTGGAAAGAATTTAGTGTTTAGAAAAAAAAAACTCATTGTCCTAAATATTAAATATAAACAAGTCATGTATAACCTAACTAGATTTATTTTAAATTTTTTTTTAAATAATATATTACCACATAATTTAATATTGTAGTAATTATTTTTAAACTATGTTGCACCAAAATCAAATTCATAAAATAATTTTCTTTTTATTTGTTTACCACTTTCTCGTGAAGAAAAAAAAAGGGATCACATGTTATCAAAAAAAAAAAAAAAAAAGGGATCACAAGCTCTTTTAAAAAAGAAAAAAAAAAGGGAACAGATCCAAAATCCAAATCCAATCATAGAGTTGTTAAGGAACCTACATTACATTAGTAACGTTGTCTTATTGAGCGGGCAAGCACATTGGTTGACCAGAACATAGCAAGGCTTCTCTTTCCTCTTTGAAAATCTCAAACTTAAATCTTGTTTTTGGGTTTTCTTCATTTATCATCAACATCATCACTATCTTCTTGTTCTTCTTCTGTGACGACAATGATATTGACATGACATTAGTGGTTTGTTGATGATTTTGTGAAAGTAGAAGGAAGAGGGAGCATTGATTCACAAAGATGGCATGGAGAAATGGGTGTGAGGAAGTGGCTCAATCGAAGCCTATATTTCTAACGATCTACACTGTGGTCATCATTGGCATCGTTGTTTCTTCTTTCTATGTCTTTTCTGCTATTTACTCAAGCAACCCTCCTGCTTCTCAATCTTCTGCATGGCTCTCTTCCCTTTCGCGTACATCTCTTTTGCTTCACACTCCTTTTGTGCTTAAAAATCATTCCTTTTTCTTGTTCCATTCTATTAGTAGCTTAAATTTGAAATACCCATATGAATTTAAGGACTGTTACTGGTTTCTCATTCATAGTGTGGATTGAACTTATTGTTTGAAGGCATATCTCTGTGTACTTGAATTTGAATCTGATTGGTTATCTTCATAGATTATATTTTGTTCTTTATTATTGTTATTATTATTTATTGTTGTATTCCTTAGATAATGATATTTGCTTTTTTATGTCAAAGAGGAGGGGAGGGGTTGGTGGGAGTGTTCAAACACGTTTGAGCTATGTAGCATTAGCTGAATCCTCTAATTGTAGATGCTGTACTTCTAGGTATGTTGATTGTCTAGTTATTCTGGTAGGGCTTACTTGTTTCTTTTTGGAAAAGGAAAGTTTGACAGATCTTTTATTTGTGATGTGAACTCTCTCAACTGTCTAAAGACAGAACAAACATTAATGGACACACACAGAGAGAAAAAGAGAGAGTTTTTAGTCATAGTATGTAGTTGCTAGAATGTACTTTGGTATTCTCGACAGCACATTTCAATAGTTTTATTTATCAGTTCATGAATATGAAACAATTAATCTGATTCTTGCTTTCTTCGAGTCCATGTCTTTGAATGAATTCATTATTCAGTGCATCTGCTTTACTAATGGTATCTTTGAAATGGTTGTTTTGTTAGCTACCTTCCTTAATTTTGTTAATGGTGCCAGTGCAAGACACTTTTAAATTCTTTAAAGCCTTGGTTTTCTTCCGTTATCTATGAGTTGGATTTTAAACCTTAATTGAACATGCTTTTCCAGCTGAGGATCCTCACCTTACAGATCAAACACTCAACTTTTCTCAGCCAGCAATGGTGCATACTCTTCCCACTCCTTCCCCGGGCACACAAAATGCATGGCCAGGGGCTATTTGGGGCGTTCCACCACCCAATAAAAAAATGCCACCTTTGAAGGCTTTCCGACTGACCAAAGAACTGGTTCAGAAAAGGGTGAAAGATAACATTGTAATTGTGACCTTTGGTAACTATGCATTCATGGATTTTATCCTGACTTGGGTTAAACAATTGACGGATCTGGGAGTTACTAATCTTCTTGTTGGTGAGCATCATCATTTAAGTATTCTATCTTGTTCTATCATGTATTTCGTAAAATTTGTTGTGATGCCTTGCTAGAAATGCATGTCCTGTATTTTGTACCATTGATTGGATTTTGTAAATTGTGTTCGGAATCTGGCTTTTAGGTGCAATGGACACGAAATTATTGGAGGCATTGTATTGGAAAGGGGTACCAGTTTTTGACATGGGCAGCCATATGAGCACAGTAGATGTTGGCTGGGGGTCTCCAACATTTCATAAAATGGGGAGAGAAAAAGTTATTCTAATAGACTCAATACTGCCTTTTGGCTACGAGCTGTTGATGTGTGATACTGACATGGTTTGGTTGAAGGTGATCTTCATTTTTACATTATGCTTTCTTAAGTCAAAAGGGTGATTCATGTGCTTGCTTGGTTTTTGATTAATGGTAAAAAAGGGCAGCTAAATTCGTATTGAGTAGGATTTCTACCTTTTTTGTGGTGAAGTTATCAGAGTTTTTGTTAAGCTTCCAGTCCAGCTTGCTATAACATTTATTTAATTCTCTAATTCTCTCTAGTATCATTTAACTTTATCTTGTTCCTTGATATTTTCCTTTGTCATTATTATGATTTCTTATCTGTAACATTCATTATGTACAATTATCTTTTAGGATGTCTCCAAGCCAATAGTGTGATTGTTCTAAGATATATGTTATTCCTAATACATATGTTCAATTATGTATTGTAAAACAGAACCCACTTCCATATCTTGCTCGTTATCCAGGAGCAGATGTTTTAACTTCAAGTGATCAAGTTATACCCACAGTTGTTGATGATAGTTTGGAAATTTGGCAAGAAGGTGGGTGTTATACCCACAGTTGTTGGTTCTTGTAGCATATTTGTTTTCTGCTTGCGCAATATTTATGAATTATATGCACATCAAATGACATCTATGGACACGAAAATGCTGATTCTTTGATTGATTGTCACCTTTTATAACATCTAATAAATTTTTTTTATGCTTCACTGTAGAGTGCTTTGTTACCCATTTGGCATGGCTTTAGATTAGGAGTTAGTAATAATTTTCAGCATGCAACCTTTGACGGTCTGAAGTTTTTTTTTTATTCTGTTAAATGTAAATGATCTTCTTCGTACATAAAAGCAAAATTTATCTTATGGAAGTTCAGATCCTGTGGCATATCCAACTTATGAAGTTACATGGCACAATCTGAAGCAAGTTTTTCTCTCCCTGGTTATATTGTTTTTGAATCTCAGTAACCAATTCATTGCTCTTATTGCTTTTCTTTATCTCTCGTTTTATTGTGCATTTGTTTCACTTGTTTAGTTGTTTCATAAGACTGTATATTGATGATATTGTCTGTCACTTTGAATAGTTAGCGGCGCCTATAACATAGGAATTTTCCATTGGAGACCGACAGAGTCTGCAAAAAAATTGGCAAAGCAATGGAAAGAAATGCTTCTAGCTGATGACAAGATATGGGATCAGAATGGGTTTAATGAAATTGTTCGCAGACAGTTAGGACCATCTGTTGATGATGATAGTGGACTTGTTTTTGCTTTTGATGGAAATTTGAAGCTGGGAATTTTGCCTGCAAGTATCTTCTGTAGTGGACATACATATTTTGTCCAGGTAGGACATATTCAATAACAATTTTCAGTTTCTGGTTTTTTATGTGCTATACCTTTGCTTTCTTTTATGCAATTAACTGTTTGGACTCTGGAGGAATCTTGATTGGATGAGAAGTAAATTGTGTACCTGTTTGACGTGAGAATATTTGTATGCTATGATTGCAGGCTATGTACCAGCAACTAAGGTTGGAGCCATATGCAGTGCACACAACATTTCAATATGGAGGCACTGAAGGAAAGCGCCACCGACTGCGAGAAGCCATGCTCTTCAATGATCCACCAGAATACTATAATCCTTCCGGTAATTAGCTGCTGTTTCTCCCTCAATTGGGTGTGTCGATCATTCTCTTAATTTTTTTTAATGCACATATTCAAATACACTCATTTTGCTATGTCTTTACTTATTACTTACATCATGTATTGATAGATTTTTACTCTATCCATATTAAAGCTAGCATCATACTATGATGCTGAAAACTAAAAATTAACACTTTATTATGTCAATGGATTAGTTACTGTAGTTGATTAGTCAACACTGTTGCAAGAAATTACCACAACCTAATTTTTGCAGGGGGCTTCTTGTCATTTAAGCCATCTATTCCAAAAAGCTTGTTGCTGAGTGGGGAGCATACTGTTGAATCACATTTTACTCTTGTTAATTACCAAGTATGTAGGTATCCACCTGTTGCTGTTCGTGTCTGCATTTTAAGCGAAATTATGGTGTTGCATCTTGTAATATTTGTTAAACATTAATTTTTTCAGATTAAACAGATTAGGACAGCACTTGCAATTGCTTCCCTTCTGAACAGAACGCTGGTAAGAACTAATTTCTGGGATCATACATGCTTATTATATTACTTGTTGAATTAGAGGGTGTCTTATTATCATCAACACTTTTAACTGTCATGCTCAGTATCCACTGTTAATTAACATTTCTTATGAATCCTGTTGAGTGATAAACCATTACCAATCATATGGAAGATGGACTGCTTGTCACTTCATTCCCCTTCCCCTTTTCATAAATAAGATTCCTTGAAAGCTGCCTAAAGTTGCAAGCAACCCTACAATCCAAAATATGTTGAAATACATTCTTTCATGTCCTAACATTTTCAAAATAGCTTATATAACTGGTTTTGATTCAGTTTTAGTTGAAATTATTTTTGATAAAACGGTTTTAATTAAAATTTACTACTGGGGCAGGTGATTTGGCTAGGGTGGTGGTGCTTAGTTATTAAGTTTGATGGCTTCTTTTTTTGTAGTGTATTTTAACTTTATAAATATATATATTTTTCTTAAAATGGGTGCTTTGTTTATGTTTAGGTCATGCCTCCACTATGGTGCAGGATTGATAGGCTATGGTATCCCCATCCTGGTGTTTTGGAAGGGTCTATGACTAGACAACCTTTTCTCTGTCCTTTGGACCATGTATTTGAGGTATTTCCTATTTAAGTGATTCCTTATTGTTTTTACTGTTCATTTATCATTTAGGTCATCTTGAAGGTTTTGGACTGTTCTGTTGGTCTGCAGGTCAATGACAGATAGTGGAAGGTTTTTGTCATAATTGTAGCTGTAGTAATTAAAGAAACATTAAATAAAAATGGGTTAAATTGAAAGTTAATGATAGAAGTTACAACAGAAATGTATTTGAATGGTATTTCATTGTAATTTTGTAGAAAAGTTTTGTGTAATTATCGGTGTTTGAAAAGCACCCCTTGATGTTCTAAAAGTAACCCTCAAAACGCACAGGTAGGTTTTGAGAAGTAACTCTAGAAGAATGATTGAACACCTAGATTATAATTTAATATCAGTTTGTGGTGATATTGTAGTAAGTGTCAGTGATTGCTGTGTGATATTGAATCAGACTGGATAGCCTTTGATGGGAGTGGAATATGTGAACAAAACCATTCTCTTTATAGACTTGATTTATGCACTTATCATTTCAAGGAAAAAAAGGAAATGGAATCTGAATGGGCTCAAAGTGCAGAAATTTATTCGTATAAAATTTCATTTGCACTATTTATCCCATCCCACCACTTACTACCTTTGTGATTTCCTTTAATAAAATCCTAGAAAATTATGAGTGTTGGATTCATGTCTAAACTCGTTACCTTATCGGTGTGCTCAAAATCAAATAAGGAAACGCTACTCTTTTTTATCAGTTAAATGGTTTTAGAATTTTGTGTTTTCCCCAATTTTGGTTACAATTTTTAATGTGCTTTCTTCCCCATCTTTTCTTCAGCTCTGCTTCTCCCTTGTTTACTTGATTACAACATTTTATCTGTCACTTCCTTATGCTGCTATGGAAATGCACTATTGCAGTTGAATGTCATGTTGAAAAAACTGCCAGAAGAAGAGTTTGGCCCTGACATAGATATTCGAGAGTACTCAATACTTGATAATCCCTCTCTGATGTCAGAGGTGAATAAATGTCAATTGCATTCAATGTTAATTCATAATTCTTGTTTCTCAATTTATGTTACTTATTTAAACTTATTTGCCTTGGTTCTTGAGTTCAGGTGAAAATGTCATGGCTTGATGTACAGCTCTGTAAAGAAGGAACCCCAGATTGTGATGCATTGAATGATACCACTGTTGGGGGAGTACTTAAATTTCCAAAGCAGAGCAATGAAGAAACGGTATTCCATGTTTTGTTTGAACTTACATATCTATTATCTTGTCTATCCATTTAATGCTTATTTCTGTTCGAAGTTTTCTAAATCAGCCCTATAAACTACATTGATATTATTATTTTTGCATGCCTGGTCTTTTTTGTTATTGTCTTCCATTAAAGAGCTGATTAGAAAAGCTCACATAGAAAATTGTGGTTGGAAAAGTGTTGGGCTTACAGGATTTTGTTTGCAAGTTTGTGGGGGGAAATCATGCTTTCACTATCGTAGGTTACTAATGGTAGGAAACTAGGAATTAGAAGTGAAGTTAGTCTAATGGTCCAAATATCAAATCGAAATGAATACGTGCATGATGCATTCAAATAGCTTGTTCGCACAGCACTCTTGAATAATTTTTGGAGGTCCAAAGTTATTTGGATTCAAAAAATTAATTGGGACCATCAAGTTGTCATGTTTGGCTGCCAACCCCAACATCAATTGACCCAAAAGTATGCAAGATACCATATTCTTCTGGCCAAAATTAATTTTAGTATATGCCTGTACCCATTACCCAAAATTAATTTTGTATGAGTATTCCCAAACAGAAAACCTTTCAAAAGTTTTTCTTCCAAAACATATTCTACTCAAAAGTAATTCTACACCATTTACCCAAACATGCATGATGTTTAATCTCTTTAGTCTGCATTTTTTTTTTCCTTCTTGAAGATGAAGGAATGTGATGCCGAAAGCACATAGAAAAGTGGCTAAACAGAAAGTTGGGATTTTATCAAGAGTAACCCTCCGGTTCTCAATTTCAATTAACAAAATAATATTATTCAACTCCTAGAATAAGGGTCATAAGCACCCTTTTATAGACTAATTACAAATTGATTCAAAATTTTAAATCTAAAATTCTAAAAATAATAAAACTTCCTAAAATAAAATAACAGTAATTAACATCTAAAAATAAATAAAAAAATTACAAATAAATAATTCAAAATACATCCCAAATCTTTAATCTCAAATCACGTCAAATATGTTGCTTTTCTTTTCTTCCCAAACAAATCACAATCACATATGCTGCTTTATTGGGACTTGGATTCAATTGTAGTTTGTCATATTTCAAATCACGGCCTCTTTCAACAATTGGGCCATACTTATTGGGCCACAACTCTAGTTGACTACGAGTTTCTTGAATCAATGGTTGGGCCATGTACAATGGGCCAACTATAAGTGCATTATTCTCCACTGCTAGGAAAAGATTCGTTCTCGAATCTTGCTTATCTCCACTGATTTGAATTTCTTTAGACAAAAATTCAAATGATAAATCTTCCTTTATTAGATCTTCATAATCTGATTCACCATCAGATTTATTATAGACTGGATTATCATCATAAACTGAATCTTCATCATAAGATGGATAATCATCAACAATAGGATAACTATCAACAATAGGATAATCATCATAAATTGGATTATCATGATAGATCGGCTCATCATCATAGATTGGATCATCATCACAAACTAGATTATGATCATAGACATGAAAGTGATTTGCATCTCGATATTTTGAAAAGTGGATTGATTTCCAGGTCGTACTTCCCAATTCTGTCCCTGGTTTAGAATCCCCAAGGGATTGACGTCCTCTTCTTCGTCATCAGATGCGTCATCTAATTCTATTCCTTTTTCGGATTGAATGCCCAACTTTGTCCACGCAAGTCGCCGCTCCAAATATTGAATTTCCATGCTCTGCACTTCCACAAGAGTTTGCTTCAAAGTTTGAATTTTCATGCATACCCGCATGAGTCGTCGTTCCAAATCTTGAATTCTCTTTCTCTGTGCCCGCACACATAGTCGCTTCAAAACTTGGATTTTCTTGTCCAACGCTTGCTCACGTCGTTGCTTCAAATCCTGGATCCGCCTTCCAAGCTCTTCATTTTCTATATCTCGCAGGTCAATTTGACGCAGTTGTCTATATTCTTCAGGAACGAATCCACGTTCCCTACCCTCGTGACTCCGCCGTTGTCGACCTCCACGATTTTGTTCAGCCATTGGTTGAAGGCAACCTAGTGCTCTGATACCAAATGATGCTGAAAGCGCATAGAAAAGTAGCTAAACAGAAAGTTGGGATTTTATCAAAAGAGTAACCCTCCGGTTCTCAATTTCAATTAACAAAATAATATTATTCAACTCCTAGAATAAGGGTCATAAGCACCCTTTTATAGACTAAATACAAATTGATTCAAAATTTTAAATCTAAAATTCTAAAAATAATAAAACTTCCTAAAATAAAATAACAGTAATTAACATCTAAAAATAAATAAAAAATTACAAATAAGTAATTCAAAATACATTCCAAATCTTTAATCTCAATTCACGCCAAATATGTTGCTTTTCTTTTCTTCCCAAACAAATCACAATCACATATGCTACTTTATTGGGACTTGGATTCGATTGTAGTTTGTCATATTTCAAATCACTGCCTCTTTCAACAATTGAGCCATACTTATTGGGCAACAACTCTAGTTGACTACGAGTTTCTTGAATCAATGGTTGGGCCATGTATAATGGGCCAACTATAAGTGCATCAGAATGAGAGATGTAGGGTTCACAAATTCAAGATTACTTTTTCATGTGAATTGAATAGTCATGTTATCTGCAGTGTTTTTCAAAATTTGTAAAAGTTTATGATCAGGTGTGTATGCTATATGGGAAGTAATTCCCCCCACCCCCAATTTATTAGGTTGGAATGATTAATTAAGTGACTGATTGTTTCTAAGCTATGTATACTGTGGTCAATTACTAATTAATAGTACTGGAGAAAGCATCCTCCATCCATATTTATTGGACATAAGTATGGACATACTTTGCATCTCCTAACAGGTTAAACTTGGAATAAGCAATGATCGAAATGAAATTTATTTAACAATTTTCATGTTCAGTCCACAAATGATTAAATTTTTGAGTAGAAGAGTCCAGATTCCTAACAAACAATTTCAAACTTGATTGGAAAGGATCTTTCTGATTCTTGAAGAATGGGGAGGGGGAGATTGATGGAGAAAGATTTCTTGTTCTTTTCATAAGATTGTTAGATTCACATGTTTGGTAAAAAGAATAATATTCTAGCCCACATCTATCGTACTTTCTTATGATGCTTGGTCAGACACATTTGAAATCGTAGGTGATTGTGGTTCTGGGTCATCATGATGGCATAGCCTGTGGTATGGGACCAAGAGTGGTCAGGGCTTACATTCTATATGTAAAATAATAATTTTCAAAATTATCATCTTAATATATTTCTCATCCACTAGTCAAATAGTCATAATTTCATAGTTGTGTACAAATTTCCTCTGTGCACTAATATTAGTGTTTTTATGAAATATTTTAATCTAACGCAGTTGTTTCTACTTGCATTTGTAGTTTATGAAAGTATTCTCATCATTCAAGGATGTAAAAGTCATCAAGTTCTCTTCAATGCAAGATGCTTTCACGGGTTTCACTAACAAGGCAAGGCCATTTTGCTTTTTCCATTTGAAGTATTACTGTTTGAGTTAGCATCAAAGATACAAAAAAAATTGATGTTCGTTATCACGTGTTGATACACCATGCATTGTTTTATTTTTTAAAGGAAAGGGAAGATAGATTCAGAAATCGTGTTAAACGGTATGTGGGCATATGGTGCTGTGTGCTAGATCACACTCCTGGTCACATATATTATGATATGTACTGGGATGAGAAACCTGGATGGAAAGCAATACCTCCTCAAACTTCCGAGGATGATCATCCACCTTGGTAAGATCAACTTCAGGTTTATGTTTGTCAAAACACTATGATGGATGGTGGAATAAGAGATAAATTCAGGTTTATGTCAAGGCCAAGATTGTATACTTTCAGAAATGAAGAACTGTATCCATATTTTTAAGATATTTATATAGATTGGACAGTTGGTTCTTGTGTAGCAATTAAGAAAATTTTTGTCCTGTATCAAGCAAACTAGAGAAATGGAAACCTACAGTTTCTTAGAGGACGGGGCACTTTTTGGTCTTTGATGTCGTAGTTGATATTGTTTGGCTTGTAATTAAATACTGGAGACATTCAATTGTATCACTCTTTTCTTCCATATTTTATTTCGAACAGAAAAAGTTATGTTCACTATTCTACTGTCCTTTGACATGTTCTTTTAGTTATCTCATTGGCTGCTGGAAATAAAACACCTGAAATATCAATTGTACCTGTTTGTCACCAGCTATTGATTTTATACTATTAATTTACATTCTTTATTATTCCAACCTCGAATGAAGGCATATATGTCCTTTCCTAGCTCCTCGCATGTCAATGTGAGTGTAATGAATATGAACGTTCCTTTGGTACTAGTACTCAAATGCAACCTGATTCTCAAGTGATTTTTGGTTAGATATTCCAACCCATTGCTTGAGCCAGAACTACCTCTGCTACAATTCTCCCATTTATCTTCTTAGCTTTTGGTGGGCCACACTACATGGCTATAACATTTAGTAGTGCATCTAATGTAACAATTTCATTTGAGTCATCAGAACAAGGTAGCATATCTTGGTACAACTTGTCTTGTGATGAAATTTGTCGTTTAAGTAGTGGATCATTATCTGGTGCCTGATTGGGTACGTGTTGTTGCCCTTCAATGTTGCTGACTTATTGGGTAGAAGAAGTGATAGCAGCAGTATTGCTATGTCCTTGTTACAACAGTAGCTCCTAATTTTCTTGTTTCGGTGGTTTGTTACTTGGGTTCAATTGGTTGGCTGCTGATATTAGAGGGTTTTTTTTTCCTTGTGCTAAGAGTTCAAGGACAAAGTGTAGCCGTACTTAACAATTTTGGTACAAATACCATGGGGTTTGAGGACAAGGTATGTGTGGGGATCCATATGATAGGAATAAATATGAAAGTTTATAGAGTGAATATGTGACGTGGTAGTAGTGAAAGTGGATGCATAAGAGAATTACAGCCGACAAAGTGCTAGTGTGTTCGCATAACTGTTTTAGTTAGCATGTTCCTAAACTTTATTTAATTCATTCAACAAATTCTAATAATACCACTAACGAGTCACAGAATTCAAGTTAAGACTTTATAAAGCAGGTTATCAGAATGCCAATCTCTAGCGTTACTGCCAAAGAAGCAAGCCCATTTGAACTGCTCTAACATTACTATAACAAAATCCTCCCAAGTTGTTAGGGGCACCTAGGGGTATTCATAATGTCCAAAAGAACCAAACCAATCCATAATCAAGCTGCTCCATATTTTAAAAATTGGTTATTTTTAAAAACCGATTTCATATAAAACTACATTTTATTTTATAAACTGGTTATTTATCAAACCATAAAAAGAATTGGTTATCCATAACCAAATTGATACTGCTCTACAATTAAAGAATAAATAAGTATTATTTTTCATCATGCCTATTATATTAGTGAATTGACTCAAACTTCCAAATAATAAACTAGCAGAAAAAGTTGAGCAGCTTAAGTAGAAAACATTTATTTTAAAAAGAAAATTATACATAAATAGAAAGGTCGCATCTTAAGAAAACACTTCTTATGTAACATAACAACTCCCCCCCCCCCCCTCAAAAAAAAAAAAAAAAAAACCACATACAAACCTCCGGGTAAACTCACAATTTGACAAGGCGAAGGCTTTGAAATGACAAAGATGAAGTTAAGAAATCATAATGAAAAGGGTAACGAAATTAATCAATTGGCTTAACGTCTCTGAAATGTGTAAGATGATGAATCAAGACTGTTAAATGACAACTCAAAACGGATTTACTTATTTGTTCTTTAATTTTAGAGCAGTTTGGTTATGAATAACCAATTATTTTTATGGTTTGGTAAATAATTAGTTTACCTTCCTCCATCAGTTCAAATGAAATTCTAAGTAACATAAATCTTGAGAGAACGGAGAGCAATTTTTTTATAATTTTCAAATAATTCAATTGTTCTTCTACCTCTCACTCTCAAAACAACGTGAAATAATTTCTATAAGAATCATTTCGTCCGGAGAGTTCCAAAACAATGAAGATTCTTGCAAGAAATAGTTGGTCAACTACCTATGACCGGGAGATACAAACGACTACTTATAAAAATAGCACAATTCATCAAAAACCGATTTTTACTTTTGTTAAAAAACCAGTTTTGAATTTGATAACCGGTTTATGGTTCATAACCGATTTTGATTTAAAACCGGTTTTGAATCAAAACCGGTTATAAACCATAAATCGATTTTGGATCCGGTTTCAAACCGATTTAGAAAATTAAAATCGCTTTTAATAATAGAAAACCGGTTCGGTTTGAAAACCAAACCTATTAAAATCGGTTCGGTTTGGTTTTTGTTAAAACCAGTTATGAACCGCTCTATGCACACCCCTACGAGAACATTTCATATGTTTCCCCACCTAAGACAGATCGAATCAACAGTAGACTTTCATTTGTAAGAGCATGTGACCCGTGTAGCCTTTCAAATGCTACCGTTAAAAGCCCATGTGCCACCAAGAGCGAACTTTTGGTGCCACCGTTGCATGTGCGACTTCCATTCAAATTTTGCCACTTGAATTTATTTTTTTCATCTCACTTTCGTATTCTCTCTTCATTTTTTATTGGTGTTCCCCACCAAAAAAATGGTACCACCGTTGTACCATAAAAATTTTTGTGCCACCAATGGTGGGAGTGAGGGAGGTGTTAGGGTAGAAGTCGCCCCTTACAAAATTATGAGTTTTTAGTTGTGGGTTGGGAAACGATTTCTTTGTAAAAGTATAAGAATAAGATTGTGTATAATGAATGCTCACCCATACTCTTGTAAGTTTTGGAGCCTTCCTTTAATTGTGAGCATTTTCTCATATAGATAGTGATTTTCTCCCATTGGGTTCATATAAATATTTGATGACATTAATATTTTTACAGTGAATGCAAATAAGTTATCTACATTCACTTATAGAATGATGTTATTTTGGGTTAAAAAAATTAAAAAATTATAATAATAAAGACTGTTATAACCTTGTAATAAATATAATTTCAAAACACCTTATTTTCACCCAAAAATGACGTTGGTTTTGAACTCAATGCAGATAACTTATCTGTATTTACTGGAAAAAAAAACAAACCCATATTTAATTGTGAGCACAATCTCTTTTTTCTTCTTTTTGTTATAACATAATGAACACTACATTAGCAATTTTGCACCCCGTCCCAACCCTAATTCTTCTAACAGCCCGTTTGTTTGACCTCGTAGAAAAAAAAGCTTTCATGCTTATTTTAAATTTATTTTTACAAAAGTTAAAGTTATTTAGATTCTTAAAAGAATATTTAGTTTTTGAAAAAAATATTTAACTTTTGACTTATATTTATTTTAAGGGGTTTGTTTTTCTCATGTTGCACAAGAAAACAAACTCTTCCTATACACACCATAAAAAGGTGTGCCACATTATTTTTTATTTTTTTTAAATAGGTGGGTCCCGCACTTGATGTATCTATAACATGAGATTAAAATTCTCCTATAGCATAAGATTTATTTTTCTCTTTTTTTATAAGCTAAAATTTTTAGCTTCCAAAAAAATAATTTTTTTGTTTTTTTTTGTGATTTCTACTTTTTTTTAAAAATAAATATCCAAACAAATTTACGAGGAAAAGTACTTTTTTTTTTCTTCTTAAAGAAGTAACTATTAGAGAGAGAAAAAACCTCATCTAAACTAACCCTAAACAGCCGGAAAACCAAATTGATATGATTCAACAATGGGTTTCGACTTATGGCATGAATGATGCTGGTACGCTTAGTCCAATTTGCTTGCGCACAGGAAAAGGTTCAAAAGGTCTTCTCAACAAATGGTCAACTACTGTTTAACTATCTGCCAATTGTTTAACTACTTAACTATCTACCAATTAAGGCAAAAAACAATTTAAATATTATTTTTTAATAAATAACTACATAAATATAGTCGTTTTGAAACTATATATGCAGGTGTAACAGTCAAGCACGTCCACATGGGAGATAACCCAGTGGAGAGACACGTCCATGTGGGACGTGAGACATATGAGAGACATGCCCACATGGGACGTGAGACATATGAAAGACATGCCCAACAGGGGCATGAGTGGTTTGGAGAGAGACACTTCCCATTTGGGCGTGACCGATGAGAGAGACACTTTCATGTGGGACGTGTTTCACCAGGTGTTGTCGCGTGTCACAACAGTCGACAGTTTGACCGTAAAACTTTGGAAGTCCATAACTTTTGACTCGGGTGTCCGAATTAGGTAAATTTTTTTTTTGATTCCACATAAAGAGGTAGTAACTATAACCTTCTCATATTTTTTAAACGTTCTTATTAATTTGGGTTTAAATGTGTATATATGTTGTAAATTCAAATTTTTTTTATGACAGACAAAATATGTCAAATGAGGTGTCATTACGTAGATCTCAAGAAGTTATATGGAATACAAATTTTTTTACCTAGTTCGGACACCCGAATCAAAAGTTATGGACTTTCAAAGTTTTACGGTCAAACTGTTGACTTTTGTGCCACGTGACAACATTTGGTAAAACACGCCCCACCACAAAATTATTTTTTCTTTGTCTAAAATCTTAATTGAATACTAACGGATTAGACGAACTCTAAAATAATCTTTTAAAATCCTAATCGAATACCACGTGATTTTTTTTCAATCTTTTAAAATTCTAATTGAATATGATAAATGGTATCAATTGATAGTATTTCCATTGATTTAAAACTGTACATCAATGTATCTTAAATAGAATAGGCTGTTACGGCTGTTACCAAACAGTCTGTTACCAAATAGTAAAACAACTTCCTAAAGATAAGTAACTACACCTAATTACAATAGGACTCAGTTATACATATCCTAACAAACTACAGGTTACAACATATCACAGCAAATCATAACAACATATAGAATCTTCTATTCCAACACTCCCCCTCAAGTTGGAGCATGAAGACATGAAATGCCTAACTTGGAAAGAACGGCAAGAAATGGAACACGACCAAGTGCTTTGGTGAAAATGTCTGCGAGTTGCAAATGAGAACGAACAAAAGTAGTTCGAATCGTCTTAGAAACCAACCTTTCCCGGACAAAATGGCAATCAATTTCAATGTGTTTAGTTCGCTCATGGAACACAGGATTTGCCGCGATATGTATAGCGGCTTGATTATCACAACATAATTCCATAGGATCATCATGGATAACATCAAGTGAAGCAAGAAAAGACTTCAACCATATCAATTCTGCTGTCGCGGCAGCCATGGAGCGGTACTCAGCCTCTGCTGAGGAGCGTGAGACAGTGAGTTGCTTCTTTGTTTTCCAAGAAACAGGTGAGGTTCCAAGCATAATGAAGAACCCAGAAACTGACCGGCGAGTTAAAGGGCAGCTGGCCCAATCTGAATCACAGAAAGCATGAATTTTGAGATCACTTTTGGAAGAAAGGAGGATACCTTGGCCAGGATTCATTTTGATGTATCTTAGTACCTGAATGGCAGCCTCATAATGTGCTTCCTTTGGAGCTTGCATGAACTGTGAAAGAGTGTGCACTACATAACTCAAATCAGGACGAGTGATCGTAAGGTACACTAGCTTGCCGACAATTCTTCTATAGCGACCTGGATCATCATAGTCAGGTCCATCTGCCAGAGCTAAGCGATGATTCTGTTCAATTGGAAACTGAACCGGTTTACAATCCAACAAACCTGTTTCTTTGAGGATATCTAATGTATATTTTCGTTGGCACAAGAAGATACCCTCATTGCTACGGGCAACCTCGATGCCCAAAAAATATTTCAAGTGACCCAAATCTTTAATTTTAAAACACTTGTTAAGATAAATCTTAACCTCTTGACATGCTTGGGAATCATTGCCTGCCAACACCAAATCATCAACATAGACTAGTATGGTCAAGAAGGTAGAACCACGCTTCAAAGTGAACAAAGTGTGATCTGCTTCAGATTGAACAAAACCGTATTTAATAAGTGAGGAACTCAACTTTGCAAACCAATTCCTGGGAGATTGTCGTAAGCCATATAACGACCTTTGCAAACGACACACTTTTCTTCCTTGTCCTTGATTAAAGCCTGCCGGTATGCGCATATACACTTCTTCGTCCAGTTCTCCATTAAGAAACGCATTATGAACATCCATTTGGTGCAAGTACCAACCTTTTGCAGCTGCAACCGAGAGTAGAGTTCTAACACTCACCATTTTCGCTACAGGAGCGTAAGTTTCATGGAAATCTTCTCCTGGAACTTAATGATTACCTGCAATTACCAACCTTGCTTTGTAGCGCTCGATGCTACCATTGGAATGATATTTAATTTTATATACCCATTTACATGGAAGGGCATGTTTGCCTGCAGGTAAATCAGTGATAGTCCACGTATTATTTTCTTTTAGTGCATGTATCTCCTGAGCCATAGCTTTACGCCAAACATCATTGGTCATTGCTTCTTTAAATGACCAAGGTTCACTACCTGCATCAATAGCAGCAACAAAAACTCGATGTTTTGAAGAAAAATTGTTAGTATTCACATAGTTGGCAATTGGATACCGTATACCTGAGGTGGAGCTAGAAGAGGTGAGACTGGGAGTGTATGTATGTGCCTCAATCAGATTACATTTGTAGTTACTCAAATAGGACGGAGGCCTTCGTGTGCGTGCTGGACGAAGAGAATTGTTTTGAGCTGATTCTGCACTTCTTTGCACAAGTTCGTGAGCTGAATCTTCATTCCTTTGTACGAGAGCAGGAGCTGGATCCTCACTCCTTTGCACTTGATCATCATTTGATGTAGAATCTTCATTCAGCTCCCTTTCAGACTGATGGACACTCCCCCTATCTTCCAACTGCACTTCTGCCTCACAATCATTTGAAGTTGATTGAGATACTGGATTGGCAGAATCATTAGAATCTATTGGTATAAATGTAGGTAATGATGGGCTAGGTGTAGGCACACTTATAGCAACAAAAGGAAACTCATCTTCGTGGAAACTGACATCTCTTGACACAAAGAATTCCTTAGTATTAAGATCATACACTCTCCAACCTTTCTGCCCATGAGGATAACCAACAAACATACACTGCCTAGACCGTGGACTAAATTTGTTTGTAGGTTTTGGTTGTGTCACCGCATAACATAGGCAGCCAAATATCCTTAAGTGACTGTAATCAGCAACAGATCCATGCAAAAGCTCATAAGGAGTTTTGCCATTGAGAAGCTTTGTGGGAGTTCTATTAATAATATGAGCTGCTGTCATCACACTCTCTCCCCAGAATTTGATTGGCAAGTTTGCTTGAAACAAAAGAGCACGAGACACATTTAGAATATGCCTATGCTTCCGTTCTACCCGACCGTTCTGTTGCGGCGTATGAACACAGGATTTCTGATGAAATATACCATTGGCAGTGAATAATTCAATCATCTTGTTGGAAGTAAATTCAGTTCCATTATCTGATCTAATACTCTTAACTGTTGTATTAAACTGATTTTGCACCATTAAAAGAAATTTTCGTAACACACCAAAAGTTTCACTTTTGTCACCCATCAAACAAACCCAAACAGCACGACTGAAGTCATCGACTATCGTTAAAAAATAATAAGCACTAGAGAAAGAGGAAGTGCGGTAAGGACCCCATGTATCACAATGAAGAAGATCAAAAATTTTATTACTCTTTCGATCACTAATGGGAAACGAGGATCGATTTTGTTTGGCACGATAACAAATATCGCATGCCTTATTGTTTACATTGCCAAATCGAATGCTACTAGAAAAAGGAATCAGAGAAAGTGCTTCGGATGATGCATGGCCCAACCACTTGTGCCAAAGTTCTTGCGTATCACTGGAGCGAACTGTTAAAGCTGCTGCTTGGCTTGGTCGAAACACATACACACCATCCCTGTGATCACCCAATCCAATCTCCGTCCTCAGCTTGCGGTCCTGCAAAACACAACTATTATTAGTGAATACCACATCAACATTATGTTGTCGTACCAACTGAGATACAGATATCAAGTTACACTTTAAATTTGGCACAAATAAGACATTGGATAATGAAAAAGTAGGAGTAAACAAAACAGATCCTTGTTGCACAGCATAAGTAATAGCTCCATTGGGTAAACCGATTGCCAAAGGTTCAACATCTGTAACATTCTCCAGCAATTCCAATACCCCTGTCATGTGGCGTGATGCACCACTATCTATAAGCCAGTGACAATGGGAATCTTTACGATTTAATTTGTCCTTTGAGCGTTGCGGGTTGTCAACCAATGATAACAATTGTGTCACCACGTCAGGTGTCAGAACGGCGAATGCATTTGCTTGCTCTAGTGGTTCCTCCGTTTGAGCTGCGTGTGCACCAAATGGCTTTGCATGGAATCCTCCTTGTGGGTTACTGCTCCTATCACCACCGAAACGTCCACGTCCTCGTCCAGGTCCTCGTCCTTTGCTACCACCACGTCCAGGATAGCCAAATGCTTGCCAGCATCGAGAGGCTTCATGATTAGTTTTCCCGCAGTGAATGCATGGAGGACGTTCAACAAACTTTTCCCAATTCTAGTAGTTGGCTTCTCCTCTCAGCATAACGGTTGTTAAAAGAATCCCTGGGCTATCTGATCCAGTCAGATAGAATGGTGATCCAGGGTCTGATGGCTTCAACCTGCTGCTGTTTTCATTGGCCATCTTCAACAGAAGCTATCTCCTGCTCACTGTTTTCAGAGTCTACACGTTGCGGAAGTTTTTTTTTTTTTTTTTTTTAACAAGGGATCGCTCTGATACCATGATAAATGGTATCAATTGATAGTATTTCCATTGATTTAAAACTGTACATCAATGTATCTTAAATAGAATAGGCTGTTACGGCTGTTACCAAACAGTCTGTTACCAAATAGTAAAACAACTTCCTAAAGATAAGTAACTACACCTAATTACAATAGGACTCAGTTATACATATCCTAACAAACTACAGGTTACAACATATCACAACAAATCATAACAACATATAGAATTTTCTATTCCAACAGAATACCTATGAAATTTTTTGTTCAAAAATAATTCATTAAAATATTTTAAAATCTCAATCCAATACATCACTTAAGTTGTCAAAAGGGATTTGAGAACTAGTTAAGTTCGTGTAACTTTTTTTTTTGTTACTCATAAGTTGTCAAAGGGGTCTGGCAATTAGTTAAATGCATATATGCAAGAATTCAACGTAATGAGAAGGGCTTAGATGGACGATTAACCATCTGAAGATCATACAAATCTCGCCCTCCCAAAATTCAACAATCAGTATTTGTAATTCGTTTACGATGAAAATTTAGAGAATAATGTAACTATATTTCCCCATATATATGACCAATCGCCCCCTCACAAAATTTTGGGACTGTGCCACAGATTCAACATATAGTTTGTTCTGTTCAAGTATCTTTTCTCTTGTGAGCACTATGAAATACCGAGGAGAAATTGCATATCACATATGAATAAGAGAACGATATGGTTTAAGTTGTGCATTGTGCAACATAAAGACAATGCCAATTAACTACCACTTCACATTGAGGGAAAAATAAAATAAAATTCAACTGAGGTAAAATGAAATGGTATTATAACGCAAAACAGGCTACGGTAAGTACGCATTAATTTATCAATGTTTCTTGCTGTCAGCAATAAGCCAATAACTCCAGAATTGCTCATATATAAGATCTAGCGCATCTGTGTGGTTTTCTGATCAATTACTCGAATCTAAACCGAACCGTTTATCTTGGTCAATGCCAAAGTATCAAAGTAACCAAAAAACGTAAGAGCAAGGGACCAAGTATGATGCACTGACATCAGACATCATACGAAGTATGGTTTATTTATAAAGCAATAAGCACTACGTAGCAGCATTTAGAGTAGTCATGGTTGCATATACATTCCTCACTTCCACTTCTTGAACCCACCACCATGCTTGCCGAACTTTCCATGCTTCCCAAACTTTCCATGCTTTCCATGCTTGAACTTGCCATGCTGCTTGAATTTGCCGTGGGGCATGTGACCACCATGTCCGTAGTGGCCATGGGCACCATGGGAGCCATGGGAGAGATTGTGAGCACCATATGCAGCAGCCGCAGCGGCAGCACCCCCAACAAGCATTGTTCCCATACCACCATGCCCATGTCCATGAGATCCTGTTGATGACAACAGGGAACTTAGCAGATTACAAGGATTTTGGCGTAAATCATAGCAGAAAAACTTTCAAAAAGCAAATGGATCAATCAACAAGCACAAACATGTTTAGAATACAGTAGGGAACAGCCAAATCATACATGACATTAAAAAATATATATATATTACTTAAGTGTGTTGAGAGCTAACAAGAAACAGCCAAATCATACATTACATTAAAAAAAACGTATTAAGAGTGTTGAGAATGCTAACAAGAGGACAAAAATGTCAGGAGAATACATTCGCAAATCTAATTAACAATGTCAAAGTCAATCAGTCCCAGGTCATGAAATGCATTTTTAGCTAAACAATTGGTATATGTTGCATGAAATTCGGAATATATATAGTATACATAGTGGATAATGTAGTTCTAAAAGACACTACTATCTCAATAAAGTTAAATAATGCTTCTTAATAGGCAGCTTCACAAAATTTACAACTACAATTGAATTCAGAATTCAATATGTCAGGTGATTGTAATGATCAGTAACTTAAAGATGCAATGAAGTAAAAACAATTCAAAGGAAACATACCTGAGGCATGTGGATCAGGGTAACCAGCTGGTGGGTAACCGGCAGGAGGGTACCCACTAGGGGGATAACCATGTGAAGGAGGGTAACCTTGTGCAGGTGGATACCCTTGATGCGGAGGATACCCTTGATTTGGAGGATAGCCTTGATTTGGAGGGTACCCCTGATGCGGAGGGTATGCCCCTGGTGGTGGTGGGTAAGATCCAGGTGGGTACCCATGTCCACCATGTGCAGCATTAGCTACCCCATGAGCAAGGTGTGAAAAAATTCCTTTGTCAGATTCATCATGCTTGTCCTTACCACCTCCCATCTTTCAAGGCCCAAGACACCCTGAAATTCACAATTAGACGAATTGTTAAAACAAATTTACATAAAAACAAAGAAACACTATACAGGGAATCTCCAATCCTAGCCATTCAGTTCTAAAGTTGCAAACTTTGCTAAATTTATGTCAAAGATGAAATTCATTTTGCATGCAAAAATAAAAAAAAACTGTGATTGAAGAGATCAATCAGAATAACACTGATGATCTCTGCAGAAACCATCATAACCTATAAGTGTGTCCAAATTAAGGTATCGATCATGGAACAACGGTGGATTTATTAAAGGATCTGACATGTTCAGCAAAAAATTATACGCAAATAAGGAAGCTACAAAATAGATCATAATGAACAATTAGGGAACTCACCGATTTGAATTTGCAGAATAAGACGATGAAGAAATGGAGAGATTACAATGTAAAAGGAGGGAGGAGAGAGAAATAGGGAACCTTCTATATAGATATTGGGTATTGATTATTCAGACTTTGTGAAAAAGTGGATAAGAATCAAATAAACGCGTTACGCATACTTACGCGTCACCGACGCGTGCAACTGTCCTTTCGGAAGAGTGCCACGTGGAAGATGTTTATTGCTTTATTTTTTTCTTCTTTGCAACTAAAGCTTGTGTTCATTTTAAATGATAATAATAATAATAATTAATTTTATTTTTTTAAAAAAATGTATGTCATTTTAAAAGATATAAAATTGTGTCATTTTAAGTAAGAGAAATAGATAGATAAAGGGAGAGGGAGAGGGAGAGGGAGAGGGAGAGGGAGAGAGAGTGAACAAAAAAAATAAAAGTGTGAATCCCACCTTTTTATAAGAGTGAAATGATATAAGTTATGTCAATTAAAATGATAAATATTTTTTCTCTCTTTTAAATATCAATAAATATCCTAAATTCTATTAAAGTTGTTATTTATTATATAAGTTGATATTACACAAATAAACTTTTATGACGGGACACAAATAACATAAAGGAATATTAACATAGTTAATTTCGGATTTGCTAATTGATACGTAATTCAATATAAAAAAAATTTTAAGTCAAATTTTGCCAATACAAATACAATATGAATTTAAAAATAATTCAATCGAAAATGAATATCGTGTTAACGGATCTTATTAAAAATTATCACCTCTAATGCAAACCGGTTTGAAAGTTGGTGCATAGTGTCGGAATTGACTTTTTGGATTTTTGTTTGTAAAAATTTGAAAACTTTCATAAATAAGTATCAAACTTGGGTTCGGACATGATAGCAGAAGAATGCAATATTAACCATTGAACCATTTCCGTTTATCTCTCACTTGTTTCTAAAAATAATGATTGACCTATGAAATATCGACACTTCAAAAATTTTAATGTGTCGTGTTCGACACTCTCCAATGTTTTGACATTTTTTGATACTCTAACACTTCCTGACACTCCGACACTCGTTATAGAAATTCAAAAAAAAGTTCAAAGGTTACATTTTGAGTTTTTAGTTCCAACTATTAGATTCGTTGGATTACGATTATCATTTTATCGAGTTTAATATAAATATTTGGGATATCTTATATTTTTTTGCAAAATTGATGAATATTATAAGTTTAATTTCATTTTTTTATTAAATTATTAAATATTAAATATAATATACACTACATAAATTAAAATATTATTTAATATCAAAACATATCCTAACATGCTAAAATCTAATATTTTTTAGAATTAAAGTGTTGGAGTGTCGTATCGTATCGTATCACGTGTCTTGTGTTGTATCATATCACGTGTCTTGTGTCGGTGTTACAAATCTGCCAACTACTCACATGTATTGAATAAAACATGGCTTTCTGTTATTGGAAGAGCCATGTCCTAGCGAGGTGTCTCAAAACATGAAATATGCAGTTGGTTTCTTTACAAAGAGCATTTTTATTAAAGGGAAAATGTTTTTTTATATGTGACAGAAATTTTTTTCTCTCACAAAAAATAAAAATGAAGAGAGAGAAACATATAAAGAAAAATAATATGATAATTAATGAACTTCACTTCTTTTTTTCTTTCTGTGACAGACAGAAAATTTTTGTCACATATGTCGAAAACATTTCCCCTTTATTAAATAACCACAATAACATTTTTTTTTTCATAACATTTTTTTTTCAATTTTTTTATTGGCTCGTGCCTCACATAGGTTGAATGAACAGATATCATATTATATTACACAATAAACATTAGTAAAGATAGTTATATAAGTTTACCAAAAAAAAAGATAGTTATATAAAGATATATGTTATTATTATATCTTAAAGAAGGGAAATAGCTTTTTTATATTATAAGAAAATAATTATCTTATGTTATGGAAACAAGATTGCAAGTGAGATCCATAGATAAGAGGAGAGAAAAAAAAAAGTGAGACCCACCCATCTTTTGTGTGTATAGAAAATTTAGTTATCTCATATAAAATGAAATAAATATAATCCTTTAAAAAAATGGTGGTGAGATTAACTATTTGTCGAAGAAGATAAATTAGCTAATGATCTTGTATTATTGGTCCTTCAAAGGTGTCTAATACATTCAACAATATCCTAGTGTTACGTTTTTTCTTTCAAAGAAAATAAATAGAAAGAACACACACATAGAGAAACAGAGAAATCAAAATTGAGAGCAGGGAAGCTGCACCTTAATCAACATGCCTTGATACTTTTCCAGTGGTGTAGCTTAGAGTTATTAGAGAGTATATAGGACCCGTTTGAATGATCACATCCATTGAGAGCAGTGGCACCCAGGAATTTTATTGAGAGAGGGTAAATAAAATATTTCTTCATAAATAAAAGTACTTCAAATACAATTCAGACCTAATATGAAAAAAATTGAAAGAAATCTATTACAGAAATTAAGATCACTTCACTTAACTCTTACTCTACGTGTTTTCATATTGTTAAACTCACTATAATTGAATCCGTGCTAAAACTCAAAATAATTTCTTTTTCAATGTATATAATCAATGAATCATCAAGAAATTGATCTTCCATTCTATTTCGAAGCCTGGTCTTGATTATCTGCATAGCTGAGAAAGATCTTTCGGTAGCTACTGTAGAAACTGGAAGAGTGAATACAAGTCTAATTACTCTATCAATAAGAGGGTAAATGATGAACTTTCCAGTTCTTGCTAGCCCTTGACATAATTCTGATGTAGTTGATAAATTAATCAAATCTGGATGTTTAGGAATGTCAAGCTGAAAATGTTGTAACTCCATCTTCAAATGCAATTTTTCCTGTTCTGTGAATTCTCTAGAATAAAATTTATCAACAAGTTTGCAAATATCATCACTATTAAATGACTTGTACCTGTTTCTTGGATCTAAAGTCATGCTCAAAGCAAGTAATTCTACAATATTATCATTGAACCTGTTATTTAATTCTTTCAAATGATAATCGATTGTAGGGCTTTGAGGGTTAGAATTCACAATAGACATTTTGGGATTTTAATCTGGACAAGGGTAGAATAATAATTTGTGCATGACCTAGACATAGGCTTACATAAATTGCAGACTTATAATTCATTTGCTTAATGCTTAATTCAAGAGGGATTACTAAGACATTAGAATTCTGATTGGGTTAAAGGGTTGAAATCACTAGGGTTCAACTATTTTATAGGAAAATAATAAATTGTCTGAGCAAACCAATTAGTTAATTATAAAATACAATATAGGAATATAAGGGAGGATCAGAGGTGAAATATATCCTGGCTACAGTTTTTTTACAATTTTCAATCAATCTCATATTTTCTTTCCGTTCTTTGATTAATTCTTGCATGCTTCTTAATATTCTTGTTTTTAAAATTCTATTTTTGAAATTCCAAAATCAATCACTTTCACAACTCAACCAAATTTTCTCTTCCAACTTAAGGGGAATAGTTAAATTAATACTTGGTGCATTAATCCTTGAGGGAACGATACTCTGCTTATTACTCTATTACTTGAAACGAACGGTATACTTGCCGATTTTTCCACTGATAACCCTAGTGGAGAAAAACCCATTTGGCGGGGAAGACTATGAAGACCCCCATGATTTCGTAGACAGATTTATGAGAATATGTGACACTACTAAGCATAACGGGGTGTCAGATGATGCAATTATACTCTGGCTGTTCCCTTTTGCTGTAACAGGGAAAACTCTCAGATGGTTGGATATACAAGCTCCCAACAGCATCAGAACGTGGGATGAGCTGGCAACCAAATTCTTCGCAGAACACTTCTTCAGGGAGAAATACAACAAGTTGGTGAATAAAATCACCAACTTCACTCAACAACCATGAGAAACTCTATGTGCAGCTTGGATCAGGTTCTAAGAATTGATCAGAAGATGCCCCGCGTATGATCTGCCAGACGGAAAGAAGGTCAGAGTCTTCTATAATGGAATGACACCAAACTCCAGAATGATTGTCAATGGTGCAGCCGGTGGGACCATAGAAAAGAAGACAGCAGCTCAAAATTTAGAGCTGATCGACTTCATGGCGAGGGGTGAGAACGCATCAATGGCAGTTCAACCAATTCAACCAGTTCAACCAAGAAGGGGAATTTTGCAATTGGGAAACAAAGATGCATCGCTAGCAGAACAAAAGATCGTATCTCAACAGATAGCCAGTTTGAATGCTAAGTTGGAAAAGATGCAACTTTCTACAGCTCAAGTTAACTCGTTTAACTGTGAGTATTACAAAGGAGAGCATGAGACCAATGAATGCCCAACACTTGTAGGAGCTGATTCCTTTCAAGTTAATGGAGTCTGGTATGATCCAAGACCAAAACAAAACTTCCAGAGAAATTAGAACAATGCTCCAGGAAACAACTTCCCAAGGAGATTTCAAGGGGGAGGTTTAGATTACAAATCCGACCAATATTTACACCTCCTTCAATTTCACAAACTCCAACATCTAAGCTAGAGAAAACACTGATATAGTTGACAAAGAGAACTGAAGCGTTCATGAACGAGACCAGGACTCATCATAAAAATCAAGATGCTTCAATCAAAAATCTGGAAACTCAAATTGGGCAGTTGTCGAGACAATTAGCTGAGAAAAGTCCTAAAACATCCCCCAGTGACACTATAATCAACCCAAGGGAGCACTGTAATGCCATCACTACTAAAAGCGAGGATCTAGAAAAAGTGAAAGCTCCTACAGGAAAGGATGAGCACACTCAAGAAGGCAAGGAAGAAATAAAAGAGCAACCTCCTGTAGTTCAGAAGAAGCAATGGAATTTCTCACGTTTTGAGAAACCTCTATATCCCATGGGGAGAAAGCAACATGAGCAAAGGAAGAAAATGTCTAAATTTTTAGATATTTTTAAGAAATCGCATATTAACATTCTTTTTTGTAGAAGCTCTGGAGAAAAAGCCTTCATATGCAACGTTCCTGAAGGAGACATTTTCTAAGAATCAGAAGCTCACTGAGGATGAACATGTTATACTAATAGTGGAGTGCAGTGTAATCATAAAGAAAACTTGCCTCCAAAGCTGAAGGATCCAGCGAGCTTCAGTATTCCATGCACCATCGGCAAGAAGACTATAGAGAAAGTCTTATGCGATCTTAGTGCCAACATAAATGTGATGCCCCTCACCCTGATGAAGAAGATGAGAATTGATGAAGTAAAACCAACGAAGATAAATATTCAACTGGCCGACCGCTCAACAAAGCAAGCACATGGTATTGTGGAAGATGTGCTTGTTAAGGTAAACAAACTTCTAATTCTTGTTGATTTTGTTATTCTTGACATTGATGAAGATGCCAGTGTGCCTATGATCTTCGAGAGGCCATTCCTAGCAACCTCAGGAGCACTAATCGATGTACCTAAGGGTGAGTAGATAATGCGTGTGGATGGAGAGCAAGAAATATTCAAGGTACTTACAAATGAAGCTCCATTGCCTGTATCTTAACCTAGAGATCAAGTTAACTACATTGCGGAGAAGAAGGATGAGGAAGGAAACAAGAAGGAAGTCCATCAGCAGCATGAAGAAAGCAAGCCAAAGGTTAAGATGGAAAAGCCCAAGAGCAAGAAAAAACTTGTAAAAACTAAGTTTAAAGTTCTTGAGCAACCTCCTCCTCACCCACGTGCATATGATCATGAAAGGACACAATACTGGATCAAGAAGACTAGATCATCAAAGGTAACATGATTCCAACCACCATAATCACAAGGGGTACGTCAGGCTCGTGACGTTAAACAAGCGCTAATTGGGAGGCAACTCAATAGTAAAATTTTCTTATTTAATTATTTTATTTGATTAGGTTAGTTTATTTTTAACAAGTCAAGTAAATGGTGAATTAGTGACCATATGAAAAAGTCTAAATCTGGGAATTGGCGCTATCAGCGCCAACATGGCGCTAGTAGCGGCAGAAAATGAAAAAGAGACAGAAGCTCCGCGCTCACAGCGTGGAGTTGGCGCTATTAGCGCCAGAAATTACGGATTACCCGCGCTAACAGCGCGATATCAACGTTGTCAGCGCCATTATTTCCAAAAATTTCCAGTGAGATCTGCGCTCACAGCTTGAACTCCACGCTGTCAGCGCCAGTGTCCTCACCATTTACCTTGACTTTAGTATTTTTCTTTATTTTGTTATTTTGAGATTATGGTTTGATTATGTCTCCTTTTACATATTGAGTCTTATGATTATTTCGTTTGACGTTTAACAAGTGTGTGTGTTCCACCTGCGCAGAAGTAGCTTCTCTCACTAGTTTACTTTATTGCTGAGGATAACAACATTTTAAATCTGAGAATTCAGCGCATACCATATGCGATAATTGCCAACTGCGGAATTGCACAACAGAGACGTCTAACAGAAATTTTTTTTTTGTAAAAGGGGAGATACTTTAACCTTTCTTTTTATTAGTTTCTGCTATTTTTAATTCAAGTATTTTTATTCAATTTTTCAATTTTTTTTAGAAAAATTAAAAAAATACAAAAATAGTGAATTCCTGAACAAGCGTTCTTAGATTTTACAAAGCTTACTCAGTAAGTAATTAGATTGAATTTTAAGAAGCATGATATCTGTGGACCATTTAATTATTTTTATAATCTAAGAATGATGACTACTCGTTTGTATAACTGTTTTGGTGAAAATTCTTAGATAATGCCTGATGTGAAATTTTGAAATTAGATTCTAGTTTGAATTATAACTGTGAGGATTTGAGCCTAATCAGAAATATTTTTTCAGAGAGGCCTCTCTGTAGTAGTTTTCTAGAACTTGAACTTTTTCTCTAGCTTGCATGCATTACTGACATGATAAAGGCATGTTTATTTTGTTAACTTAGAGCCATACAACCTACCTAGAAAGAATTTCCATTGTTAAGCCTTTTTGAGCCTTAGACCAATTTATTCAAAAACCTGATGAAAATTACTTAACCCTGTTTCCCTTGACACACCTTGAGAGAGATTGAAATGCTGATCCAAAGAAAAAGAATCAAGGTACTTCTCAAGAAAGAAAAAGTTAAGTAAGTTGAAAAAGGAAAAAAAGAAAAATGGTCTGCAAAATGCAGTTCAAAAGAGAAAAGAAAGAAAACATCTGCAAACAAGGAAATAAAAGAAAAAGGTAGTGAAAAAGGGAATAAGAATCCTGAATTGATGAAATGTGGCAGAATTAAAAGACTGAGAAGGAAGTATTGTCAAAAATTTCAGTATTTCAGTTTCTCAAATTAATCAGCCTTTGTCCAAATGATTCTTACCCCCAAACCAGGCCAAGTTATAACCTATCAAAGACCTTTTGATCAGTCTATGCATGTCAAATGGGTTCTCCAATCTTAGGAATTGGAGAATATGTTCAAGCTTATGGAATTACTACTACATTGATGGAATAAGTGTGAACCCCTCAAACACTAGAGTGATGAAAGTATATTTATCTGGTGAGGAATATTCAAGTTAGGATATGAATTCTTGGTATAACTGAAAAGCATTGTTTGAAGTTTTTAACAGGGAGTTATACATGCATAGCAGTCTGATCTCTTAAGATGTTCATGTTCCATGATTCTCTTCACATAGTTAATCTTTGCTTCTAACTTTAATCTGTTACATTGCTGAGGACAACAACGTTCAAATCTGGGAATTATTTGATATGTCTCCAGCATATGTATAAATCTAAGCCAAAAAGAGAAAGAATCTTGATTAATCTTGGATAAAAGGGCAGTAATTACTGTTAATTTGATAAATCTCAGTCAGAGATAGTGCAACTGATTATCTGTTGATTTTGTAGGAAAAAATAAGACAAGAAGGAGCCTAAATTGGAAGTACAATGCTGAAGACCCACACTGACAGCGTGGATATGGCGCTAGTAGCGCCAGAAGAAAATTACATCCATAGGCATCCACGTTCACAGCGCGAAACTCGCGTTAGTTGCACCAGACATTCTTGCAACCCACGCTCACAGCGTGGGAACCACGCTAGTAGCGTGAACTCCCAGCCTTGTTAACAAAACTCCCACGCTAGTAGCGCGGGAGGTACAGGAAAATCTATATTCTATCTCAGACTGAATCAAAGGAAGATTGGACGAAGATACACAATGAAGATTTAATCAAGATATCTAAGCAAGACACAAAGTCTATAAATAAGGGCTTAGACTCTCAGGGACAGAAATCTTTGGCTGGAAAGAATTCTTGGAGGCTCACGCTGGAGATCAGGATTCCGACGGAGTTGAAGAATGAAGATCATTGATCCTTCATCTTCTTCTTCTTCTTTTTCTTTATTGTTTTCATGAATACTTTTTATTTCTTTAATTAATTTAAGCCAGCTATGTCTGGCTAGTTTGTTTTTGTAGTTGGGATCACGGACCCGATGTGAATCTTTTATATTTCCTGTATTGATATTTTATAAGTTAATTAGTTAGTTTGTTTTATTCTACCTGTGTTAATTTTTCCATAACCTGTTTAGAATTGACCACTCTAAATTATAGGGCTTTGAGGGTTAGAATTCATAATAGACATTTTGGGGTTTTAATTTGGACAAGGGTAGAATAACAATTTGTGCATGACCTAGACATAGACTTATATAAATTGCAGACTTATAATTCATTTGTTTAATGCTTAATTCAAGAGGGATTACTAAGACATTAGAATTCTGATTGGGTTAAAGGGTAGAAATCACTAAGACATTATGGTTCAACTATTTTATAGGAAAATAATGAATTGTCTGAGCAAACCAATTAGTTAATTATAAAATAAAATATAGGAATATAAGAGAGGATAGGAGGTGAAGTGTATCCTGGCTACAGTCTTTTTACAATTTTCAATCAATCTCATATTTTTTTCGTTCTTGATTAATTCTTGCACGCTTCTTAATATTCTTGTTTTTAAAATTCTCTTTTTGAAATTCCAAAATCAATCACTTTCACAACACAACCAAAATTTCTCTTCCAACTTAAGGGGAATAGTTAAATTAATACTTGGTGCATTAATCCTCGAGGGAACGATACTCTACTTATCACTTTATTGCTTGAAACGAACGGTATACTTGCCGATTTCACAACAATAATGATGAAAGTAGCTTTTCTGACGAAAAGTGCGGATACCGGTTCTGCCTCACGGTATAAATGCGTACTGATGAAGTATCCCGAAAAATTATGAAAAGTGTGTATATATTACTAGAATAATATATGGGACTAATATAACAAGTTTGGAGTCAAAATAATTAAATTTGGTGTCAGAACTGATACCGGCTACGTAAAAGCGCATACCAGAAAAGTGTTGCGAAAAATAAAATAAAAATATGAAAAATCTTATAAAAATGACTAGGTTCAGAATCCAAAGTTTGGGATTAAAATGCTAAGCGTAGCTACTAGTGTTAATACAATGTGATTAAAACTTAAGTGAACTATTTAAAGACTTGGCACATGATCCTAGGTCATTTCGGTGCCTCCTACGTGACTCATTTCTGAAGCATCTTGCTCTCCATCAGCCACCACTTTCCTCCTTCCACCTTGTGAACCAAGAGACCACCTTTCCTCTTGGTTCTTTCATTAAACCTCCTTGTGTGTGTGAGAGATAAAGCATTTGGGGTGGGTAGAACACCTTGTTTCTGATTTTGGATATCTGTTTTGAGGAGTCTAGAGTTCTTGAACATTGTTGAGGGAGCCCTTCTCATGTCATCTTGAGCTTCAAGAAGCCATTTTTGGTGAGAAAAGGCCTTGCTTGATGATGTGCCTCTGGCAAGTGTAGTTTTCTGTGTTAAAATTGATAAGAATTGAGTCATAAAAGAGAAACTTAAATATATATTTGCTAATTATATTGATTCTTTCTTTTCAATAATATTTCTCACCTATTAGTTGTGTTTTTACAGGAAAAGAAGTGAAAATTATAAAAAGCCTGTTAAAGCAATTCCACACGGGTGCAGCACACTACGAATTCCAGAGAAATGGCGCAACTTGGCGCCACAGTGGCGCAAACTAGCGCCGTGTATCACAGTACAAAGTCCAGGAGCATGGCGCCACTTGGCGCCAAAATGGAGCCAAGTGGCGCCAAAACAAATGAAGATGGCGCCAACATAAAGCAAAAATACAAGGAAGTGGCGCCAATAGAGTGAAAAAGTGGCGCCAAATTACAACAAAAGTGGCGCCACTAGGCGCCCAAAATTAAGGAAGAATGGCGCCAACTGGCGCCATGTTACGAAGAAATTCACCGGTTTTTTATAAATTTGACAGTAACTCCGCACGAAGTGGCGCCAAACCGGTGCCAACTGGCGCCAGGTTGCGAGGAAATTTTACCGTGTTGTCTTGGGGGTATTTTTGGAAGAAGAAAAAGGGACTTATAAATAGGATCCTTATGATAGAATTAGGGATTCAGACCTATTCTACTGAGAGAGACGACGGTGGTGCTCCAAGAGGAAACTGAAGATCAAGTTTCTCTTGTTCCTCTTCTCTTTAATTTTATGCTATTATCGAATATTGAATTTTTAGCCATGATTATGCTTGGCTAGTTATCTTTTATTGTAGTTAGGGTCACGAGCCCTATGTGAACCCTTGTTACGATGGATTGATTTAGTTTTACTCATTTATATAATTATCTTTGTCTCTACCCTGTGCGTATTTTCTATTTTCTTTATTAGAACTGATCAATCTGATAGTTGAGAATAGTTTGAGGGTTAGAACCCTAGATAGGAATATTGGGGTTTTGATGTTGAAAGGGAGTAGGATAACAATTGGTATGCATGCTAGGAATAGATGTGTATTTAATTGCGGATGCTTAAATTATTGCGTTTATTACTTAATACCATGAGGAACATTGCAAGGAATTGGGGTTCCAATTGGGGATTAAAGGGTTAACCTTGCAAGGAATTGAGGGTTAGCTAATAAATATTCTTAGATAATAATTTATCCGAGTAATTATATGAATAAGTATTGTGAATCAATCCAAAGTAGAAATGGGGATCATAAGGTGAGTGCGCTCTAGCTACAATATTTTTCTCATATTTTTAAAATCAATTCTCATTGTTATTGTTTTATTTCTCTTAAATAAAAATTCAAAAACAAGTCTTTACTTTTATTTCTTATTGTTAATCAAAATCAATTCACAATTTTTTCAAACAACAAACCGAGTTTTCCAACTTAAGGGGACTGGTTATTGTAGTACTTGGTTTACAATCCATGTGGAGACGATACTCTACTTACTTTCTATATTACTTGTGCGATCGGTATACTTGTCGGAGAGCATCAACTTTTTGGCGCCGTTGCCGGGGATTGTTAAATCCAATATTATAAATAACCGTTGATCTTTGAGATTGGATTTTTATTTTTATTTTTTATTTTTGTTCTATTTTGTTCTGTGTTCTGCAGGTGCTACTAACATATTTTTCTGAGTTTTATGCGAGGTAGACTTGCTCCTAAAGACTTTGTATTTGATCCTGAAATTACAAGGACTGAGAGGAGACTGAGGAAAGTTGCCAAGCAGTTAATTTGGGAAGATTTCAATAGAGAACCTGTACAACCAGTACAAGAGATGGCGGGTAACAACAATGCAAATAACCCACCTCCACGATTGTGGGACACCATTCTGACTCCGGTGTTCAATAGGCCAAATTCAAGTATACTCAGGCCGACGGTGGAGGCAAACAATTTTCAGCTGAAGCCATCTTTGATTACTTTGGTGGAGAGGGCTCAATTTTCTAGTTCTGAGGAGGAAGACCCTCATGAGTTCATAGATCGATTTCTGATGATCTGTGACACTACTAAGCACAATGGAGTGTCTGCTGATGCTATCAGGCTCCGACTGTTCCCTTTTGCTGTTAAGGGAAGAGCTCTCAGATGGATAGAAAGGCAACCAGCTAATAGTATCATGACATGGGAAGACTTGTCAACAAAGTTCTTTGTCGAGTTCTTTTCTATGGAGAAGTACAACCAGCTGGTGAATGAGATCACAAACTTTCGCCAGCTTGAAGGAGAATTGTTGTGTGCAACCTGGAAAAGATTCCAGGAACTTATCCGGAAGTGTCCGCACTATGAGGGAGATGATGACAGAAAATTGGCAATTTTCTTTAATGGCATCTCTCCTGAAACAAGGTTAGTGATTAATAGTGCAGCTGGAGGTTCTATTCGGCAGAGTACATATGAACAAGCTATTGACTTGATCAAGGAACTGGCAAGAAATGAGAATGAGAGTTTCCCAGTTCAAGCAAGAAGAGGAGTGATAAAGCTGGAAAGCAATGAGGCTATGCTTGCCGAACAAAAGTTGTTGTCCAAAACGTTTGACACCTTGAATGAGAAGTTTGAGAAATTGCAAGTGTCCAAGGTTCAATCAACTTCTGTGATGTGTGAGTACTGTAGAGAGGCTCACGAGTCTAATGAATGCCCTACTCTAATGGGTGATAATCCACAGCAGTTGCAAGTAAATGGGGTTTGGTATGAGCAGAAGTCCCAACAAATTTTTCCAAGAAATCAGAATTTTCCGGGCGGAAATAATTTTCAGAGGAGAGGTCAAGGAGGTGGTCTTGACTACAGTTCCAACAACTATCTGCAACCTCCTCCTATTCCACAGAAGGAACCTTCTGATTTAGAGAAGTGAATTGGACAAATGGCTCAACATTCTAATGCTTTCATGAAGGAGACTAGAGCCAATACCAAGAACATAAATGCTTTCTATAACACCTCACAATTTTAAATTAAGTGTTTAAACTATTAAGTGAGTGATTAAGTGAAGGATTAGTGAAAATCCTAAAGATTAGGCCAAAATACAAAGAAAGGGCAAAACGGTAATTAGCCAACACGCAACCCTAGGAAGATAAAAATTGAGTAGAAGGTCTCAGATGATGAAAAGAACCCTGGAAATGGATTCAGAATGAAAAATCAAGTGGATAGGAAAAATTGAGAAAAATTGATGAATAGTGATTTTTCCGGTGTAAAATACTGCGGTATAATTGTACCGATAAGCGTGAAATTTTTATCGGTATTTTTAGGAAACAAAAGTATGACATGGACGAGAAAAATACGTAGGTCATGAATTTGTGGTTGAAATTAGATGATTGATTAAAGTTAAAACGCGTGTGGGACCCGCCTGTGACTTAAGTGAGTCAAACTCACTTTTTCTTCACACTCTCTCTCCTTCCCTCCTCCTTCTTCCCGTGGAAAACAGCAGCCCCATGGCCAAGAATTGTTCAAGCTTTCTTTCTTCCATAACTTGGTCATTTCTCCACCGGATCCAACGATTTTTGTCTTGAATCTTGATGGAAAACACCTCCTAAACACATTGGTACCACTCTTGAGCCTTGGAATCGTGTGTGTGAGGAGATATAGCCCATATACAGCCGCGGTTTGGAGGAGAAATTTTGTGTTCTTGGAGCTTTCAAGTGCTCCAATGGTGGAGTATAGTTAGGAGGAGCCTTGTACCTTCCATTTGGTTGAGTGTTCTTGCATTTTAATTGGTTGAATGTGATGATTTGAATCTTGAACCCTAGACCTTGCATGGTTGATATGTGATGTTAGAGAGCTCAATTGGAAAATGTGTATTACATGATAATGCCTTAGAATGATGTATTAAAGCTAGAAATGCAATGAAAATTCTAAGTGAAAATTGATGATTTTTAACTTGGTGGATTTTGAGGTCATGACTTTGGACTTTTGAGTTTTGTGTTGAGGCTTTGTTTGGTGGATTGTGGTATGATTATATGATGATATAATGGATTGTGTGAGGGTTGGAGTGATTAAAAATGTGAGGAAATCCTTGGAATGCTCTAGGTCACAACTTGCCCTTTAAAGGAAAAATGAGTGAATTGATGTTGAAAGATGATTTGAAAGATGATTTGTGTAATTATATGGTACTTAGATGGGTTGTGTGGTGGTTGGAAAGTGTTAGAATCAATGGAAAATAATAACTTGTGTTTAGGGACATAAATGAACCGAGAGTGAATTATTTAGCAAAACGATAAGTAAAAGTCGTAAAACGAAAAAACGGCACTTGAATTGGCCTCTTGGCAACCTAAGGAAGCATAATAAAATGAGAAAGAAAATTTAGAAAAATAAATCCTAAAATAACACTACAATGGCCGAACCATCACGGTGATGGGAAGGACTTTTGTGTTTTTTTCGCGTTTTGACGTAAATTGACGTATACTGACGGCTGTACATGGTTGTATAGGTTGCCGTACGTCGACTTGAATCCTGAACAGTGAATCAGTGAATTGCCCTTGGTCCTGGACCAAGTGGATTGAGGTAAGTGATTGTATTATGCATGTGAAATTGAGAATTGGCATGCATTTTGTGAACTTTGAGTAAGTGGGAACGTCCTATGTGTAGGCATTCTGTTGAGTAGCAGACTTGGAACTTAAGCTGCTGCGGAGCTAAGTGAGAAACCTATTTAAGGTAACCTCTTGGTGCTGGGGCTTGTTCCCCTTTTTTGTTCCACCTTGCCAGTTGATGGCAACGGTAGGAAGTGTGTATGAGTAGAGTAGAACAGCATTGGCATGCATGCATATATCACAGTGGGTACTTATGTACCGAGTCTCTAGCCAGTAGACTAGTTTATCCTGCGGGCAGTGCGGACTTCCACTGGATAGGTCTCCGAGAAGGAGTTCCAGTTGACCGAGGGTCATAGTGTGTGATCATGATAGGAGCACAGTAGGAATGTCTCAGGTGTTATGGATGGAATGGGTATCTTGGTGGTAGTGATTTGATCACACCTTGGGTGGACCCATAGGCTTGATGGAATGGGTACCTTGGTGGTAGTGATTTGATCACACCTTGGGTGGACCCATAGGCTTGATGGAATGAGTACCTTGGTGGTAGTGATTTGATCACACCTTGGGTGGACCCATAGGCTTATACATGCCCAGGGCGTGCGTGGTATTGGTAGCTACCATCCCGCATCGTCGTATTTTGTATTCCGATATCCTCCAATTTCTCTAAATCCCTTGCTATATCTCGTTTTCAAAGTGATTGTTTTATTCTACTTGTATACATCAAAGTGAACCATTGGGCGGAGTTTTCTCCAGAACCTCTGGGTTACTGAGATATATTCGTATATCTCACCCCGTCTCGGGGCATTTATTTCAGGATGTACCTGTGGCGTTGGAGCAGCGGGCAAGAGGCCCGCAGAGTGATAGAGGAGCATTTTCAGTATTTGACATATTGTTCATGTTGGCATGCCTAAGTCTAGTAGTTTGTATCATTTGAACTTATGTTTGAATTTGTAATTGAAGTTGTAATATTGTAAAGGGTAATTTGAAGTTGAAGTTGTAAGTTGTCATATTTAAGTATATGTTGTAAATGTAAAAGAGATGCATTATGTACCAGGATGGAAGGACTTTAGGCCTATGTTAGAGTTATGATTATATGCTTATATTGTGAAACTACATGTAAATGGGACCTTTGAGATTGAAACAAGTAAGGAATATAATGTGAGCTCTATAGTATAAAGTGCCTAATAACTATAAACTGAATTGGGTTGTAAGTGCCCCAAGGCATTGTTGGTCCTTGTGTGTGCCACCCATTGGATTATTACTGTATTATTGTTGGAGTATTAGGTACTTTGAGGCATTAGTGAGCTTGTACAAATTTGGGGATTATTGGAAAAAACAAAGGAAACTTTGGCGAATTTTCTGTAGAATTGGCAGATTTTAGGTGAACTTCGGGAGAGCATATCTCCCACTACAGATGTCCGATAGGGACGTGCCATACGCCATTTTGAAGCTTGAGATGTCCCCTATATGGTGTTTAAATATGAGCCAGTTCTGGGTTTACGCAGCCCTGTGGAATTTATTGAGTTCGGACTGTCCAGGGACCTCTGATGCAGGGGTTGTTCTGGCCAGTTTTTGGGAAATTAATTCCTGCTTCGTTTCTAAGTCAAATTAAGCGTATGATATATCAAATCAAAGATTAAGGTGTCTAGTTTATGTTGTAAAAATTTGAGAGAAATTGGATGAGTGGATTTAGTGCAGAAATTCGTGGAGTGAGAGAGGTTTAGAGCTGTTTTGGGGTTGGTTGGCTATTTCGCTTATCCAACTTCAAACGGCGATAACCGGAGCAAATGAGCTCCGAATTGAGCGTGTGATAGCTTGTTGAAAAGGAAATTAAGTTAGAAAAAGATATAATCTGAAAAGAAGGTATGGTTGTGAGCGGTGTGTTCGCAGAAAATTGATGAGTGAACCATGTTCGAAAAGGTAAAAACGTAAAGTTTGGTAATTGGCTAAGTGGGTTTATGGGAATCCCTTAGTAACTTGTAATAAGTAAAGTGTGATGTAAAAATAGATAAAATAAATATTCCGCAAGAGTTAACAGTTGATTCAAATTGAAAGACTTATCACTGATAAATGAATAGTATGGTTGAAATGTATAGTCATGTGTAAGACGATAATGAGAATTGTAAAGAAACTATGATCTTGTGGCCTATATATAGATACTACTAATAGTAGTGTGCTTGTGAAATCGTTGGTATTTAATATGAATTGATAGACTGTGTGAAGGTATTTTCAATGTAAGGAATATTCTACAACCACCAAGGGTGGAAGTGATTAGAAAAATTGATGGATTGCTTTATAATATTGAGTATAGGTTTATGTGAGCTGTAGCAGACAATGGATTAGAACAGAGGCAGGATTTTTTGAGTGATTGTTGTACTATCACAAAGTGAGGGAGTATGATCGGAGAATCAGCTAATGTGTAACCTAAGGGTAATTATGTGATTGCTGTATGAACTAGGTTGCAATAAAGTGTGAAATTAAGTGGTTAGTAAGAAAACTTATAACACCTCACATTTCTAAAATTTAATATTTAAAATATTAAATGAGAATTAAAGAGAAGGATTAGTGAAAATCATGAGTATAAGGCCAAAATACAAAGAAAGGACAAAACGGTAATTAGCCAACACGCAACCCTAGAAAGATAAAAATTGAGTAGAAGGTCTCAAATGATAGAAATAACCCTGGAAATGGATTCAGAACGAAAAATTGAGAGGACAGACAAGTTTCAGAAAACTCAGTGAATAGTGTTTTTCGCAGGTCAAAATACCGCGATACGATTGCACCGTAAAACGTGCCAGTTGAGTTTTGAGCTCTAGGTTTCAAATATGAGTTATAAATGGTCTATAGAACTAGGAAAAATGATTTCTGATAATATTTGATAGAATTAAGTCAGTTTGGGGAAGCGTGCCAACGGCGCGTGCAACAGCTTAAAACAATATTTTCTCCGAACGATCGGAAAACTCCGGATTCATCTGATCAAGTATAATTAAAGGACTTTGGTGAATGTTTAATTTTTAATTTTATAAATAGGTTGTGAAATAATCGAAGACTAGTGGTGAGATTAAGTGAGTTTTGAGTGAGGTGGCACTTGTGGGACCCACCCCCAATTAAATGATCATTTAAGCACATGTGGAAATCAGAATTTGGAACTCATCCCCTTCATTTTTCAGCTGCAAATTCGTGGGTCTCCATGGTTAGGGTTTTGAAAACTTCAAACATTTGTAACTTGAGTTCTAGGCCACCAAATTGAGTGGTTCCAAAGCCTAACTCACATAAAATTTAGCAAGGAATCCATTTTTGTCCTTATTTTCGAGTTTGGTGCGGTGTAGAGGGAGATACTGCCCATTTTCAGTTGCGAAATATTGAAGTATTTTGGGGATTTTGTTGGATTGGAAGCTCACTTTGGTTCATTGGTTGCTTGAAGATCATTCCCTTGGACCCTAGGAGTTGTTTTGTGATGAGTTTCTCCAATTTTCATTGAGTTTTTATTTGGATTGGATTTGTGACATAGAGTGAGTTGTTTAGATTGATGTAGTAGAGAGCTCAAATTGAAATTTTGTATTAGACAAATGTGGCTTAGAATGATGTTTTAGAGTGATTGATGTCATAAAAATCATTGAGAAAAAAATGATTTAACTTAGGCAAATTTTGTGTTCATGAGCAAGACTTTATGAATTGGAATTTTGGTGTGATGAGATAATCGAGTTGTGGAGTAATTGTATGAGTTAATAGTAAGATTGTATGATGTATGGAGTTGTTAAATTGAATTGGATACCTTTGGTATGATGACTTGATGAATTCGGCCATTAAGTGAAAAATGAGGAATTGATGTTGAAAAATTATTTGCATGATGATTTGTGTAGTTATATGGTACTTAGATGGGTTGTGTGGTGATTGGAAAGTGTTAGAATCAATGGAAAAATAATAACTTTTGTTAGGGACCTAAGTGAACCTAGAGTGAATTATTACGCAAAACGATGAGTAAAAGAAGTAAAACGTAAAAACGACACTTGAATTGGCCTCTTGGCAACCTAATGAAGCATAATAAAATGAGAAAGAAAATTTAGAAAAATAAATCTCAATTTAACACTCATTTGGTCGAACCATCAAGGGAGGATGGAGGGATTTTGTGATTTTTGCGTTTTGACGTTATTTAACGCGTACTGATGGCTGTACGTGATTGTATAGGTTGTCGTACGTCGACTTGAATCCCGAATCATAAATCAGTGAGTTGCCCTTGGTCCTGGACCAAGTGGATTGAGGTAAGTAATTGGTTCAATGCATGTATAATTGTAAATTAGCATGTATTGTTTGAATTATGAGTGATTGAGAATGTCCTCTGTGTAGGCATTCTGCTGTGTACCAAGTTGAGGGATAAGCTGCTGCGGAGCTTGTGAGAAAAACATTTAAGGTAACCTCTTGGTATTGGGGCTTGTTCCCCTTTTCGGTTCCACCTTGCCAGTTGATGGCAATGGTAGGAAGTGTATATGAGTAGTGTAGAACACATGAGCATGCATGCATTATTACAATGGGTACTTATGTACCGCGACTCTGGCCAGTAGACAGTTTTTCTTAGCCTTCGGGCAGTTTCGGACTTCCACTGGATAGGTCTCCGGGAGGGAGTTCCAGTTGACCGTGGGTCATGGTGTGTGATCCGGGTAGGAGCACACTAGGAATGTCTTTGGCGTTTTGGATGAAAGGGGCATCATGGTTGTGGTTTTTTTGAACGCACCATGGATGATACCCATAGGCTTATATATGCCCAGGGCGTACGTGGAATTGGGGCTTCCATCCCGTATCGTCGTAGTTTGTATCTCTATATCCCCATTTCTCTAAAACCCTTGCTATATCCCGTTTTAAAAATTGGTTGTTGTATTCTATTCATATGCATCGAAGTGAACTATTGGGCGGAGTTTTCTCCAAAACCTCTGGGTTACTGAGATATATTCGTATATCTCACCCCTTCTCGGGGCATTTATTTCAGGAGGTAGCAGTGGAGCGGGAGCAGCGGGCAAGAGGCCCGCAGAGTGATAGAGGAACATTTTCAGTATTTGGCATATTGTTCATGTTGGCATGCCTAAGTCTAGTAGTTTGTATCATTTGAATTTATGTTTAAATTTGAAATTTGAAGTTGTAATATTGTAAAGGGTAATTTGAAGTTGAAGTCGTAAGTTGTAACATTTAAGTATATGTTGTAAATGTAAAAGAGATGCATGATGTACTAAGATGGAAGGATTTTAGGACTATGTTAGAGTTATGGTTATATGCTTATATTGTGAAACTACATATAAATGGGACCTTTGTGATTGAAACAAGTAAGGAATATAATGTGAGCTCTATAGTATAAACTGTGTAATAAATATAAACTGGATTGGGTTGTAAGTGCCCCAAGGCGTTGTTGGTCCTTGTGTGTGCCACCCATTGGATTATTACTGTATTATTGATGGATTATTAGGTACTTTGAGGCATTAGTGAGCTTGTACAAATTTGGGGAATTATTGGAAAAACAAAGGAAACTCTGGCGAATTTTCTATAGAATTGACAGATTTTAGGTGAACTTTGGGAGAGCATATCTCCCTCTACAGATGTCCAATTGGGACGTGTCATACGCCATTTTGAAGCTTGAGATGTCCCCCAAATGGTGTTAAAATATGAGCCAGTTCTGTGTTGTACATAGCCCTATGGAATTTATTGAGTTTGGACTGGCCAGGGACCTCTGATGCAGGGGCTGTCCTGGCCAGTTTTTGGGAAATTAATTCCCGCTTCGTTTCTCAGCAAATTAAGCGTATGATATATCAAATCTAATATTGAGGTGTCTATTTTATGGTGTAAAAATGTGAGAGCAATTGGATTACTTGATTTAGTGCAGTAATTCGTGGAGTGAGAGAGGTTTAGAGCTGTTTTGGGGTCTGTTGGCTATTTTGCTTATCCAACTTCAAACGGCGATAACCGGAGCAAATGAGCTTCGAATTGAGCGTGTGATAGCTTGTCGAAAAGGGAATTGAGTAAGACAAAGATATAACCTGAGAAGAAGGCCTGGTTGTGAGCGGTGTGTTCGCAGAAAATTTAGGAGTGGACCATGTTCGAATAGGTAAAAACATAAAGTTTGGTAATTGGCTAAGTGGGTTTGTGGGAACCCCTTGGTAACTTATAATAAGTAAAGTTTGATGTAAAAATAGATAAAATAAATATTCCGCAAGAGTTAACAGTTATAGTCACAACTTTTAATTATTACGCGTTTTATTGTTTTAAATGCTCGCGTAATAATCGGAAAAAGTTTATTCGTATTTTTATAAATGAATTGCTGTGATTGTAACTGCGTTTAATATCATAATTAATGTTAACAATACCGGTACGTAACGGGCTGTTACATTTTATGGTATCGAGCAGTTTCGTTAAGGAACTCTGATAATGTATAGTTGTGTTGTGTGTTGCATAGTTGTATGTAGATTCTTATCGATTACTGCATATGTGATTCCTTAGTGTGGGTCTGATCAACCCATTCCTTTGTGTTACATGCGTAGTCATCGTAAGAAGCCTGCGTGGCAACCTTAGAGCACCGAATGTAAGTCCTTAGCCTGATGTTGTGGATGCAGTGTTGACTGCTCCATGGACAAGAGATGGCAGTAAGTAAAATATGAATATTAGAGGACTTAAGGGAAAATAGACTTAAATATTTTGTATGACTTTTGATGAAAGTTATAAAATTGTATTATAAGTGAAAGTTGTAAACAAATCTATGATATGTACGGTTTTGCATGGGTGAACCTTGTAATACTATGGATAATAAATATATATAATTGAGATGAGTCTATAGTATGAAGATGGCATTGGTGAAACTTCCAAATAAATGTGTAGTATAGTATGTACAAGTGGACTTGGTGAATAAACTTCATCAAGATGAGAGATTCAGAACCTGAGGAATTATTGAGAAATGAGAACAGATATGCGTGAGTATGAGTTAAATATGTTACGTTTGATTAGGAGTTATAAGTCCCCGATAGATGGTGTACACTCGAATGAACTGGATGGTTAATATAGAGAAACAAATGGAATGTTTGATATCAGATTCTAAGGGATTGGAAATTTAAAAATTTGTCATGTTAGTGAAGTGTTAAATTGAGAGATATTGAAATATGGCATTGAAATCCATAAGGAGTTAGTACTGAGTAAACATCGATGAGATGAAATAATTATGAAGTATGAGTGGAAGGAAGAAATTGAGAAAATCGCCATGGATGGCATAAGGTAAATGTACTATGAAGGCACTAATGTGGTTAATGAACGTTGATTCAAATTGAAAGACTTATCAGTGATAAATGAATGGTATGGTTGAATTGTATAGTTAGGTGTAAGACAGTAAGGAGAATTGTAAAGAAATTATAATCTTATGGTCTATATATAGGTACTACTAATAGTAGTGTGCTTGTGAAATCGTTGGTATTTAATATGGATTGATAGACAGTGTGGAGGTATTTTCAATGTGAGGAATATTCTACAACCACCAAGGGTGGAAGTGATTAGGAAAATTGATGGGTTGCTTTATAATATTGAGTATAGGCTTATGTGAGCTGTAACAGACAATGGATTAGAACAGAGACATGATTTTATAAGTTATTGTTGTACTATCACAAAGTGAGAGAGTATGATCGGAGAATGAGCTAATGTATAACCTAAGGTGAAATCAAGTGATTACTGTATGAACTAGGTTGCAATAAAGTGTGAAATTAAGTGGTTAGCGAAAGAACTGAGGTGTAAAATGTGTAATGTCAAAATGAAAATGATAAGATTAGCTAATAAGCTGATGTACAAGTATCAGTGCAAGGACTAATGTAAAATTTTCTAGTGCAAGGATTGAGGTGAAATTAGTCCTCTGTGATAGGACATATATGTTTAGAAGATCCCTGTGTGATGGAAATTATATGTGGGGAGTATAATACATTATATTATGAGATGCGAGATGTGTACAGAACTTTGAGAAAAATTCTGGATTCACGGAATAGAGATTGTGATATGAACCAGGTCAGGTGACTAGTCTAAGTAAAAGGAGTAAACAGTCTTTGAAAAGAATAATCAAGAAAGGAATGATGCACTGTACGTATATGTGATATGGGTATAATACTACTACTACTATGATTATGGGGGACAACTCCATGTGGTTAAACAAAACATTTTGCCGTTATATATGGATATGATACAGACACCAAATGGACAGGGTCCAAGTGTGATCTGGTGTGTACTGGGTACACGTTGGTTGTGATATACAAATATATTGTGAATATAAATTTCTCTATGCACTGGGTGCATGTGGTACGACATGATATTGTGGATATCTCTGTGTGGCTTATGTGCTCGGAGGGTATGGTTATCTCTGTGTGGATTACGTTCCCGGAGATAATTATTATTTTATGGGAGTAATGTGAGACGAGGAAGTGTTCCTCACTGGTGTAACTGTTAGTATAATAGGGATACTTGATATAAAAGCACAAAGCAGAAACAATTGGGGAATGCTCCTTGAATAAAGATAGCTAGTGGTAAGTTATTATTACGGTAGGAATCATATGGGTGAATTCTTTGATCGGTGGGTCATTACATCTGGGGCCCTGAGGACAGCAAGAGCTCGAGCGGTTAAAACCTGTGAATGTTGTTACCCACTGTATTGAGAGAGTTCTTCCATGTGATTAACGCAAATTATGAGGTCAGATATTTGTAAATTAACAATAATATGTCAGATTTGGATATAAGAGGTGAGGCATAGTGTGTAAGAATTTAAAAGTGTGATAGTGAAGCACTATTGTGGGGGTAAAGTAAGTTCGATGAAATAATTTCGGCTCCAAGTGAGGTAGCAAATTTGTTGGAATTCTCGTCTTATGATGAAAGAGATAATAGCGAGATTGATGTTGACAGATTGAGTGAGTGTCCTTCTAGGAAGGCTAGTGATGATCAAGAGTTCCGGTTGAAACAGTGACTTATTAGCCTTAATAAGAGGTAAATGGTAATAGAGTCAAGTATGAATGAGTAATAATAGCTGAAAAAAGGAGTTGTAATTGGTTACCTAAAAGTTGATAGCCTGACTTTACTGGTGGAGTAGAGTGAGGAGTGTTATATATAATCGCATATGCCACTCATAGTGGAAAGTGTGTGGAAAATGCACAATGCTGACGTTGTTTTGGTTAGGTACTAATGATGTTTGGTCGAGTGCTTCTGGTAGCTTTGAATATTTCGAGAGACTGATATACCAACCGATGGTAAATTGTAGAGTAGTGTAAATGATGGATATAGTTTTATGTGACTTGACAATTAAGTTTCAAAGATTCCTACAGGATGTGACTTGCGTGTAAGAGATATGGCATTTTTAGTGGTCCATCAGTTACTAGTGAAATGGGTTGGAAAATGATTCGTCCCAAGGTGTTTGGTGGAAGTTGGTAAAACTGTAAGGCGATATTATTTTGAGTTTGACATCCAGGATTAAATGACGATGATTACAAAAAGTGGTATAAATAAGTGGAACATATGGTTAAGTTGCAACGTCGGAGTGGAATAAAAGTTGAAAATAGTTAGTGGGAAAAAAAAAATTAAGCATGAAGCCTTGATGTGGAGGTCATTGATGAGTGTTGTGTTTAGACTGTGAGAGGTCTAAGTATGGGGTTGAGCTGACTGAGTTGATAAAGTTGAGATGGTTAAGTTAATAAAGAGAGTAACAGTGAGTGTAAATTATGAATATGAGTTTGTAGATGGAAAAATTCAGGAGTGTGTTTGTGGTTAAAGGACCTTAAATGGTTAATCGGAAACATAAACTATTGCGAGGATTGTTAGTTTCGTATCACAAAGAGAAAGATATAGTTGTGAGTACCTAAGAAGAGGTGAAGACACGTGACAAGGAAAAATAAAGTATATGAGTATAGAATTTAATGTGAGTCGGAATTGTAGGACACGACAAATTGCCTTTGAAACTAGAAAGTATGTGCTTGGGTGAAAGCCAAGAAAGCAACGAAATGGTAAGGTTAGTAACATCAGTGAAAAAGACTGGTACAAAAGAGATGTGGGGGTATTGTTGTAACAACACGGACAACGAAAAGAGTCAAGTACTAAAGAACATGTGAGTTGGAAATACTCTAGGAATAACTAGTAAATGTGCATGAGAACAGTAAGAGCCTAGTATGGAAACGATTAGGTGCTTTTGAGAACGACCATGGGTCAGAAAGATGGATAGAGATGAGAATGAGGTAAATTGGTACCGACAAATCCGTAATATTGTTATATTATTACCTACAAATCAGCGAAAGGGTAACGGGAAAGCAGAGAAAGTGTAAAGTATTGTGAATTAAAAGATCACAGAACCATGAGAGACGAGTAATTGTGAAGGATCAAAGGATAATGAGTATCATAAAAAGAGGTCATGCTTGTGATAAAAGTAATGTGGTAAAGATACACACTTGAGGATGCTACTTGGGAGCGGGAGGATGAGATTCTCTGACTGTGTCCTGAGTTAGCGGATGAGTATGAGTCAATTTTGCGGACAAAATTCTAAAAGGTGGGGTGAGTATAACACCTCACATTTCTAAAATTTAATATTTAAAATATTAAATGAGAATTAAAGAGAAGGATTTGTGAAAATCCTGAGTATAAGACCAAAATACAAAGAAAGGGCAATAATTAGCCAACACGCAACCCTAGGAAGATAAAAATTGAGTAGAAGGTCTCAGATGATAGAAATAACCCTGGAAATGGATTCAGAACGAAAAATTGAGTGGACAGGCAAGTTTCAGAAAACTCAGTGAATATTGTTTTTCGCAGGTAAAAATACTGCGGTACGATTGCACCGTAAAACGTGCCAGTTGAGTTTTTAGCTCTAGGTTTCAAATATGAGTTATAAATGGTCTATAGAACTAGGAAATATGATTTCTGATAATATTTGATAGAATTAAGTCAGTTTGGGGAAGCGTGCCAACAACGCGCGCAACAGCTTAAAACAATATTTTCTCCAAACGACCGGAAAACTCCGGATTCATCTGATCAAGTATAATTAAAGGACTTTGGTGATTGTTTAATATTTAATTTTATAAATAGGTTGTGAAATAATCGAAACTAGTGGTGAGATTAAGTGAGTTTAAGTGAGTTTTGAGTGAGGTGGCACTTGTGGGACCCACCCCCACTTAAATGACCATTTAAGCACATGTGGAAATCATAATTTGGAACTCATCCCCTTCATTTTTCAGCTGCAAATTCGTTGGTCTCCATGGTTAGGGTTTTGAAAACTTCAAACAATTGTAACTTGAGTTCTAGGCCACCAAATTGAGTGGTTCCAAAGCCTAACTCACTTAAAATTTCGCAAGGAATCCATTTTTGTCCTTATTTTCGAGTTTGGTGCGGTGTAAAGGGAGATACTGCCCATTTTCAGTTGCGAAATATTGAAGTATTTTGGGGATTTTGGTGGATTGGAAGCTCACTTTGGTTCATTGGTTGCTTGAAGATTTCCCTTGGACCCTAGGAGTTGTTTTGTGGTGAGTTTCTCCAATTTTCATTGAGTTTTTATTTGGACTGAATTTGTGACATAGAGTGGGTTGTTTGGATTGATGTAGTTAGAGAGCTGAAATTGAAATTTTGTATTAGACAAATGTGGCTTAGAATGATGTTTTAGAGTGATTGATGTGATAAAAATTATTGAGGAAAATATGATTTAACTTAGGCAAATTTTGTGTTCATGAGCAATATTTTATGAATTGGAATTTTGGTGTGATGAGATAATTGAGTTGTGGAGTAATTGTATGAGTTAATAGTAAGATTGCATGATGTATGGAGTTATTAAATTGAATTGGATACCTTTGGTATGATGACTTGATGAATTCGGCCTTTAAGTGAAAAATGAGGAATTGATGTTGAAAAATTATTTGGATGATGATTTGTGGAGTTATATGGTACTTAGATGAGTTGTGTGGTGATTGGAAAGTGTTAGAATCAATGGAAAAATAATAACTTGTGTTAGGGACCTAAGTGAACCTAGAGTGAATTATTACGCAAAACGATGAGTAAAAGACGTAAAACGTAAAAACGACACTTGAATTGGCCTCTTGACAACCTAATGAAGCATAATAAAACGAGAAAGAAAATTTAGAAAAATAAATCTCAATTTAACACTCATTTGGCCGAACCATCAAGGGAGGATGGAGGGATTTTGTGATTTTTGCGTTTTGACGTTATTTAACGCGTACTGATGGCTGTACGTGATTGTATAGGTTGTCGTACGTCGACTTGAATCCCGAATCATAAATCAGTGAGTTGCCCTTGGTCCTGGACCAAGTGAATTGAGGTAAGTAATTGGTTCAATGCATGTATTGTTTGAATTATGAGTGATGGGGAATGTCCTCTGTGTAGGCATTCTGCCGTGTACCAAGTTGAGGGATAAGCTACTGCGGAGCTTGTGAGAAAAATATTTAAGGTAACCTCTTGGTACTGGGGCTTGTTCCCTTTTTCTGTTCCACCTTGCCAGTTGATGGCAACGGTAGGAAGTGTATATGCATAGTGTAGAACACATGAGCATGCATGCATTATTACAATGGGTACTTATGTACCGAGTCTCTGGCCAGTAGACAGTTTTTCTTAGCCTTCGGGCAGTTTCGGACTTCCACTGGATAGGTCTCCGGGAGGGAGTTCCAGTTGACCGTGGGTCATGGTGTGTGATCCGGGTAGGAGCACACTAGGAATGCCTTTGGCGTTTTGGATGGTTGGGGCATCATGGTTGTGGTTTTTTTGAACGCACCTTGGATGATACCCATAGGCTTATATATGCCCAGGGCGTACGTGGAATTGGGGCTACCATCCCATATCGTCGTAGTTTGTATCTCTATATCCCCCTTTCTCTAAAACCCTTGCTATATCCCGTTTTAAAAATTGGTTGTTGTATTCTATTCATATGCATCGAAGTGAACCATTGGGCGGAGCTTTCTCCAGAACCTCTGGGTTACTGAGATATATTCGTATATCTCACCCCGTCTCGGGCCATTTATTTCTGGAGGTAGCAGTGGAGCGGGAGCAGCGGGCAAGAGGCCCGCAGAGTGATGGAGGAACATTTTCAGTATTTGGCATATTGTTCATGTTGGCATGCCTAAGTCTAGTAGTTTGTATCATTTGAATTTATGTTTAAATTAGTAATTGAAGTTGTAATATTGTAAAGGGTAATTTGAAGTTGAAGTCGTAAGTTGTGACATTTAAGTATATGTTGTAAATGTAAAAGAGATGTATGATGTACTAAGATGGAAGGATTTTAGGACTATGTTAGAGTTATGGTTATATGCTTATATTGTGAAACTACATGTAAATGGGACCTTTGTGATTGAAACAAGTAAGGAATATAATGCGAGCTCTATAGTATAAACTGTGTAATAAATATAAACTGGATTGGGTTGTAAATGCCCCAAGGCGTTGTTGGTCCTTGTGTGTGCCACCCATTGGATTATTAATGTATTATTGATGGATTATTAGGTACTTTGAGGCATTAGTAAGCTTGTACAAATTGGGGAATTGTTGGAAAAACAAAGGAAACTCTGGCGAATTTTCCGTAGAATTGATAGATTTTAGGTGAATTTCGGGAGAGCATATCTCCCTCTACAGATGTTCGATAGGGACGTGTCATACGCCATTTTGAAGCTTGAGATGTCCCCTATATGGTGTTAAAATATGAGCCAGTTCTGGGTTGTACGTCGCCCTGTGGAATTTATTGAGTTCGGATTATCCAGGGACCTCTGATGCAGGGGCTGTTCTGGCCAGTTTTTGGGAAATTAATTCCCGCTTCGTTTCTCTGTCAAATTAAGCGTATGATATATCAAATCTAAGATTTAGGTGTCTAGTTTATGGTGTAAAAATTTGAGAGGAATTGGATGAGTGGATTTAGTGCAGTAATTCGTGGAGTGAGAGAGGTTTAGAGCTGTTTTGGGGTTGGTTGGCTATTTCGCTTATCCAACTTCAAACGGCGATAATCGGAGTAAATGAGCTCCGAATTGAGCGTGTGATAGCTTGTCGAAAAGGGAATTGTGTAAGACAAAGATATAACTTTAGAAGAAGGCGTGGTTGTCAGCGGTGTGTTCGCAGAAAATTTAGGAGTGGACCACGTTCGAATAGGTAAAAACGTAAAGTTTGGTAATTGGCTAAGTGGATTTATGGGAACCCCTTGGTAACTTATAATAAGTAAAGTGTGATGTAAAAATAGATAAAATAAATATTCCGCAAGAGTTAACAGTTATAGTCACAGCTTTTCATTATTACGCGTTTTATTGTTTTAAATGCTCGCGTAATAATCGGAAAAATTTATTCGTATTTTTATAAATTAATTGATGTGATTGTAACTGCGCTTAATATCATAATTAATGTTAACAATGCCGGTACGTAACGGGCTGTTACAGAACTGAATTGTCAAAGGTGCATAGAGTGTGAATTATGTATTTAGCAAAGGAGCTAATGTGTAATGTCAAAACAAAAATGATAAGATTAGTTAATGAGTTGAGGTATAAGTGTTAGTGCAAGGATTGATATAATTTTCCAGTGCACGGATCGAGGTGAAATTAGTCCTCTGTGATATGACGAATATGTTTAGAAGATCCCTGTGTGATGGGAAATATGTTTAGAAGATCCCTCTATGTTATGAACTATGCCAATTGAATAGTCAAAGTAAGAGAGAAAACAATATGTGAGAAGAATAAGCAAGGAAGAGATAATGGACTATGGATTTGAACGGTAACATGACAGAAAGAACTATTAAAAGTTAGAAAACGTGTACGAAATTACGAAGAGAATGTGAATTATGATAATAGTGACTTATATGTAAACTATCAGTGATAAGAATGAAATGAGAGAGTAAGATGAATTGACTTATATGTAACAGGTGTATATTATACCACTACTACTATGATTATGGGGATAGCCCCATGTGAATATACCAAAGATATTTTTGCTGTTATATATACAGAGGTGAGACAGACACCAAATGGACAGGGTCCAAGGGTGATCTGGTGTGTACTGGGTACACGTTGATTGTGATATACAGATATATTGTGAATATAAATTTCTCTATGCACTGGGTGCATGTGGTACGACATGATGTTATGGATATCTTTGTGTGGCTTATGTTCCCGGAGGGTATGGTTATCTCCGTGTGGATTACGTTCCCGGAGACAATTGTTATCTTATATGAGTAATGGGTGACGAGGAAGTGTTCCGCATTGATGTGACTGTTAGTATAATTGAGTTGATTTATATAAATGCACCAATAAGAAATGTTGGAAATGCTAATAGAACAGGATAGCTAGTGGTAAGTTATTATTACGGTAGAGATCATATGGGTGGATTCTCTGATCGGTGGGTCATTACATCTGGGCCCCTGAGGACAACAAGAGCTCGAGCGGTTAAAACCTGTGAATGTTGTTACCCACTGTATTGAGAGAGTTCTTCCATGTGATTAACGCAAAATATGAGGTCAGATATTTGTAAATGGACAATAGTATGTCAGAATTAGATACAAGAGGTGAGGCATAGTGTGTAAATTTTTTTGAAGTGTGATAGTGAAGCACTATTGTGGGTGTAAAGTAAGTTCGAGGAAATAATATCGGCTCCAAGTGAGGCAGTAAGTGTGTTGGAATTCTCGCCTTATGATAAAGGAGATAATAGCGTGATTTAATGCTGACAGGTGGAGTAAGTGTCCTTCTAAGAAGGCTGGTGATGATCAAGAGTTCAGGTTAAAACGATGAATTATTAGTCCTTATAAAGGGTAAACTGTGTGGAAAGTGCACAATGTTGATGTTGTTTGGTTAAGTACTAATGAGGTATGGCCGAGTGTTTGTGGTGGCTTTGAATATTCTGAGAGATTGATATACCAATCGGCGGGGGATTGTATAAGTAGTGGCAAGGATGGATTTAGTTTTGTGTGACTTGATAATTAAGTTTCAAAAATCCCTATAGGACGGGTCTTGTATGTGAGGGATATAGCATTTTCGAATGGCCCATCAGGTAATAACGAAATGGGTATGGAAATTGATTCGCCAATGTATTTGGTAGAAGTTAGTAAAGCGGTAAAGTAATAGTGTTTAGAGTTTGACATCCATGCTAAAATGATGATGGTTATGAAAAAGTGATAAACAAGTGGAACGTATGGTTAAATTGCAACATCGGAATGGAATGAAAAGTTAAAAATAGTTAGTGGGTGAAAATATTAAGCATGATGCCCTGATGTGATGGTCATTGATGAGTGTTGTGTTTAGACTGTGAGAGGTCTAAGTATGGAGTTGAGCTGACTGAGTTGATAAAGTTGAGATGGTTAAGTTAATAAAGAGAGCAACAATGAGCGTAAATTATGAATATGAGTTTGTAGATGGAAAAATTCAGAAGTGTGTTTGTGGTTAAAGAACCTTAAATGGTTAATCGCAAACATAAACTATGGTGAGGATTGTTAGTTTCGTATCACAAAGAGAAAGATATAGTTGTGAGTACCTAAGAAGAGGTGAAGACACGTGACAAGGAAAAATAAAGTATATAAGTATAGAATTTAATGTGAGTCGTAATTGTAGGACACGACAAAGTGCCTTTGAAACTAGAAAGTATGTGCTTGGGTGGAAGCCAAGAAAACAATGAAATGATAAGAGTAGTAACAGTCATGGAAAGGACTGGTATGTTTGAGGATGGTTGAAACAGTGAGGACAGCGAAAAGAGTTAAGTACTAAAGAAAGTGGTAGTTGGAAATAATCCAGGAATAACTAGTAAGTATACATGAGGACGTTGGGATCCTATTATGAAAATGGTTAGATGCTTTTGAGAACGACCATGGGTCAGAAGAATAGATAAAGAGGAGAATGAGATAAAGTGAAAAGGACAAGATGAAATGTGATTATAAATTAACTACAAATTCGTGAAAGTGCAACAGTAAACCATGGAAAACTTAAAGTATTGTGAATAAAAGGTCATAGTACCATAAGTGACAAGTTGTAAAATGAGTATATTATGAACTGCAATTAACGGAAATGCAACAATGGTTTAAGGAAACAATGGAAATATAATGAATTAAGGGGTCAGATCCCCGAGATTATCAAGTTTGTGAAGAATTGGGTAACGATGGATACTACAAAAACGAGGTTGTTCCTGTGGCGAGAGTAAAAATTGTAAAGATGTACGCCTAAGGAGGCTAGTAGAGAGTGAAAGATGAGATTCTCAGATTACACCCTGTGTTACGGGATCGTTAGGATGTTAATTTTGCGGACAAAATTCTAAAAGGTGGGGTGATTATAACAGCTCACAATTTTAAATTAAGTGTTTAAACTATTAAGTGAGTGATTAAGTGAAGGATTAGTGAAAATCCTAAAGATTAGGCCAAAATACAAAGAAAGGGCAAAACGGTAATTAGCCAACACGCAACCCTAGGAAGATAAAAATTGAGTAGAAGGTCTCAGATGATGAAAAGAACCCTGAAAATGGATTCAGAACGAAAAATCGTGAGGATAGACAAATTTGAGAAAAATTGATGAATAGTGATTTTTCTGGTGTAAAATACTGCGGTATAATTGTACCGATAAGCGTGAAATTTTTATCCGTATTTTTAGGAAACAAAAATATGACATGGACGAGAAAAATACGTAGGTCATGAATTTGTGGTTGAAATTAGATGATTGATTAAAGTTAAAACGCGTGTGGGACCCGCTTGTGGCTTAAGTGAGTCAAACTCACTTTTTCTTCACACTCTCTCCTTCCCTCCTCCTTCTTCCCGTGGAAAACAGCAGCCCCATGGCCAAGAATTGCTCAAGCTTTCTTTCTTCCATAACATGGTCATTTCTCCATCGAATTCAACGATTTTTGTCTTGAATCTTGATGGAAAACACCTCCTAAACACATTGGTACCACTCTTGAGCCTTGAAATCGTGTGTGTGAGGAGATATAGCCCATAAACAGTCGCGGTTTTGAGGAGAAATTTTGTGTTCTTGGAGCTTTCAAGTGCTCCAATGGTGGAGTATAGTTAGGAGGAGCCTTGTACCTTCCATTTGGGTGAGTGTTCTTGCATTCTAATTGGTTGAATGTGATGATTTGAATCTTGAACCCTAGACCTTGCATGGTTGATATGTGATGTTAGAGAGCTCAATTGAAAAATGTGCATTAGATGATAATGCCTTAGAATGATGTATTAAAGCTAGAAATGCAATGAAAATTCTAAGTGAAAATTGATGATTTTTAACTTAGTGGATTTTGAGGTCATGACTTTGGACTTTTGAGTTTTGTGTTGAGGCTTTGTTTGGTGAATTGTGGTATGATTATATGATGATATAATGGAATGTGTGAGGGTTGGAGTGATTAAAATTGAGAGGAAATCCTTGGAATGCTCTAGGTCACAACTTGGCCTTTAAAGGAAAAATGAGTGAATTGATGTTGAAAGATGATTTGGATGATGATTTGTGTAGTTATATGGTACTTAGATGGGTTGTGTGGTGGTTGGAAAGTGTTATAATCAATGGAAAATAATAACTTGTGTTTAGGGACATAAATGAACCTAGAGTGAATTATTTAGCAAAACGATGAGTAAAAGACGTAAAACGAAAAAATGGCACTTGAATTGGCCTTTTGGCAAACTAAGGAAGCATAATAAAATGAGAAAGAAAATTTAGAAAATAAATCCTAAAATAACACTACAATGGCCGAACCATCATGGTGATGGGAAGGATTTTTGTGTTTTTTTCGCGTTTTGACGTAAATTGACGTATACTGACGGTTGTACATGGTTGTATAGGTTGTTGTACGTCGACTTGAATCCTGAACAGTGAATCAGTGAATTGCCCTTGGTCCTAGACCAAGTGGATTGAGGTAAGTGATTGTATTATGCATGTGAAATTGAGAATTGGCATGCATTTTGTGAACTTTGAGTAAGTGGGAACGTCCTATGTGTAGGCATTCTGTTGAGTAGCAGACTTGGAACTTAAGCTGCTGCAGAGCTAAGTGAGAAAACTATTTAAGGTAACCTCTTGGTGCTGGGGCTTGTTCCCCTTTTTTGTTCCACCTTGCCAGTTGATGGCAACGGTAGGAAGTGTGTATGAGTAGAGTAGAACAGCATTGGCATGCATGCATATATCACAGTGGGTACTTATGTACCGAGTCTCTGGCCAGTAGACTAGTTTATCCTGCGGGCAGTGCGGACTTCCACTGGATAGGTCTCCGAGAGGGAGTTCCAGTTGACCGAGGGTCATAGTGTGTGATCCGGATAGGAGCACACTAGGAATGTCTCATGTGTTATGGATGGAATGGGTACCTTGGTGGTACTGATTTGATCACACCTTGGGTGGACCCATAGGCTTGATGGAATGGGTACCTTGGTGGTAGTGATTTGATCACACCTTGGGTGGACCCATAGGCTTATACATGCCCAGGGCGTGCGTGGTATTGGTAGCTACCATCCCGCATCGTCGTATTTTGTATTCCGATATCCCCCAGTTTCTCTGAATCCCTTGCTATATCCCGTTTTCAAAGTGGTTGTTTTATTCTACTTGTATGCATCAAAGTGAACCATTGGGCGGAGTTTTCTCCAGAACCTCTGGGTTACTGAGATATATTCGTATATCTCACCCCGTCTCGGGGCATTTATTTCAGGATGTACCTGTGGCATTGGAGCAGCGGGCAAGAGGCCCGCAGAGCGATAGAGGAACATTTTCAGTATTTGACATATTGTTCATGTTGGCATGCCTAAGTCTAGTAGTTTGTATCATTTGAACTTATGTTTGAATTTGTAATTGAAGTTGTAATATTGTAAAGGGTAATTTGAAGTTGAAGTTGTAAGTTGTCATATTTAAGTATATGTTGTAAATGTAAAAGAGATGCATGATGTACCAGGATGGAAGGACTTTAGGCCTATGTTAGAGTTATGATTATATGCTTATATTGTGAAACTACATGTAAATGAGACCTTTGTGATTGAAACAAGTAAGGAATATAATGTGAGCTCTATAGTATAAACTGCCTAATAACTATAAACTGGATTGGGTTGTAAGTGCCCCAAGGAGTTGTTGGTCCTTGTGTGTGCCACCCATTGGATTATTACTGTATTATTGTTGGAGTATTAGGTACTTTGAGGCATTAGTGAGCTTGCACAAATTTGGGGATTATTGGAAAAACAAAGGAAACTCTGGCGAATTTTCTATAGAATTGGCAGATTTTAGGTGAACTTCGGGAGAGCTTATCTCCCACTACAGATGTCTGTTAGGGACGTGCCATACGCCATTTTGAAGCTTAGATGTCCCCTGTATGGTGTTAAAATATGAGACAGTTCTGGGTTTTACGAAGCCCTGTGGAATTTATTGAGTTCGGACTATCCAGGGACCTCTGATGCAGGGGCTGTTCTAGCCAGTTTTTGGGAAATTAATTCCTGCTTCGTTTCTCAGTCAAATTAAGCGTATGATATATCAAATCGAAGATTGAGGTGTCTAGTTTATGGTGTAAAAATTTGAGAGGAATTGGATGAGTGGAGTTAGTGCAGTAATTCGTGGAGTGAGAAAGGTTTAGAGCTGTTTTGGGGTTGGTTGGCTATTTCGCTTATCCAACTTCAAACGACGATAACTGGAGCAAATGAGCTCCGAATTGAGCGTGTGATAGCTTATTGAAAAGGAAATTAAGTAAGACAAAGATATAATCTGAAAAGAAGGTATGGTTGTGAGCGATGTGTTTGTAGAAAATTGATGAGTGAACCATGTTCGAAAGGGTAAAAACGTAAAGTTTGGTAATTGGCTAAGTGGGTTTATGGGAATCCCTTAGTAACTTGTAATAAGTAAAGTAAGTTATAAAAATAGTTTAAATAAGTCTTCCGCAAGAGTTTACGATTACAGTCACAACTTTAATTGTTACGCGTTTTCTTGTTTTAAATGCTCGCGTAATAATCGGAAAAAGTTTATTCGTATTTTTTATAAATGAATTGCTGTGATTGTAACTGCGCTTAATGTCATAATTAATGTTAACAATACCGGTACATAAAGGGATGTTACACTTTCATGGAGGATACTAGAGCAAATACCAAAAACACCAATGCCTCTATTAGGAACTTGGAGAATCAAATTGGCCAACTGGCTAAGCAATTTGCGGAAAGAGCTCCAGGTACCTTCCCTTGCAATACATTTACTAATCCCAAGGAGGATTGTATGTTTGTCACAACTAGAAGTGATGAAGTGGTGGCAGCTCCAGAAAAGTCGAGCACAAATGTGAAAGCTAATGAGAAGCTTAAGGCAGTAGAGGAGCCCGAAAAAGAAAAAGCAAAGGAGAAAGTTGAATTGAGCTGAGAGCTATGGCACCCTATCCTGACAGATTCAAGAAAGATGCCCAGAAGCAACATTATGAAAGGTTCCTGGATTTATTCAGAAAACTTCACATTAATATTCCATTTGCTGAAGCCTTGACTAATATGCCAAATTATGCTAAATTCATGAAGGACCTTTTATCAAAGAAGCACAAATTACAAGAGTGCCAAACGGTAGCACTTACTGAGGAGTGCAGTGCTATCATTACAAGGAAATGTCCTCCTAAGCCTCGTGATCCTGGAAGCTTCAACATTCCTATTGAAATTGGTGATACAAAATCAGCAGGGCATTATGTGATCTTGGGGCTAGCATTAATTTGATGCCTCTTTCTGTTTGCAAATCCTTAGAGATCACCGAGTTGAAGCCTACTTTGGCATCTCTTCAACTTGCTGATAAGTCTTTAAGAAGGCCTAGTGGTATTATTGAAGATGTTCTTGTTAAAGTGGACAAGTTCATCTTCCCTGCTGATTTTGTGGTGTTGGACATGGAAAGGGGAGCTGAGATGCCTCTTTTGCTGGGTAGACCTTTCTTAGCTACATCTCGAGCACTGATTGATGTTGAAAATGGGAAGCTCGAGCTAAGAATGAATGATGAAACCGTTACTATTCATGTCTTTGATTCTTTAAAACAGTCTTCTCACAAAGATGATTGTTTTAGTCTCTAAGTCTTTAAGGAAGAAGAAAAAAATGTAACGGTTGAGGTTCCTGAAAAAGTTGAAGATTACAAAGACGATGGTATCTCAAAAGTGGAATTGAAAGAGTTTCCTCAAACTCTAAAAGATGATGTCAAAGAGGTGAAGATGCCTCAAAGAAGGCGTAATCCAACCAAGAAGAAGGCAATAAGAAAGGAAGTGGTGAAACTCTTTATACGAGTTGGAAGAGACACCAGGAGCTGAAGTTTGACAAGAGACACCGAGACTCTATCTCTCGGAAAAATCAAAGCTTCAAAGAGTTCTTAACATGGCTTCATGGTTTGGAGCAAATCTGGGAATGATGGTCTCATACACAAAAGCATCCCGTACCACCGGATCTTCCATTTGCTAAGTCATCCCACGCTGCTGAGGGGGATGACATGGAGGGTTGATTGATATCTCTTTGCTGACGGAGATTTTGTATATTAGTTTATTTTTATGTTTCATATTTTTAGTTACTTTGTGTTGGTATATTTCTCTCTGATTTTTTTTAATGTGCGCATTATAGTTCATCCTATATGCCGTTGTTTGTTCCATTGTGCAGATTTTTCTTCCTTCTTGTGGTTTAATTATTGCTGAGGACAACAATTCTCTAAATCTGGGAATGGTAGGCTTGCACCTTAGAACTGTAATTCTTCTATCAGGGGAGATATTCTAACTCTTTTAATTTTCTTAGTTATTTTTATAGTTATTTTGTGTTATATATAAAAAAAATGATATGTTTTTCAAGCAATTCTCAGGTTTAAATGTGCTCCCTCTAGTTAATGTGCTTGACTGAATTCTTAGAAAACATGTTTTGTATGAACTTCTGGCATGATATTGTATGGGCATGAGTAGACTTCATGATTGCTCGTTTGTCTGAATTTTGTGATTGAATGATTAATGATGCCTGATGTTTCTTGTGGAAGTCTAGCTTGACATCATAGTTGGTGAGGTTTTGTGCTTAAACACTTATTTTATTCTGAGAGACCTCACTGTGATAGCATTCTATAACTTGCTCTGTTTCTCTGTTATGCATGCATTGGTTGATATGATAAAGGCATTTTGTTCTTATTAGCTATTGGCCAAAAATAACCCACCTGTATGAATTTTTCCATTGCTAACCCCTTTTATAACACCTCGTAAATCTAAATATGAAATTATATGCTATAATGTGAGTTAAAAGGGAAGGATTAGTGAAAATCCGGAAATTAAGACCAAACTGAGTGAAAAGGGCAAAATGGTAATTTACCAAACACGTAACCCGAGGCATGAAAAATTGAATAGAAGACCTCAAATGATAAAAATAATACCGGAAATGGATTCAGGACGAAAAATCGAGTGAATAGGTAAGTTTTGAAAATTTTGATGAATAGTGATTTTACCGGTGTAAAAATACTGCGGTATAGTTGTACCGATAAGCGTGAAATTTTTATCAGTATTTTTAGGAAACAAAAATATGTCACGAACCAGAAAAATATGTAGGTTATGAAATTGTGGTTGAAATTAGTGATTTATTTAAAGTTAAATCGCATGTGGGACCCACCTTTTGCTTAAGTGACCTTTTAAGTGGAAAAACCTCACACTCTCTCTCCTATTTCTCTTCCTCTCACGCGTGACCTTCCTCTTCCATAACCATGACCTTGAATCTTCTTCCTCTTGTAACTTCTCCATTTCTTGACCGATTCAAGTGATTCTTGGCTTGAAATTTGTTGGAAACAACCCTCCTAATCCATTGGTAGTAGTATTAAACCATGAAAACCACCTCATCTTGAGAAAAAACCCCATATTCAGCGACGGTTTTGGATGATTTTGGGAAATTTTTTGGGTCTTTGGGTTGAATCATTGTTTGGAGATCATCCCCTTGGGTCCTAGGAAGCTATTGGTGGTAAGGTTTCTCACCCTCACTTTGTTTTAAATGAGATCATATAATTGTTAGGGTTTTGATGATGTATGTTGGGTTAAGGTAGTTAGGAGCATTAAATGGTATGTCTCCTTTGTAATCAAATGCTTAGAATGATAAATGATGATGATTGATGCAATAAAAATTATGGTGAATTGTAAATTATAACTTAGGCAATTTTGTGATGAGTTTCAAGACTTTATGAAATTGGTATGTGTTGTAATTGAACAATTGAATCATGAACCATTGGTATATGTAAATAATAGGATGATATGATGAGTATAAGTGTTGAATTGGATTGAGAACCTTGTTGGATGGCTCCTTGTAATTTTCGAACCATGTAGTGGGAAGGAAGAATTGAAGTGAAAATATGGTTTTAATCAATGGTTGATACATGGTTTTATGATGTAAAAATGATATGGTTGATGTTCTATGATCGTGATTGGTGTTTAAATGAATGGTAGGTTGGTTTGTTGTAGTGAAATTGAAAGGAGGAATGTTGGATGTGTTGTGGGTGTGAGATTTCAACCATATTAAAGGAAATAAGGAAAAAGATGTGAAAATATGGTATAACCAATGAGTGATGACTTGTGCATAAATGGTGACTTAGTTTAATGACTAAAATGGTTGAAGTAATTGGAGTAAATGTAGTTGGCCATTAGACCTAAGTTGTTTTGTTGTGAATTATTGTATTTGAAAGTGAATTGGTTGTCTTGAAATTGTGTTGATGATCATATTGATTGATCATTATAGGTTTCCTCTCTCGGACTCAATAGAGGAGAATTAAGCTTGGAGCTTACGTTGAGGAGCATTGGCTTCGGATTGAGGTAAACCTTTGGAACTTGGATTTTATTCCCCCGTGTGTTCCACCACACCTAGTGGAAGGTTGTGGTTGGATTTGATGCCTTTGATTATGTATAAATGTATGTTCATGCATTATTGACATGATTGTTTGACATGCTTGGAGCATGTTGTGTGATATAATTGTGATCTCTGGCCAGTAGATGTGTGTTGGTTTGGACTTCCGCTGGAGATATCCTTTGGGGATTCCGGTCGGGTTTTGCCGTGGAACCGACTATGGGAGCGGTACCAGGATGATCCAAACGTGGGACTTCCGCTGGATAGGGCTCATGAGGAGTTCCAGTTGGGTTTTGCCATGGGGTCGTCTCAACCATGGGAGAGGCACCAGGAAGATTCCGGGAGTTATACGATGGGGTCCTTTAAGGGAATCCTGATGTGGATGTCCTTGGATTTGTGCCCAATTGTTGTTGTGTGATATTTGTATGTTATGCATTTTATATGATGATCATTGTATGCACATTGAGTGAGCCATGGGGTGGAGTGATCCTCTAGTACCCTTGGTTTACTGAGATATATTTGTATATCTCACCCCGCGTTTGGGGACATCATTTCAGGTCTTGCTGAGCATGGTGGATCTCCGGGAAAGAGGCCCGCTTAGTGGAAAAGTATAGCGTGAGGATCATTTGGTGGGCATGACATATTGAAGGATTCCATTTGATGTACATAGCATAGTAGTTAATATTTTGGACTTAGGCTATGAATTTGTTGCATGTGGATATTGCCATGCTCTTGTATATTTATGACTATATGTTAAGTCCTTTAAAATTGATGTATAGTTATGCCTCTTGTCATTTTGTATTTTGGGTGAGCATAGGACTTGTCCATGGCCACATAATTGTATTTTGAGGCATTGGAAGACTTGAGTTGTAAATAGACCATTGGTTGTGTAAAATGGCTATGATATTGTAAATTGTTGTAATGATGCATTGATTAATGAATATGCACGATGGAAGGGCTTAGAGCCTACGTTAATACTTATGTAAGGTGTATAATAAGTATCAAGGTGTTAGGAGTATGTTAGACCACTCATTTTGGGTCTTAAGAGCTGTCATCTGTCACTTTTACTGCATAGTAATTGATTACTTTTCACTGGTAATCGATTACCTGCAACCGGGGACAAAAAATTGAGCTTCTGTCTACCAAGTAATCGATTACCAGAGCATAGGTAATCGATTACCTAGTTCAGTAATCGATTACCAATCTTTGGTAATCGATTACCAGAAAACAGGGGAGCCCAATTTGAGGTTCTGACTTCTACAGTAACCTTGGGTAATCGATTACCTCAAAGTGGTAATCGATTACCACTGTGTTAAATTTTGAAAATGTGTTTTCTAAAAGCTAAAATAAATGGTATTGCTTAGAGAGATTATATTTGGTATGTTTTATGCTTCCGCGAGTTTTGCATTTACAATTATGGCGTTGTTTTAATTGATTACGGAAATGGTTAATGTTTAAAGAAAAGAATGTAATAAAAGAAAAAGTTTACCCGTAATTTAATTAACTCAATTACTGTGATTGTAACTGCGCTTAATACCATATGCAATGATAACATTACCGGTACGTAACGGGCTGTTACATTTTATGGTATCAGAGCAGTTTCTTAGGGAACTCTGATTGTTGTATGATTGTGGTAAGTGTTGTATAGTTGTACATAGACTCTTATTGATTACTGCACATGTGATTCCTTAGTGTGGGCCTGATCAACCCATTCCTTCGTGATATATGTGTGGTCATTATAAGACGCCTTGGTGACAACCCTGGAGCACCTAATGCAAGTCGTAGGCTTGAGATTGTGATTGCAGTGTTAACTGCTCCTCGGACAAAGATGTTTGTAAGTAAATTGGATGTAGTTGAGAACTTAGTGAAAACAAATTGGAGGTATGTCTAATCATTTTTGGTAGAACGCTACCATAGTTTAAATTGTGGACTTATGGTTGGTAAGTATGATTGAAATGAGTTGATATTGTGATAATGATGTTAGTGAATCTTTCCTATATGTAGGGAGTGGTTAAAACAATTGGATATACATGGGATTAGTGGTATGACTATAACATGGTGAGTGTCTTGGAATCCAAATGGATTTATGAAAGTTCGAATATGGATGCTTATGTGTAAGCTTAGTCAAACTATGTTTGTAAGTCCCTGTGAAGGGCACACACTATGATGAACTAAGATGTCTGAATGTGGAAAGAGTTTGAATATTTTATGTTCGATTAGAAGTTATAAGTCCCTGATAGATGGTGTACGCTTGAATAAATTGGGGTGGTTAATGTAGAGAAACAAATGGAATATTTGATGTCTAATCTTAAGGGATTTGACCACTTGAAATTATTGTGCTGGTGAATTGTTAATTCGAGATTACCTTAAGATGACTATGATAATGATGTGTTAGGTACTTCAATGTTGAAATATGGTTCAGGGGGTATAATGGATGAGAAAATTGTCCCATAAGAGATGTACTTGGAAATTCCAAGAGTGATTGTTGTGTTTTGAAGTGGAATAATTGCTAAAGGATGTTTGTAAGGGGTAGTAAATAATACATAATGGCCGGATGGCCTGTCGAATTACTCTGATGAATAGATGGATGATACTCCTGTGATGGCCTAAGTGCCAGTATATATATATACCCTTTTTGAAGGCCTGAGTGCCTATATATGTATATCTGTGTTGTATTGAATTCTTAGTAAAAGAACTGTGATGATAAATGAAATCCCTATGAGGGGAAGTATTTGAAGAGATTGTCTCTTAGGAGTGTCATTGGACGCTCAATCTGGTATAAGATTCATGATGGAGTCCTGGTGTACAAGTTACACAATAGTATACATGTTGGTAATAATGTGACAATAAAGGTTGTCCTGGGTTTCCCTTGTGGATTAAATCCTAAGAGGTGTTGCTCTTGGAAGTCCCAGGCGAGCACCGCTCGAAGTTGAGACCTACCTTGCGGTCCTTGATCGCTGACTGCGTGGACTAGTAAGTGTTGGCACTCCTTGTGTCGTAGAGAAGTATTGAGAGAAAAGTGATGGTGTTTCAATGAAACAGAAATTCTACAGTCACACAGAGGAAGGATTATTAAGAAGGTTGATGGATTACTCTACGATGTTGAGCATAGTTTCTATGAGTCATGTTGGACAATGGATTAGAACTGTAGTGTTATACTAGCTTATTTTTATTTTATTTATTTACAATTAATTCTATATTATCTGCATTTGCTTTTGTTTTGTCACTTATATTTCAGTTCGTTGTGTTATAAGTTTATTCTTATCTTAATTATTTATTAGAAAAAATTATTATTATTTTCAAAAGAGAAATTATATTTACAATCCTTTTTCACTTGCAACCTAATTTTAACCGTTAAACAATTATAATTTATTGGATTATAATTATTAAATTCTAATAATTATCACCGTTAAATTGGCCCAAAATCAACGGTTAAAATTAAGTATAAGAAATTGTAAGTATAAAAATTTATCTATTTTAAAAGATATAATTTTGTGTCATATTTAGTAAAACAATTGTGTAAGTGTATATTTGATGACTTTTTTACATTTTTTCTCATTCATAAAACAATCGTTTAACTCAAAATAATATAAAATTAAGTCTTTAAGTTGACAAACGTTCTTCCCTTATTTGTTATTAGATTATTTTATCTTCATTTTTTATTTAAAATTAAATACATTATTTTATTTTCAATTATCTTATATATGTTATTAGTTTTTAATTCAAATTGAAATTTTCTTATCTCAATTTATAACTCTCATTTAATTAAAAAAATACAGAAAAAAAATATTAAATCAATTGTTTTCCTCCCTAATTCTGTGATTATATAAATATTCTTTACAAATTTACCTCTCCTAATTTCTATTGTAACACATTCACGAGTAAATTTTATTTTTTTTAATTACCAAAAAAAAATTTATATATGCACAATAATACACTCAACCACAACACAACCTCTGCTTCTGATTCTAGCCCATGTAGCTCAAGATAAACTTAGGCAATATCCATTTAACCCAAAAGAAAAAAAAGGTTAGGCCTAGACATTTCTCTGTTTTAATAGATGAAAAGTGTATTACTTTCACATAGTTAATTCATTAATTTCTAATACTTATTTTCAGTAAGCACGGATAATATTAGATCCCAATTAAACTTCTTTTAAACTAATCACATAGACAATCATAGCGAGTCATTATGATGAGTATGAAGATTAGTTTGAAAGACAACTAAGTGGTAAGGAATGGAGAGGGAGGAGGCATAAATGTTGGTAACAAAAGAATTAGGCAATGATTTTGGTATCAAACGGATTAAAAAAAAGCTTAGCCAAATAGATACAATGAATGATATGTTTCTTACATGTATCTAAAACGACTTTCAACCGAAAAGGAAAAAAAAAATGACATTAATTGGACAAAGAACAAATCCTTTAAATAAAGGGTTCGTTTTTTCTGCAATAAGCCCAATACGACGTCGTTTTGGGACGGAAATTATGGAGTTTTTGTAATTTTAATTTATTTCAGAGTTATAATAGTCTTTATATTTATAATTTTTTAAGATTTCAATACTAAAACGACGTCGTTTTGAAAATAAATGCAGATAACTTATCTGCAGTAATTGCAGAAACATTTTTCCCTTAAATAAAACCGGAAAACAAAGTTATCGAACATATAAATAAGGGATAAAAATGCCCCTCTTTTTTTTATACAAGTGAAAATTGAACACATAACCTAATACAATTTATCCAAATACCTCACCACTAGACGAATGCTAGTGGCTTAAAAATACCCCTTTCAACACAATTCACTAAGGACAAAAGAAAAAAAAAATGATAGCCAATGCTATGCTCAGAATATATACTGAACAGAGGATAATTTTGAAGAACTAGGCCATGGCACTTGAATAATGACCATTGACCCTTCATATTCAAAATCAATTTCTTTCCCATCAATTCTACAAGTGCTTGGTTTCTCTGAGGCAAAGACCCTCATCTACCCAATGCCTCTTACTCCAACTTCAACCAAATTTTGAGCCTCATCAAAATCCAAGGATTGGATTGTTTCCACCATATCAG